>NW_027468674.1:18927273-18934773 GCF_046254945.1 Alosa pseudoharengus | reverse complement strand
CATATCTGTGTATTATTTGAAATTTTAGGCTATGGTATGTTTATTTTTTCTTCACACAGGATGTTAGTGTGCCATGGGACATTTTAAGTGTCAAAAGGACCCACGCAACAGGCCTTGTGATACTCTGGGCCAGATGTACGTACATTTGCGAACGTAGCGCTATCAGCGTCATGGACAAACCGCACATTGCGAACGCTGTCAGACCCAAGTTTCCGTCGTATTTATCAATCGTTCAATCCTTAGTGTAAACTGCGCTTTTCTCTGCCTTTCTCCGCCCATAAACGCATACATTTACGAACGTCCACAACTGAATGGCAGCGCCTACAAGCGCAGTAGTAGCAGTCTAGTAGCAGCAGCAGTCTTTGTACATACAGCGGAATACATAATTAGGCGCTCTTTACTCTTCCCCTCCCATCTTTTTCAGTAAACTCCCACTTTCCCTGGATCCTCCCACGAATGCATATGCAAGACATTAAAAACGCAATCTGCCACTTTCAGCTCCCGCAACAGGCAGTTAGCGCTTTTACATCATTGCGGCCTTTTTGTACATACCTCGCAATGATTTTACACGCACGTTGTGAAACAAATACACCTGAAGTGGGCGCAAAAGCGTTAGTACATCTGGCCCTCTGTGTACAGTACGTGTGTTTGCAGACAGTGAAGATGAACTGTAACTCACCCCAAGCCAATAGAGCAGTAAAGTTAACCACCCTCCTGCGATCTCCACTGTTTACAACTGGTTTCTACAGCACTTTTATTGTCCATTGTGCAATGTGTTTACTTGTACAGTGTGTGTGTGTGTGTGTGTGTGTGTGTGTGTACGTGTGTACCCACAAGAGGCCAATCTTCATCCTCAAATAAGCGGGTCGGATCACGGGTCAGGTATCATTTTGTCTTAATTATTATTCACAGTTTCAGTTGCGGTCGGGTTCATTTAAATATCGGTCGAGAGCAGGCAATCCTCAACTCCACCCAGTTGCAAACACACCAGCTCTCATGCGCTCCATGCCATGTACCACCAGCCTAAACCCCAATACAACCAACAACAACAAAGACTCCATTCACTGCTCCTCTGTGGTAAGCAGGTTTGCTGACCCCTGTAGGGAGTTCTTGATGTTATCACCTTCTGCGTTACCTGCATGGTACGGGCCAGCCTAGTGTAGTGTGGAGACACATTTTATTGGTCCTGATGCTTATCAGTAACCATTGCCTGTTCAAACAAATGAAGCGCTTCTTTTTCACTATCCACCTCATAGAAACAACAATGCGCTGCCTGGCAACCAAACTAAAACAAACTCATCTTTAAATGATAAACACCATGGAGACAGGTGGACAGTACAGGGTGTTGTGTAACTGTTTGAAGAACAGGGAGCAGATGTGGCTGTAAAAGCTAATGGCTAAAGGGCAGACAGAGGCATCATCTGTTTCTCTTCTCCCAATTAGCCTACATTCAAAGACATTGCGCGCGTAGTCAGTGCAGAAGATTCTGGTGAAAATTTCAGACCTCCATAAGCTAAAAGTTTTCATTTGAAACCATTAAAGGCTATGGGAAAAATAATAGTACAGGTTAATGATGTGTGTATAAGTATAAATATATATACTCTTTTGATCCCGTGAGGGAAATTTGATCTCTGCATTTGTCCCAGTCCGTGAATTAGTGAAACACACTCAGCACACAGTAAACACACAGTGAGGTGAAGCACACACTAATCCCGACGCAGTTAGCTGCCTGCTACAGCGGCACTCAGGGTGCAGTGAGGGGTTAGGTGCCTTGCTCAAGGGCACTTCAGCCGTTCCTACTGGTCGCGGTTCGAACCGGCAACCCTCCGGTTACAAGTCTGAAGCGCTAACCAGTAGGCCACGCCTGCCCCTGTATGAACAGTATCCATGCCTAGGCAGCACCTGCATGACAGACCAGATATGAACTCTTAGGGTAGTGTGGGATGTTTGTGATGGAGACAGATATATACCCTTTCAATCTGTTCCTAGAGGATTTCCGGTTGAAACGTTTAAAACCAACGCAGATACTTTGAAATGAAAATGAATTGGACTTTACCGTAATGCTTTTCTCTCTATCTCTCCTCTCCCTCTCCTCTCTCTCCTCTCTCTCTCTCCTCTCCCTCTCTCCCTCTCTCTCTCCCTCCTTCGTTCATCCCATCAGGAGGCCTGGCTGCTGAGTCGGGAACGCGAGCTGAAGGATGAAGTGCGCCGGGGGCGGGACAAAGAGATCGAGCTGGCCATTCAGAGGCTCGAGGAGGAGACGAGTGGCGCAAGGGAGGAGTGTGAGAGAGCTGCTGACAACAGGTGTGTGTGCGTGTTGCCTGCGTGCGTGTGCGTGCGTGTGCGTGCGTGCGTGTGCGTGCGTGTGCGTGCGTGCGTGCGTGCGTGCATGCATGTAGGTGTGTCTGTCTGTGTATACTGACAGTCAGGGTTGAAAGCCTTTGCATCTGTGAACATTGTGCAGTTTGCCATCTACTTGTGTAGTGTTCATCCACGAATAAACATTATCCTCTGTACAGTGTACACTGCACACACCATTATCATTCACCATTAAACTGAATCTACTGCACACAGACTGGCCCCTAAGGGTGGCATTGACGCCCTTAACTGGCCCATGAATCAAGTTGTATTTGAATGTGTGTATATCAAGGTGTGTGAGAGAAACCGACACAGAGAGAACAAAAGAGTTTGTGTGTGTGTGTGTGCGTGCGTGTGTCCGTGCGTGCGTATTTCCAACTATTACAAGTGTAATGACCATGTGGACTCTTGATAGAAGTACTAAGGGATTAAAGTTGAAAAAGACGTTGTGACTAGCAACGTAGAGGCATAGACTATTTTCTTCTGATGTTGTTAACGTTAGTGATATATTAGACCGCTAAAAATGTTAGCGATATTAGACATGAATGTAGACATATCATGAGTTCATTTGATGAACAATATGTGAAGAATATGTGCAGATTGAACCATTTAGATCAGCAAAAGGTGAAGCAAATAGGTAGACTTTATCAGTATAGCCTTAAAAGCAACTGTATAAGTAAAGCAGAGGCTAATGTAAATAACCAAACAGTTGATTAATTGTTCCTAAACTGGGCTGGCATGTTTTTCACGTTCAGAGACAAAAGCAATATTGTCATCATGATGTTGTTTTTAAGAAACGTTCAGTAGCCTAATCTGAAGTAGTCTTTATTCATACATACATAAGCCTACAGTTTAACATGTAATTTGAACACTGTTAATACAACTTTGGTTATGGTTATGGTTATGGATTTGGCAGACGCCTTTGTCCAAAGCGACAACTTTATTGGTTGGTTAAATAAACTAACTAACACAATGCCACAATCTGTAAGTGCAGGTTTAAAATGTAAAACATTTAAAATCACACACACACACACACACACACACACACACAAACACACACTCACACATACATACAGCGCCCCAGAAGAATCCTGGTTGCGGCCCATTCACTTTGGCCTTTAGAACACATTTCAGTCAGATGATTTTTTTTTGCCTTTAATCCCTGAGTACTGGCATGTGCATTTGTGTGTGTGTGTGTGTGTGTGTGTGTTTGAGTGTGTGTGTGTGTTTGAGTGTGTGTGTGTGTTTGAGCTCACACATATAGTGTGTAGGTAAATAGAGGTAGGTAAACAGTGTAGAACATGATCTAATAAGTCATAAATGTAATGTATTCTCTACTTCTGTGTGTGTGTGTGTGTGTGTGTGTGTGTGTGTGTGTGTGTGTGTGTGTGTGTGTGTACGTGTGTGTGTGTGTGTGTGTGTACGTGTGTGTGTGTGTGTGTGTGTACGTGTGTGTGTGTACGTGTGTGTGTGTGTGTGTGTGTGTGTGTGTGTGTGTGTCTCAGGGTGAAGCGTGTGCGTGATAAGTACGAGGCGGAGTTGCGAGAGCTGGAGCGGTCGGAGCGGTCGACCCAGGAGAAGCAGCAGGAGCTCAGGAAGAGGCAGGGGGACATGGAGGCCGAACTACTGCGCCTGCAGGCCCTGCTGCGCCAGAGAGAGCAGGAGATGCAGGACGTCACTGAGGTACACACACACACAAGCACACACACACACACACAACACACACACGCACACACACACACACACACACACACACACACACACACACACACACACACACACAATATATCTACTCCCACAGAAAGAGCAGAAGATGCAGGACATCACTGAGGTACTCTCTCACACACACACACACACACACACACATGCCCCTATGTAGGCAGTAAACACACGTACAATGATCCCTGTTTAGTACCCACCCAGTCTCTCTTACATGTGTATGTATATATATATTTGCATAACGTAACGTGTACACATTAGGGGTGTAAAGATTAACCGATACGTATCGTATCCGTTTTTAACGTGTAAGATACGACTACATCGATACGTGAAGCCCCGTATCGGAATAAAACTGAAATGAACCGGTCGTTATATCGATTTACTTGTTACGAATCGGTTCACAACCTTTTCTGCTCGCTCAGACTCTCATTTATGTTCCAAGCAGAGCGTTCATCCCACGTCCGGTTTTGAAACTATACGTGGCACGGAATTGTGGGTAATGCAGTTCGTTTTTGGCTACATTCATTGCCCAAAGTTGTCAAATAAACTCATTACCCATACATTTACTGCAACTTAAGCACGTGACAACTGCTTAACAGGTTTCCTATTGTTCTCTATGGTTCGGCAGCGGAACAGTGGCGCTGAACAAGCTAAGGGTTGAAGCACAATGCGAGCGTATTCCATTGTCAAACTGTTTGTGTTACTTAGGAACGGAATAGAACTTATTATAGTCTCGACTCGACTGCCTCTGCCCAATGTGATCCCCACTTAAAGCCCCTTTCAAACATGCACTGGACATGATCCGAGAATCAAACGGGCAGGATGTACTGTATATGTAAACACAATGTTTGAATTAGTTTATCTCTGACCTAACCTGTGCCCCCTGCACCCCCCTCCCCCCCCCCAGTCTCGGGACAAGCTGGCGGAGGAGCGGCGTAGCCTGGCCGAGGTGATCCGGCAGGAGTTTGCCGAGCGGCTGGTGCAGACGGAGGAGGACAACCGCCGCATGAAGACTGAGGTGGCCGAGGTGCGGGCTCGCCTGCGTCTGGAGGTCGAGCGTGTCTCCCGCGAGAAGGAGGAGGAGCTGGCCGAGGTGCACCAACGGTGAGAGAGCCGCTGACCTCGGCGGGCGGGGTGGGTTGATGTAAATCCTGTCGAGGATTTGAATCTTGGTCGAATCTTGGTTGAAAAAAAAGGGGTGTTTGTTTTCATGGTGGTTTCTTAGGAGACGCATCCAAGCAGCAGATGGCATGAATCACAATACCCATGTGCCGTTTGTGTTGATAACTCTGAAAATGAAGGACAACAATATTGTTCTTCATATTGTTATAATATATGTTGTGGATGTTAATAGTTAGAGCAATATTTTAATATAGTTTTTTTACAGATGTCAACTATAACTATAATGATAACTGTAAAAAAAACTATAGTGGACAGGTCTGAAATGATGAAGTGACTATCACTTTGAGCACTTTATTATTTCTGTTAACAGAAGGTGGTTTTACAATACCATTGTCAGCAAACCCCTGACCACACCCCAAGGCCACAGATGCAATAACACACAAGGCCATCATTAGAGCGAATCATTAACGTGAGCTGCATCATGGATGAAAAGGCATGAAAGCTTGAGCACTGCCCTCAGTACACGAGCATAGGTTATCTATGTCCTTTTGCTCTGTGTTAATATGCATATTCAGTCACTCTAGTTACTCTAGAAAAAAGACAGTCTGTTGTCTATACAGAGGAGGTTGTTTGCAGAGTGTCTGAACTGCATCATACACCACAGACACAAACAGAACCAGAGGGTAAATTCCCCTTGTGGGATAATAAAGTTCACCTTGACCTTGACCTTAAATGTGTGGCTTTTTTGTGCGGCTATTTCTGTTGTAATCTGTGGTGTGTGATGCAGTTCGGACTGCATTTAGCATTTAGCACTCAGCCAAGAAAAGAAGCCACATACCTATAGACTGACAGGGCAGAGCTTAGACACACACACACACACACATACACACACACACACACTCATACACACACACATACAGTACACACACACACACACACACACACACACACACACACATACACACACACACACACATACACACATAAACACACATACACTCACATAAACACACTCACATAAACACACACATACAGTACACACACACATACACACACAGGTAAGCATGCACACTCTAAGTGAAATGTAAAATTCCATGACTTCCCCTGACAAAAAAACTGAATTTCCATGACCTACTTTATAATGAAGGGTGCATAGCAAGATTTCAGAACAGTCACGTAGCGTTCAAGAATCTTTTACTTTTTTTTAGAGCGGGAGAGTAATACATGGGTATTGAATGAACAAAGTTGGGCTAACCACAACTACTCAAGCAAGCAGTAAAGCTTATAACGAGATATACACCAATTCTGAATTCAAAATTCCCTGATATTTGTAGAATTCTGGGGTATTCTTACTGTATTCTGATGTGTTCATATGTTACTTCTGTGTGTAGTATACAACAGGGAGAGGTCCATATTGTTGTACATAACTGTGCCTTAGGCCTGTGTACCAGCAGGAAGGTCATACAGGCCGATGTTTAGGAACATTCGAGGAACATCAGTGATAACATGGGCCGAGGGAGACAGCATGTCTGCCTATTCGGGCTAGTATCTCCATCTGGCCAGGGCCGGGTTGTGTACACTGGTTGGCACCTGCCACGTTGGCATGATTGACCTTTGTATGTTTTAGTATAACAGGCTTTGTCTTAGGTTTTGACTCGGAAGACGGATCGAGGAAGCGACCCGAGGAGCATCTTCTGTCGGAAGGCTCAGCAGCCGCTTCTAATAACAACCACAACTGTTAGACTCTGCACAGTTTTACTGTATACATTTTTGCCATGGATTATACATTCAAATGACATCTCAGTGGATTCTATGGATATGGATTTGCAGTAAAATTGGTATGTGCATTTTTCTCCCCCTTGTGAACAGTGTAAAGTCAGCCATCTTGAAGAAAGAGGAAACTGTCAACAACCTGCGCAAACAGCATGAGGTGAGTCGTGGTTCCTCAGTTTTTCTGTACTGATGTGGTAAAAATCCATCTAACCCCTGCACGTATGATATCTAATGTCTCTGTCGCTTTACCCCTCTCCTACACTCTTGTTCCCTCTCTCCCTCTGTCTCTTTCTGCCTCCCAATCTTCCTCCCTGCCATTAGGCGGCGGTAAAGAGAGCTGACCACCTGGAGGCATTGCTGGAGCAACAGCGGAAGCAACTGTTGGGGAAATAGCACACTGGGCAGGGCCTATCGCAGAGGCCACGCCCCAAACATCATGCATTCTCCTCCCCCCTCTCCTCATTGGACGGACAAGTTCTCTCTCCCCTCATATGGTTCCACTTGAGCCCAGAGAAGGAACTGACGGAC
>NW_027468674.1:18894773-18922273 GCF_046254945.1 Alosa pseudoharengus | reverse complement strand
CAAAGTTGTAATCCTACCAACAGCAGTGAATTTATTAAATTGTTGATGCTATGACGCACTTAGCTCTAGGACACAGTGTTATAGGCGACAACATTTTAGCTAAGGGAATAATCTTGCAGCCTTGCTTCAGATCATAAGGGGGAGTCTGATTAAGAGTAGTCTGATAACATAGACAGCTAGCTCTTGCAGTGAAACAAGTTATGATTAAAGATAGCTTTTTCTTTCATGGAGAATGAGAGGTTGTTGATGTTGACTTCACTACACTGAACTAATATGGAACTAATAGGTTCATATGTTTATTAACAACACACCTGTAGTTGTTATATTGGTATTATTATTTTTTACTCTTCATTGACAGGGAAAAGGTTTTACAACTGTTTTACAGCTATGCAAACCAGTGTCAAGATGATAATGTGGTATGATGACATACATACTCAACCATATTGTTTACAATTATTTTGGATACAGCAATGCAATAAAATAAAATAAAATACAACTTTCATTTGTTTCAGATGTTCAGAATATGTTCAGAATAAAGTTCTAACCAAGTTATTTAAAACATGCCTTTAGGCCTGCTTTAAACAATGTGGAAAAAGGTTAAGATAATTTATAGCGTTGCTGTATGATACAATTTGTGATATGAGGCACACACACACACAAAAAAAGTATCCATGAAGATCATGATCATGTGAATTTATATTTCATTGCTCATTACTAATTTGGTGACTGATCATAACAGTATTGCAATTGAAATATTTTTAATAATGTTAGCTGAAGGAAGCACTACTGGGGCCTTGGGCCCAGATTTGTATATCTCTGTGTTTTGTTTCAGGTGCAATCAGTGGTCAAAAGGGGGAGCCTTACAGACTCTACACTTTTCCTTTTGTCTATTGTTTCTTTTTCCCCTTGAACTGTTTGGTTATTGTTGTTATCACTGGTACTCTGTGGTATGTAAACTTTTCTTCACACCCTGTGAGAAATCAAGACAGTCAGGGTCACTTTTATACATGTAACCATGTTGTTTCATTTGATTCATTTCCTTTATTGGGTTCTATTTGAGAATTGTTGAGAGACATTTCTTATGTGTTTTGGTTTTATATTCAGCTTGTATTATACACATGGTAAAGAGACACAATTACTGCATTACTCTCAGTTAATTAGGCTTATTCTGATTCAATCAGATTTGTGCTATTGGTTGATGTCAAAGGCTTCAAGTCTTTTAAAGGGGGACTTGAGAGTATTGGATTCAGAATTTATTATTTTTATATAGGCCTAGCCTAGGCTACATGTGATTTATGTCCTGATGCTTCTAAATCAATTGATAATCTGAAACGGTGGTACACCAATGGGATTAACCCAACCTGATATAGAGATTATATAGACAGGTTTCTGAATAGTTTAGGGGAATTGACCAAATATATTATTTCATGACTTATGAAGAAATCAGTTAAATCATGTATGTACCAGCTTATTTGGATCTGACTAACTTTAATGAAACAAGTGTATAATCATTTATATTTTGTACATTGGTGGCAGTGGCAGTATTTGATGAAATGTTCCAGCCATAAAGGCTGAAAAAGGGGGACTGAGAGAAAGTGGAATAGAACATTATGTCCAATATGTAAGGGATAATGGACGACACGGTGGTCTGTTCACAGAAGTTAATGCACGGTCGAGGTTGTAAAACGGCCCCGACGCGAAGCGGAGGGCCGTTTAAACCTCGTAGTGCATTACCTTCTGTGAACAGACCACCGTGGAGTCCATTATCCCGCTTATTCCACTGTTGCCACTTGCGTTGTGTTCATTACCTGTTGCAATTTAAACGTTTTAATCGCTAAAACTGTCTTGTTTGTAGAACTAATTTCTTCCGATACATATCAACTAATTTCTCAACTCACAGGACAAACTGCCATTACTAGTTCTAATGGTTGCTACCATAGATATATACACTAGATGTCGCCTTGACTACTGCTGTTCATTGGAACGAATGCGTCGATCGAGACGCCATCTTGCTTCAGTGATCCACTCCTCTATAATGCATTAGCGTCAATCTGGGCAAAGATCTAGCGAAAATAAAATCACCTTAAATCGTCAAAATCTCAAGCAATTATCTAGTTTTTTGGGTTGTTCCAACTGACAGGCATGTATTTATGGTTGAGTCTAGAGAAAACTAAGCTTAAGACGATAATAAAGATACATTTTACCCGTCTAGCCCCATAGACTCCCATTCATTCTGCACTAGCTAGCGGCGGCCCCTAGAGGAACAATGAGTAAACTGCAACCAGGTTCGATACAATGAAAGTAAACAGGCTCTTCGTAGACAGGCTCTGGTTGAGGCCACATAGGCCTACCCCTCTTCTCGTTTACTCATGTAAGTTGTAATCTCACCAGAAGTTGCTGTAGATCTGTAGAAAATGTACCTCTGCTACTACATAGGCTACGCCAGTCGTTACTTTTATAATCATGGGTCAGTGCCATGGGCAAACGAGATGTAGCTGAATTCATAAATGACAAAGCCATGAGAAAGGTGATTTTCTTACGTTTCAACAACAAAGAAGCCGATCTGCCATCATTGTGAGAAGTTCCCAAATTTGTCGCTAATCGCTAAAAAGGTTTTCTATCGCTGGGGATGGCCAAACGTCGCTAAATAGGTAACGCTGACAATACAGGATAACTAGTTTAGCGCTTCAGATCCCTGTACCATGATGGCGGCGGTGTTGACGCATGCTGAGAAGCAGAAGGCGACATCTAGTGTATATATCTATGGGTTGCTACGGCCAAAGGCCAGTCGTTAGTTCTATCTCTCCCGTTGTCAAGCGGGCGTATCCCAAGATTCTGATGAACTTTAGCTTTGAAACATCGATTTTACTTAGCCTGCTGTCATCCATCTAGCTAAAAGCCACCTCTGTCATATGCTACAATGTTGCAATGTTCTGAACGCCTGCATTTTACAGCTCGGATGCAACGTGACAGTTCATTTAAACTTCACAACGAGTTCGGCGAATTAATATACAAGTGTGATACGGCCAAAAAAATGGATCTACTTAGGTGTGCAGATAACATACGGTTAATGGTCGTTCTAAATTACGTAGGACAATGGGAAATTCAACCAAGCAGTGGAATAATCCAATATATGGTTTAATGTTCTGCATTATGTCCAATATTCCAATATGTGGTTTAATGTTCTGCATTTCTCAGTAGTAGGTCACTTTGATACTAAAAGTATGATTCTAGGTAATGACTGTATGATATCTGTACTTTTCCTGTGTATATCTGTGTGTGTGTGACTGTATTTAGAGATAAGCGGGAATATTATGACTTTGCAGTGTTTCACTGTTCTGCATGGCTGCGCCAGTAGCTATCTGCTCCGGATTGCCAGGCTGCCACTAATCAGGGTCTGATTCAGTGTAGTCCACGTGAGATGACCAACGCCATCCCCCGTCAGCCTGGAAGGATACTTAAACCCTAAATATTTCCTTGTCTACTGAGAGCAGCTGATGGATCTTTAGGTGAAGTCATGCTGTCTCTCCCTTGATGCGCATCATTGTAAATAAACTCTGTTCCTGATTTTTCATACTATTGGTCTGACTGGGTCTCTATTAAATCTATGGTATCAAAATTACTATCAACCTGAAATCTTTGTTTTGGCCCTATATACTTACCCGTAGACTCATCTTACCCCACATAATGGGGGCTACAAAGCAAAACCCTTCCCCCGTTCTCAGAAACGTCACTCAAGCCCTGTTGGGACTTACAGTAGGCCTATTTCCCGATAATAAGACAAAACAAACAAAAAAGTTCTTGTTTAAGAAATTAGTAAAGGTTATGTGTCAACTTTGTGGGGACAAGAAGAAGAATCTAAAAGTGCTGTTAAGGCTTTGCAGGCTGTCAGACAGAAAGCCAGTTTCTGGCTCATATAGTCTAAACTACCTCACCCCCCTCACAGTTTGAAATGTATTCTTTCTGTCATCATTGTATTCATGTGTGTGTGTGTGTGTGTGTGTGTGTGTGTGTGTGTGTGTGTGGTGTGTGTGTGTGTGTGTGTGTGTGTGTGTGTGTGTGTGTGTGTGTGTATGTATGTATGTGTGTGTGTGTGTGTGCGCGCGCGCGTGCGTGTGTGTGTGTGCATGCGTGCGTGTGTGTGTACATATGTATTTGTGTGTGTCCATCTGGTGGAACATATAATATATTATGTCCCACTTTCGAAGCCTGTTCATTTTTTTCTTTCTCTCTTTCTCTATCTATCTTTCTCACACACTTACACACACACAGTTCCCCACAGTGGGCCTGATGTGGATAGGACACTGTAGCCTATATGTGGCTCAGAGGTATTGAGATCTTAATCACATTGAGGAAATAAACTCATCTGGAAACACTAGATGTGTCCATTTCCATAGAAATTGTGCAAGAGTGTGCGAATGAGTGAGTGTGTGTATGTGTGTGTGTGTGTGTGCGTGTGTGTGTGCTCGTGCTCCCGTGTCTGTGTGTGCGCGTGTCTGTGTGTGATGAGGGAGTCTCTGACAGGGCTCTGAGTCTGACATATCTGAGCAAGCAGAGGATACCCGGTAACATGCTGTGTCATGTCCACCATTAGTCGTGTTGTGTACACGTATGTGTGTGTATTTGTTTGTAAGAATGTGTGTGCATGCGCACGTGGGAATTTGCCTAGGCCTACAGGTCCCAGCATGCCGACCCTGTCATCAGCTGTTTCAGTTTGTCCTGTGTCGTTGTCATATGTAAGCAAGATTTGCTGGCTTCTCTTTGTATAAATAATTTGCTATTTCTCTCTCTGCTGTTCACTTTCTATGTACTCTTTCTCTCTTTTTTACTTCCTTTGCCCTCTCTATTTCTCAAACTCATAACTGTTCTTCCATTTTTTTGTTCTAACTGTTTTTTTCCTCTCTCTCTCTCTCTCTCTGCATTTCCTTATCTTTTCCGCACTCATTTCACACGATCACCACACACTCCTCACTCTTTTTTTGTAAACCTCTGCCCCCCCCTACCTTTAACCCCCCTCCCCTCCCCTTTCCTCCCCCTCCTCCCCTTCCTCTTGTTATCTCTAACACCCTCCCCCCTCCTTGCCTTTCAGTGGACAACTGCAGAGAGAGAAGGGGCAGGGGAGGGGGGGGGGGGAGCATTGACCAATTGCTGGCAGCTGCTGGTCGTTTCTCCTCTTTGGTGCAGCCCCCATTTGAGCTTCTTGGTGAAGTGAAGTGGCACATTGGGAGAGAGAGAAAGAGAGAGAGAGAGAGGGAGAGAGAGAAAGAGAGAGAGAGAGAGAGCGTGAGCGTGAGCGAACACGGACGGGGGTTGCGTAGTTGAGAGACACCTCAGCTCAACTCGCCAGCTCTTTCTCTGACACACTGCTGCATGTAGTAAGAAGCCATAGCAAGGCTTCTCTCCAATACCCGGTAAGACAACAGTCTCGCCTTTTTCCCCTACTTATGTTCTTCCTGTTTTTTCCCCACTTTTTTCTTGACTTTTGTTCTGTTTCAATCCTCTTGCTGTCTAACAGACTTGGGTGTCTTCAGTTGTTCTGCGGGAAAGAGAGAGAGAGTGAGAGAAAGAAAGAGGGGGGAAGAAAGAGAGGCTTACTTCACTTGGGGGCGTACTTCAAATGTGTTCAGTTTGCTGTGTCTTGTGGATGATTTGGAATTGTTCTAATTGTTTGTTTCTTAGCACCTGTTTTTTTTTTTTTACTGTTGACGCTCAAGGGTGAATCCAGCTCACGTGTCTACCAAAACTATTCTGCGGCTTTGTAGCTTATTTAATTTGGGAGAGCACCACACTCAAAACATGTTTTCATTGTCTAGACAAAACACAGGACTGCTGTTTGATCTCCTATGGCAGTTATATTATTGATTTTGTCTGTTTGTTTGTTGAGTTGTCTTCGTTTGCTCTTGCCACAGTCTTGTCTAGTTTCAAATACTGCTGTTCTTTGCATTCACCGGATGTAGGCCTAGCATTTCACTGCTGTAGAATAACCAAAAAGGTGAAAGAGAAAAGAACATGTGCATTCAATTTGCCTACTTATTAGCTTGTAGAAGGACCAGGCACTGTTGGGCTTTCTGCTAAAGCTTTGAACCACCCTTGGGATGGTTAAAATCATAGCCACCGCATGCAGCGCAGCCCCAGATCTTGTCCTCTCACAGTTATTTTGTGTGTGTGTGTGTGTGTTGTTGTTGTTGTTGTTGACGTGAGGATGTTTATGAGTAGGGGACTCAAGGAGAGGCTTCTGATGTGGAGTTGCTTGCTTGCGTGCATGCGAGCGTGCGTTCTGTTGTTGCTATTGGAGCTGTTGTACTCACTAAATGTCACCAGTGTGCATTGGGGTCACAGAGCAGCAGTAGACAGAAAGAGTTCACACTTTTTGGATTAGCAAGCTCTCTGTTTCCTGTCATCACTTACGGGGTCATTCCACCGAATCGGTGCCTTTTGCGTCCCACAACATATAATCAGTTCTAAAGTTGCTTTAACAACAAATTCATGTGTAATTTAAAAAACTTAATGTTACTATAGATCATATGCATCAATATAAGACGAAGTAAACCCAATAAAATACAAGTTCAAATGATTAAAATCACATAAATATATGCTATGGGTAAGGATTTTGGTTGATTTTGGCTTGTCTCACGCTATGTTTTTTCTTTTTCAACAGCACTTCTCAGTTGTAAAATGTTGGTAAAATGATACAATTTTCACAGTTTTATATTGTCTTAAGTGTAATCTCATTGTTAAGCAATGCTTTTGACATAAATAGATATGTTTTCTTAGAAAATATAAATCATTTATCATTGTCCCTTAATTTCACCTCAGTCCTGTTACTTTCACTAAAACCCCTTATAAAATAATGGTAGGCCTACAAACTAGAAGTGATATAATTTCAAGGAAGTGACATCATTTAGAAGAAGCAGATTCCACAGTGTAAAAAAAAGGGTAACTTTCTCTCTTCTTAAATGTCCTATTTTTCATGTTTTATCAGGTTTGTGAGAGCGGGGCGAGCATACAACATCAGTCCTGTTACCATTTTGTAAAGTGTATATCACTGATTCTTGAGATAAGGGACAAAACATGTCCCCCATCAAAATGTTGCAATTTCCTTTAAAAAACAATAAATTATTTCATTTAAAAAGGCTTTAAAAGTTGGATATGAAAGAATTGTGTATGTTTAGACTTTTAGTTTTGGCTATATTTATATTATTTCATAGTAATTTCATAAAATACCGGCACTGTACTATGAAAGCCCATGCAAATGAACTCGTCCTCCGCAGAGGTTACAGTATCAAACTGCAAAAATAAAGTGTTTTAAAATGCCCAAAATGCACAAATATGATTATGAGGTTAATTGGATGGCTTAATAAAATATCACAAAATACTTAACGTGAACATTGCATTATTTTATACATTAACAACAGCCTTTCAAAATCTGTCCTCAATTCATGTCAACTCCGTCAGATATTTTTCAAATTTGAAATAAATCAGGCATATTTTGGTCAGCTTTAACCCTGAGGACCCCCTTTGACTTCTTTCTGTTGATGGATGCAGCAGTCCAACACATGGTCTCATAAGTGTTTTTAAAAAAATAAATATTCAGCGTTGAAAGTTGAAATCCCTGTGGTCACAGCTTTTATGTGTCAACACTGTCTTCAAAGTAGAGCTGAATTCAATCAAGAAGTTTGAAATAAAAGCTGGTATTTTGGTTTAGTTTAGTGGCAGCTGGCAACTGAGGAAAATCAAAATGGCTACCATCTACTACACATGATTAAGTTAAAAAAACATGTTGTTTTGTCAACTCTGTCAGATATTTTGTCTGACGGTGTTGACATGTAAGCTGACGGAGTGGAAAAGTGCTCCCAAATACTCATTAAGTAATGTATAACAACTACATAACATGATGATATGATCTAAGTATGCATGTTGATTGACTTAAAACATCTTAATATACCCAAATGCCAAATAACTTATAATAATAACTCATAAAAAGTATTGTTTTTATCTGTAATCTAGGCAGACAGGAGCAAAAACAAAGAAACAGTACCAGAGAAAAGGGAGAGAAAGAATTAACAGTGACCCAGAAAGCAGAAGGGACAGTAAGACAGTAAACAGCAGTTAGAAAAGGAGAGACAGAGATGGAAGAACAGAAACAGAGAGGATGATAACGGGAAGCCAACATCGGAACCCCAACATTAAGAGATATCTTCTTTTTCACAAGATCTGAGAAGGAATTATACAACTCATGTGGCACAGAAACGAGCCGTTGAAAAATCCACACTGCAAAAACTGCTTATCTAATAAAATCTAACCAAGATTATTAATCTTATATCAAGATAAAAAACTAGTTTGTATTGTTTTCAGTATAAAGAGACTTACCAGCGCTTTCTCGTGAAATCATTTGACTTAATTTAAGAAAAGTTTGACTTATTTTAAGACATCTCATCATGAAAACAAGCAGATTTGCCAGTGCATTGAGCAAATTTGTCCTAAAAACAAGCCAATTTGTCTGCCAGTGCGTTAAGTAAATTTGTCTTGATAAGACTTTCATACTAGAAACAATACCAAATAGATTTTTTGATGTTATTATAAGATTAGATTTAATTTTTTGCAGTGTATCAGGCAAGGTTCTAAAGAAGTATCGGCTTCTCCATAGGCTTCGCCAGTTTGGTGTTAGCTACAGACAACTATCATGCTCTTGCAGTGCTATTGAATTGCCAATGCTTTCCCCCAGCTACTCTTTGTATAAGAGACTGCTCAGAGGAGCAGCAGAATGATGCAAGGGCCAGGAAGAGCTGTCCATGTTGATAGAGGAGATGGAAGACGAGTTGGGAGAAGCAGGGGATTCAGTCGATGAAATAAGATTTGGTGGATGAAATGGAAGAGGAGCCATTGAAAGATCCTGGGGGTGCTACTGTTGATATAATTATCAACAGTATTGAGACAGGGGATTGGCTGGCAGTGGTGTATGATGATCACTGGTGGTTAGGAAAGTCCATTGATGTAGATATAGAACACCAAGATGTGAAAGTTGAGTTTTTGCATCGTCGTGGTCCTACTGCCAATTTTCACCCTAAATATGGGAGGAGGGTAACCTAAATCTAGACGTACCCTAGCAGCAGCAAATGTAATTTGCAGCCAGGGTAGTCTAGCAACTCTCTGTTGGCTTGTGAGCTGGAAAAATCAAACTTTGATCAGGCCAATCATATTGTGTGTAGAGTCGGTGGGCGGGCTTAACATAATGATGACAGAGTTGCGACGGTTCCACGTGAATTCCCTGCTACTTGAAAACAAAAAAGATGGATGCTGTTGCTGGAAAACAGCGGTCTTTGAATCACAACTGGAGTAAAGCTTGGAGTAAAGTTGGCAAAAGTTTGATCAACTAGCCAACTAGCTCCACTGGTGGGAAAGCGCATGGGACTCATTAGATGTAGGCAGTGTTGGGATGGATACTTTCAAAAAGTATTCTGTTACAGAATACAGAATACATGCCCAAAAATGTATTTTGTAACGTATTTAATCTGAGTAACGTATTCTGAATACTTGGATTACTTCTGCATTGATGTGCAATGCAGCCATCAAATCCTGCTTACTAAACAGGCCTATTTTGGTGTGTTCTTCTGTTCCAAATGGCTAAACCCTGCTGAAAAAAACAGCTAGAAACCAACTTATGCTGGTAGCTGGTTTTAGCTGGTCTTTGCTGGTTTTCTTCCAGCTCTTGCTGGTCTTTGCTGGTGTAGCTGGTTGGGCCACCAGCTGGATATGCTGGTGTGACCATCTGAGGAAGCTGGTCATGCTGGTGACCAGCCCGTCAAGCTGGTCATGCTGGTTTGCTAGAATGACCAACATAAGCTGGCATGGCCAGTTAAACCAGCACTATAGACCAGCAACACCAGCTAAAATGACCAGCTTGAGGTGGTACGACAAGCAAAACCAGCTGAATTACCATCATAAGCTGGGAAAACCAGCTGAAGGTATGTTTTCGCAAGAGTTTTGCTGGTCTAGTAGGTCAACCATCATAGGGTGGTCAAACAAGCTGGTCAACCAGCAAACCCCCTTTTTTTCAGCAGGGAAGTGTTAGGCCCATATAGGAAAATGTGAAGTCAACAAAGCTACCAGATACAACTATAAAATAGCAAGGTGACCAGTAAAACTACAGCAGGCAACTAGACTAGGAGGAGGGATGTCTGTTTCTGTCCAGTGAAAGATTTTGAAACTGACAGGGACAGCTTGTTCCCTGTTCAACACCTCTTGTCCAATGTCCAAGTCCCGCAGGTTAGACAAACTATTATAGATAAATATCTAATACTTGGCTCTACACCAAAGGCAGTAATGACAGATAAAACACTATGTACTTACTTGCTGAGAGAAATTGGAGCAAATCATAGAACTTACTTGCCTGAGGTCCTGTAGAAACTCTTTGTTTGAAGTTTGATACTCTTTCCCTTGATACTGCCATGTCAAAACTAGTCAAATATCTTGGTAACACTTTACTTGACCGGTGAGTTCATAACACATTCATAGCAGCTGTCATAAACTGCACATAAAGCATTCATGACTGTTTCATGAGACATGACTCAACATTCATACCAAACCTTTCATGAATGTGGAAGACAGAACGACGAAAAATTGTCAAAATAAAAGTCCATCAATCGCAAAGCAGCATTGCCGTTTTTGTAAATATTTCATGAATATCTTATGAAGTCTACATTGAATGTCACTTTACTATACAAGTTGTGAAGTATTTGTAATCACTGAGTTTAAAACTGGGAGGCAAACTAGCCTACATTCGACTTGTATTTGTGTAACCTGGAATGGTTGGACATTCCCAGTAGCAAAAGATGAGAAATTATCTGCAAAGGTCTTTTTGGCACTGGACTAGCCCATTGACTCAGATGTGACATGGTCAGGTAAGAGGTTTGGAACAAAAACGGCAATGCTGCTTTGCGATTGATGGACTTTTATTTTGACGAGTTGTCGTCGTTCTGTCTTCCACATTCATGAAAGGTTTGGTATGAATGTTGAGTCATGTCTCATGAAACAGTCATGAATGCTTTATGTGAAGTTTATGACAGCTGCTATGAATGTGTTACGAACTCACCCGTCAAGTAAAGTGTTACCAATATCTTTAATCAGTTTGATTCTCGATTAGTTTGTCAACACCGTCAGTTGTGTGTCAACACCATAAGATGGAGGTTTTTCATTTTTATAAAAAAATGTATGTTTATTTTGTTCAATTGAGTGTGTTCATACATTAAAACACCAACTTATCTACATGCAGTGTCTTGTGTGCACAAAACCACTAATTGTATACATTAAAAATTAAAAAATAGTAAACTAAATTAAGGTAATTTAAAATGGCTTATTTCAAAGCAATGTAAAATTATATTAAAAGTGTATATAATGCAATTTATCACTAAACCTAAGGCACACCATTTCTACACACTTAAAGACTTTAGAGTGTTGTTGAATTGATCAAACACACAAAAAAACATATTTTCATGTGTCTGACGGAGTTGACAAATGACAAGTTACTAAGTCAGTAAATGTCAATTTTTATAAAAAGTGGTTAATAAAAAACCTGTTCCTTTTCAGGCATGATAGATGAGATCTATGTTTATGATGATATCCAAATTAAATTAATGTAGTATTGATTTTTTGTTTGTCACTTTTCAAAAGTACTTTTGTCCCTTATCTCAATAATCAGTGATATATAAACAATTATTTATCAATACTGATATTACCAATATCTAGAAGTAATAACCTTTCAGATTACATACCATGTGCCTCCCTAACCTTGACCTGTTAGCTAGAAAGGAGCAATTTAGCATGAAATCATCAGTCCTGTTACCATCAGTCCTGTTACTATCCTACAATATTCTATGTAATAAGTGAATGGTAAAAAATAAATGCATAGCTTGAGATGGCCCAACACAATTTCTTGTCATGTTAAGATGTGTTAATTAAATGGGCATTGGGCATATTTTTTTTTTACATTTTTAAAGTTGAAAAGGCGCCGATTTCGTGGAATGACCCTACGACTCAGCATATTGTCTGCTTTACTGCTACCCACAGTTGTTAGTCAAAATTTGTCAGTCTTACAACACTTCACACACCCTTGGCCTTCTCTGCCTAGACTCATCAGGATGACAAATCCACTTTCTTCAGTTTTGCCTCTTCTGTACTGTCCTTTCATTAAAGGGAACAGGAACCTGAACTGAGTTGGAATAAAGGGACCCTGGGCTTGCTGTGTGGAAGGATCCTGTTCGGGCTTTACAAGAGGTTTAATTAAAGTAGGATTACTGTGTGAGCGTGGTGGTTAGACATGGCAACATGGCAATATGAAGTTTCTCTCTCTCTCTCTCTCTCTCTCTCTCTCTCTCTCTCTCACTCACTCCCTGTTTCTATTTCTCTCTTCCCCACTCACTCCCCCTCCTTTCTCTCTCTCTCACTCACTTTCTCTTTCTCTCTAACTCACTTTCTTTCTCTTCTCTCTTGTCCAGGAGGAGTGTGAAATGCAACGTGTACTGCGGACTAATTAAAGTCTTCCTGGTCCTGGACGACAGCATCACTCCTCTCTCCTCCTCCTCCTCCTTGTTTTATTCTGGGACAGCGTGCAAGTGAACAGCAAAACAACACACACACACACACACACACACACACACACACACACACACACACACACACACCCACAGCTGCCAGGGAGGGGCCCTTTATAAACTCAGCCTCTCACCACAACTCAGCCTCCTACTGTTCTCCGCTGCTCGTCCTCCATGTCCTGGGCCAACCCTCGAAGGGCAGGGGCCCCTCTCGTAGCCACAGCTGCCATACACCACACCATCCTCAGCCTCTACCGCTTACAGACCGGCACGCGGTGATGGAGTTGCCCGCTCGGCGAATGGTGCTGTTCTTCGTGGTAATCAGTGGATTTCTGGGTCTCTATGTGCTCTGCGTCAGCCTGCAGATTCAGGTGCCCTGGCACATGGTGACCGACAACTTCAGGGCCCTCTACGACACCAAGGATGCCACTAGGTAAGCTCAGTCAGAGGAGTGGTGTAGCCTTTGTTCTGCCTGTTTTGTGATAAAGCACATAGTCTAAGATGTGGTTAAGCCTAGTCTACTGTACTGGTGCTGAATGAGGTACTGACTGTAGCCTTCTTGTGTGGCAAAAAAGATGACGTGGATAACGACTGGATATTTTGAATAAGTAAATTGATATGATGATTATCTTTAGTTAAGTGGTAGTGTTGTTTCGGGAAGCAGCAAAAGTTTTTGGAAAGTTCCTGCAAGTGAAAGGAATGAGGGTTTATTTGTATTCAAACGGCAGTCAGATTCACTTCTGTTCATGAAAAGTGCTGCGGTTCTTGGGCGAGCTACTCATTTACTTGTGGAGACGCGTGGCTTGTGGTCGTGAATATGAGCTCCAGTCCTGGAGGAGCCGGGCTTCGAGGCGAACTCATTACAAGGGGCCGTAAAAGTCGGTCTTATCATTTGTCAAGTTCAGGTCGGGCATGAAAGTATCCCGAAAGTCCCCTTCGGTGATTTCAAAAGCTGCGACTCCCTGTTGTGTGTGTGTGTGTGTGTGTGTGGGACACATAACAAATGAGCTGCATTCTATCTGATATTGGGGAACAATGTTTCGAGAAATTTAGACAACAATAGGCAGCATATTCATGATCATCCAAAAAAACACATGGATGGAACCGGTTATGTGGTTGCCCAGCAACATTGTTCAAAAGGTTGCCCCATGTATCATTACCACCTAGATGAGCCTCCTGGGAAGTCTTAAGTTGGTCATTTTGAAGGTCATTGTAATCGCTACTCTCTCTGCACCCGCTGTCTGTAAGTGTAGGATTTAAAATACACGTCTGAACATTATATAATACATTTAGATGGCTATTTATTAAAAAACGTTTATAATGTATAATACTTAAGCTTATTTGTTATTACAAAAATAATAAATAGAAACCTATGCACTTTCTGTTGCATGAAAAATGTGCTATATTTTAATTTCAAATACTGTATAGGAGAGATGCTAAATTCCCTGTGTTATAGATGGGGGAGTTCACACAGCCAGCAATCTACAACCAAGCCTATTTACCATCAAAACCACTAACAAATCACCAACAGAACAGCCTTCAAGACCCCCCCCCCCCCAATTATTTAAGAATATGAATGACATTCTTATAGCACTGTCTAATCAAGCTTAAGATGTATCTTTTGTAAATATTTTTTTATATTATATTTTTATATATATTTTTATTTTTTTATAGTTTATATTTTTCTTTGATGGAGAAATCTGGAACAAAGGTATACTGCATGTTGTCTTGGCTTTTGCTTCTTCGTTGTTTGCATATCCAGTTGCTGCTACGCCTAGATGGGCAAATAAAGAACACACAGTATGATTAATAGGACTAACATAACATGATTAAACCTTTGATCATATTGGTGCCAACTAAATGGATGGGATGCAAGGTGCAACAGGATGGCATTCATTATTAGTTCTTTGACTCTTTGGTCATTTTCTTTCTTTCATTAATTAATTGGTTCTTTCTTTCTCTCTTTCGTTCTGTCTGTCTAGTAATCCACAGAACTCTGTGAAATGCAGAATGAGAGAGATTTAAAAAAAAAACTTTCTTATGTGTCTTTGTAATGAAATATTTTTTAACAAGGGTTGGTCATTGTAGAGCTGCCTTCATGTATTATATTTCTTTAACACTTGTTTTATTTTGAGAAATCTGGCGAGATGGGATGAGGGGCTTGTTAGTTGGTAACTCAACCCCTGTTGTCACAGTGGATACAGGTAACATATCACAAACACCAGAACTGCTTTAAAAAATGCAGTTTTTGTTTTGTGTCTGACACTTAACAATTAAGTTGAGTCCTGATACACAATTGTTTTTTTTAATCGGTTGTGAAAGCTCGTCATCATAAGGAACACAGGCCAGTATTGTATCAGGGCCAAAGTATGCTTATCTTAAGGGTATTTTTGAGCACAGGCCAATATTCCTTTATGTCAATTGCTTCAGGGCCTTTGTGTGCTTATATTACCGGTATTCATTTTGGTGTGTTGTGGGCTGACCGGCTTTGAGGAAGATTGTTAAAGAAGTGCAAACTCTCCCGCGTCAATCAAGCCCCCCTCTGTGACCTCCCCGTCCAGCGCTGTGAAATGCCCTTTGCCTTTTGCGTCTGGAGATCACAGGACTTGTTTGCCCAGCATGGTCTATAGCTATGTGGCTAACATTTCACAGCAGCTTGCCACAGCATTAGGCCTACCTCCTATCCCTGATGGTTGAGCACTAGAAGTGAACTAACACTGTTTGTTGGAAAAAAATAAGTCCACTCGTACACACAGCCAACTCATGCCATTTAAACATTTTGCTCCAGGTCTCCTGAGGTGTATGACGCCAGGAATAGCTTATTGGTGGACGCTTTTGAGGCCACAACAACCCAAGGAAGTCCATTAGAGGTCACCAAAAGGCCAACTACTTATCCAAAGCGCCCCACCACTACCACCACCACCACCACCACTACCACTGTGCCTCCCACCAAACCTGACTTCTTCGGAGACAGCTATGCGGCTGAAAACGCTTCCCTTCAAACAGTGAGTCTTTTTGTACAACACTATGGCAACTGTCGTAACTTCCTTGGTTAACGAACAATGAGTCTGTATTTCACCATTTTGTGTCAACTCATTGTTACCAATACAGAAAATGCTCTGCATACCTGTCAGGAAACTTCATAGAGGAAGCTGTCTACAAAACGGGTGGTTTTGCCTTTTTAAATAGATTTGAAGGTTAACGCCTCACTGTTGACTGTTCTCAGATGTCTCAGAGATCTTCATGCCTTACCATTTCTGCTTCGACCCCTGACATCATTCAGCCACTTAGCTGCATGTGGCCCCTCCCTCAGCTATGTCATGCCTATCTGGTGGCTCTCCGTAGTGGAGCTCATAAGAAAGCAATGCCTTGAATTCTCCATGTCCCATGAAGGAGAACGGCCGGGGGAAAACCACAAGCTCTTCCAGCCTCACTCTAGTTCTTCTAAATGACACAGCAATTTCAGACTGTGTGTGTGTGTGTGTGTGTGTGTGTGTGTGTGTGTGTGTTTTTATTGTGTCAGGAAATTGAATCATGTCTCAGAGTCTCGCTGAACCCCAGTCCCTTGCCTTTCACCACAGAATAGGCCCCGTTTACATTCTAAGACACGAGTGAAAAAAGGGAAAACATGTTGGGGCATTCTAATTTTTTAAATTTGCCTTTGTGCTGAATTCTTTAGCAGGCACAGACTGCTAGCCAAGGTATGCTGGTCCAGAGATGTTATTTCAACTTGCAGAACATTTTTTACTGAGGAAATGCTAAAAGAATCTTACACATCTTTGTTTTGCTTTGTTTACGGCTAAGGCTATTCTTTGTAAAATCCAACAATTTAACACAACAGAGTCTCTGAATGTCATCAAGACCAATCTCTTCCCCTCCCTTCACAGCGATGTGGACAATTCAAGGCCACCCTTATTTCCACCAAACATATCCCTAACAATTTCCTTGACAAGCCATCATAAATCTTCAGAATCCCACAGGATTGAAATGCTTCATGTTAATATCTGTTTATCCCCTCATATGAAATGCCTTATTTCCATATGTGGTCAGAATAAAAAAATAAAAAATAAAAAACCCGCATCCAGAATCTAATGAGAGTTCCATAATTGTGTCCTTCCCCTCCAGAGCTGTCCAGACAGCATACGGACCAAAGTGCCACTCTCCAGCTTCGCCAAGAAGTTTCTGGAAACGATACCAGTGCTGCAGTGGGCCAAGTATGCCACAATGGCAGAGTACCAGCGTCTGAAGAACTACCCCGGAGCCCACGGATGGGGAGGACTACAGTTCCCCTGTAGGCCGCACAGCAGCGTAGTATTCTCTTCATCTTTCATTATAGACCCTTTCAACTGCATAAACAAACATGTCCGTTCACAAAGCATTTCCAGAAAACAACATTGAGCTAATGGTAACTTGAGGGGGGGGGGGGGGGGGGGGGGGGAATAAAATGAAAAAAGTATTAATGTGTAACTCCGGCGAAAATTGACCCCAGGGTCATGTTTGTTTATCAACGAAAAATACTGTCTCCATACTGTCTCCACTGCTTATTTGATGTGTTTTAACCCTTAAAGGAGTACCGTCACACCGGTGTGACGGGAATGTTGAGAAATGAACGTTCTAAAGAATATCTGGGTTCATTGAATTCAACATAGAATTTTAGAACCTTCAATTGTTGCGGAACTTAGAATGTTCAAAAACCTACACCTTTAGAAAAAGACCCTGGGGTCCATTTTTTTGCCGGAGTTACACTTTTTGTTACACACGACATTTTGGTTTTGAACACTTCAACCGGAAGCCCTCTAGGAACAGATTGAAAGGGTCTTTAATCATTCTGTGTGATTTCTAAGCTCTGTGAAAGCCTTAGACAGTGATTCTCCTGTATGGCAAATGCTAAAAGCACATCCATGTCTATTAATACACCCACAAAGGTTTTAGTTGTATTTGTAACCTGTTTTGTTGGTCTGTTTTTTTTGCATATTGATAATTGATGTTAAGTTAATGGCATTCTAATTCCTTTGCACATGCTTATGTGTAATCCATTGCAAATATTTGTAGACACTCTCAAGCTCTAACCCTGTGTGTGTGTGTGTGTGTGTGTTTGTGTGGAGCCAGTATTACAGTCCACTCTGTCTGTCCTGAACACCACTGCTAATCGAGTGCTGTTGGATGACTGGGATCAGAGGCCTAATCGCTCCCAGTGCATCCGCTGTGCGGTGGTGGGCAATGGAGGCATCCTCAAGGACTCCAAGAAGGGCTTGGAGATCGACCAGCATGACTATATATTCAGGTGTGTGTGTGTGCTTTTGTGTGTCAGTTTACCCTGTGGGTGTGTGTCTGTGTGTTTTTTGGGTGTAGATCTGTGTCTGTCTCTTCGTTTGTTTGATTGTGTGTGGAAAGTGATAAGAATCTGTGTTTTGTTAGCTATGGCGAGGTTCTCAAACAAAGTAAGGTTTTTTTTACATTTATCTAGGTTGCATTCTTCGCTTATCCTATCTCCTCTCATACTAACATCCATTTTACAGTGGAATTTACTTTGTTACCTTAATATCTCTAGACAATGACTAATTCCATGCACACCATATTCTGGTTTTGTTTGAATTAAAGACAGTATTCCGATTGTGCCGATTGAGTCATGTAAACACCTTATTCCAGCTGCTATAAGTCGATTATGCTCACATTCTCAATACTAAAAAACGGAATCACACCCCTATCATATGCCTCTTTTAAACTGAATATTGTGACATGGAAACACATTAGTTGGAAAATGCCACTTTCGGAATATTACATTCCCTATGTGTATGCTCGTGCAAGGAATTTTGGTAGCTTGCTTTGATGCCCTGACACTTTGCAAACATAGCTAAAAGTGTGGCAAAAGGTTTGCACATCTAGAGTGAAGACGAGGTAAATATATGTATTAAAACCTGAGCAGCTCTAATCTGGCCAAACATAATCTAATCTGGAAACGTAGATTAGATCAACCCAGTCATTGACTATCTTTTTGACTTTACTTGATTTGAATCCTTATCTATTTCTCTTAGATATTAGTTAATGTCACAGTTAATTATCTTCATGTCTTAATTATGTGATTGATCGCATACTTTGTACAAATGTGTTCATGGACTTGTTTTGTTTAATCAGAACCAATGGGGCTGTGATTAAGGGCTTTGAACAGGACGTGGGCTCTCGGACATCCTTCTACACCTTCTCCACCAACACCATGCACAACTCTCTGCGCAGCTACAAGGCGCAGGGCTACAACGGACCACCCCTCTCTGAGGTACACATACTGAGAAGAACCCTTCGTCTACCTCTCATTCCTTCAGTATGCATACATATACTGTATGTGGATCTACTTAAAGTATACTATATTTCTGTTGTATGCATACATGCTCTAGTCTATACCTATTCAGCATGCCTGGCCCGGTCTAGATAGAGCTACTCTGACTAAATGAATGCGGCCAAGAGCTACTAATGTTTTTTGTATTAGTAGTACCATATATTCCACATAGCTGATTTCCACCAGAAACACCTGAAGCTTTATATTAGGGGTGGGAATTGGCAAAAATGTATATATGATTGTGATATTTGGGCCATGATACGATATTATTATGATTCGTAACATATTGCTGTACAACAAATATTGCGATTTGATTCTGCGATTTATTGCAATTCATTATTTACAAAAAAATAAGGAAAATAACTAATTTCAAATGTCACATTTAATTCTGTGAACAACATTATCTTCTACACTTTAACTGAAGTGCAAAAACTTAGGAGGATAGTGCAAAAACTTGTCATGCCATGGTGCATGTCAAGGTCCTTACTATTCGCTTTTTGTTGAAAAGCGAAATACACACAAACTTTCGATGTGAAAGAAGACAGAGTGTTGTGTATAACAGGTTGTGATTCACTACAAAACCAAACCCCTTAAATTCACCCATTATAAATGCCTTACTTTTGTCTTCTTTTACATCTTTTTATTTTCAATCGATCACAGAAGAGTTCATTTACAAATTTACATTAAAAATTTCAATGGATCTCATGAACAGTTTTTATAAACAAGTGCTCTACATCCATATCACACCCTCATCCTCTCCACGCATGTGCGCGCACACACATACATGCAAACATGCGCATCCTAATTGAGTCATCTCTGCACGCACGCACGCTCACACGCACATACACACACACACACACACACACACACACACACACACACACACGCCTGCATCCGCACTCACACACCCATGCCACTCTCACTAATACACAAGAAGGGGAAATAATAATAATAAAAAAGGACAACAGCAATAAAAAAAAAAGGGGTAAAGGAGAAAAAAAATAATAATGTAAAAAAAAAAAAAAAAAAACATTACCAATACTCAGATAACCAGTACGTTGACAAATCACAGTAACAAGCTAGTTCTAATTTATCTTACATTACCGACACATCATAAACAAAGTTAAGCCATCCAGCCCCCCACGCGCGCCCACTCCAACAGCGAGAAGCCTCGGTCGCTGCGTGTCCAGCTCCTACCTGGGCTCCTCCCTGCGGATTGAGGGTTGGCAACCGCACGCAGGCAGCTAGTTACCCATTCAGGCACAAAAAAAAAAACTTCACCCCATTATAATCACACTGGAGTGTGTGGAATAGATATTTCTCATATGACCTGCTTTTCCAGGTGGGAAAGTAGTGGATTCCAAAGGTCGTGAAATAGGTCACCCTTATTGTGACTTTCAAGTGTTATCTTTTCTAGGGGAAGAAACTGAGAGATCTGTTCTATAAACATATTGAATGTTGGTGCGAGTTCGTTTTTCCACCAGAGAAGAATACATTTCTTTGCAAAGTGTGTGATGGAAATCAACAATCTGCATTTAATTTGGTCCAAATGGCGGTTGCTTATGTCATTGAGTAAATAGACGCATGGGGACATCTCAAATTCTAGTTCCAAAACAGCTTTTGTGAATGAATGAATCATTTTCCAGAAATTGTTCAATTTGTCGCAGTGCCAGAACATGTGCAAAAATGTACCTTCTTTGATTTTGCATCTTGGGCAGTTTGGTGAGTTTTCTTTAGAGATTTTATACATTTTCATAGGAGTAAGGTAGAGTTTATGAATGAATTTGAAATTTGTTTCTTTAATCTTGTTGCTAGTAAATGGGAAGAAAATTCTATCACATATATTTTGTCAATTATTATCTTCAAATTTCATGGATAAGTCAGTTTCCCAGGTCTTTAGAAGTGCTGGGAAAACTGTTTGGCATTTCTGATTTAAAATGTCGTACAGTTTGCTAATTTGGCCTCTAATAGTAGATGGTGTTATTAGGTTCTCTTCCAGTTCAGTCAGTTCGAAATGTAACTTGTTTTCTTTAATAAGCGATTTTATAGTGCTCTGGATTTGCATGTATTTGAGGAAATCTGAGTTAGGCAAATGAAATTCTGAACTTAGTTCTTGAAATGTTTTGATTTTCCAGTTTTTATGAAACATGTCTTTAAGCTGATTTATCCCCAATTGTTTCCATCTATCAGTTAAATGCAAGTATTTTCTTAAATCAGGATTTTGATGGATAGGTGAGTATACAGAAATAAATTTAGCAGTGCCAAACTTTCTTAAACAGTCTCGCCAAACAGATAATGTGTTTACAACAGTAAAATATTGCCCCATGTTTTTTATCTTTTTAAAATGTTTGATAAATATGAGAGAGTGTAAAGGTATTGGGTCAACATATCCTGCTTCTATTTGTACCCAATGAGAATCTGGTCTTCCCAATGACCATGATAGTATGTTTCTCAGTTGGGCTGACCAGTAATAGTGTTGGAAATTGGGGAGACCTAGACCACCCATGGGTTCAGGTTTCATCAGGGTCAGTAGTTTAATTCTTGGTTTCTTATTGGACCATATACATTTTTAAATATGACTGTTCAGTTTTTTAAAGAATGTTATAGACAAGTAGCAAGGTACATTTTGAAAGAGAAAATTCAGTCTCGGAAGGATATTCATCCTGATGACATTTATCCTCCCTAAAAGAGATAAAGGTAGTTTGGCCCATCTACATAGATCGCTGTTAATGTCATTAGTAAGGGGAATGTAATTCTTTTTAAATAAATCAATTAGTTGTGGTGTGAAGTGTACTCCTAGATATTTGAAACCTTCTGGTGACCATTTAAAAGGGTATAATTTCTGCATTTCTTCTGTTGGGTTCATATGTAAGAGACATGCGTTGGATTTATTGTAATTTATCTTATATCCAGAGAATTTTCCAAATTGTTCAATTGTGCTATACAAGTGTGGTAAGGAATTTTCTGGTTGCTCAATATATAAGACTATATCATCAGCATATAAAGATAATTTATGATCGTCTTTGCCAATATGTACTCCTTTTATGTTGATATTATCTCGTACAGATGTTGCTAATGTCTCAATCACTATTGCAAACAATGAGCTTGACAGTGGACACCCTTGTCTCGTACCCCTCATCAAGTTGAACGGAACAGATGTCAAACCATTAGTTATAACTGCTGCTTTTGGAGCTTGGTAGATTGCCTTGATCCATTCAATAAAGTCATCTCCCATATTTAACTTATGCAATACACTAAAGAGGAAGTTCCACTCAACTCTGTCAAAGGCCTTCTCTGCATCCAAAGATAGAAGCAGAGAAGGCCTTTGATTCACCTTTAAGTAATTAGTAATGTTCAGCAACCTTCTAATGTTGTCCGTGGAGTATCTTCCCTTAATAAATCCTGCTTGATCTGGGTTGATAACTTTGGGCATGATATTTTCTAGTCTTTTTGCTAATGCTTTGGTAATAATCTTGTAATCGTGATCTAAAAGACTTAAGGGTCTATAAGATGAGCAGTCCAAGGGGTCTTTGCCGCTTTTATGTATTACAGTGATGTTTGCCAAGTTCATTGTTTGGGGAAGTGCCTTGTTGCGATCGAAGTTGTTAATCATAGTCATAAAAATAGGTTTGAGATCGTTCCAGAATTCCTTGTATAGTTGTGTTGGAATGCCATCTGGTCCTGGACTTTTGTTTATGGGAATGGAGTTAATAACTGCTAGCATTTCCTGTTCCGTAAATGGGGCATTGAGAACCTGTTGATCTAATTCTGATAGCTTTGGCATTTTAATATTCTCTAAGTACTGATCTAATTCATCCTGTGTGTAATGACTTTGAGATTTGTATAGTTTGTTGTAATATTCTTGAAATGACTGATTAATTTCTTTTGGGTCATATGTGATATTTCCCTTGGATCGGATTGCTTTAATAGTCCTTTCTGCTTGTTCTGTCTTTAATTGGTGAGCTAGTAATTTGCTAGGTTTGTTACCAAATTCATAGTGCTTTTGTCTAACATGGTTAATATTTTGCATGATTTCATTTGTGGTCTTAAGGTTTAATTTGGCTCTGGCAGCAACTAGTTGTTTCCAGTTATCTTCTGTTGCTGCAGCTTTGTGGAGTACTTCACATCTTTCAATCTCTTTTTCTAGCTGTTTTGTTTGTGCGATATCTTCTCTTTTCCTAAATGAGGTATAAGAGATAATATTCCCTCTTAAAGTCGCTTTGGCGGCTTCCCAGATTATGTTTGGGTCCATGTTAGGGTCATTGTTTTCATCTATATAATTTTTAATCCACACTTTCATCTTTGATCTAAATATTTCATCTCCTAGAAGGGAGTTGTTGAATCTCCATTGTTTGAGAATAGGATCCTCTTTTTTTAACTGAACAGTCAAATCAATTCTGGCGTGGTCTGACAAGGTGATTGGGTTGATACCAAATTTTTTTACCATATGCATATGCTTGGAGTAAATGAAAAAATAGTCGATTCTAGAGTATGAGGCGTTAGCATTTGAAAAGTAAGTATAATCTTTAACCTTGGGGTTCAATTCACGCCACACATCAACTAGACCACTTTCTAAACATAAACCTTGAAGTACTCTTATGGTCTTTGGATTGTTACTCTTAGTCTGTGTGGATTTGTCCAGTTTTTGATTCAATGCACAGTTAAAGTCTCCACCTATCACCCCAAAACCATTACAATTTTCATTGAACAGCAAGACCGTATCTGTCATAAATGCAGGCTCATCAGTATTAGGGGCGTATACATTTAGAAAAGTAGTAGATGTTCCATTGATAGATCCTGATATCAAAACATATCGGCCGTTTGAGTCAATGATTTTTTTTTCTAGTTTAAATGGTGTGTTTTTGTTAATTAGAATCGCAGTTCCCCTACTGTGACTTTTGTATGAAGAAGAATACACTTGACCAACCCAATCACCTTGTAGTCTTAGATGTTGTATTTCTGACAAAAAGGTTTCTTGTAAGAAAGCCACCTGAACCTTACTTTTTTTAAGAGCAGATATTTTTTTTCCTTAAAAACCCTTCAATTAAAATAAAGGATTTTTTAATTAGAAATGTGCATAAATTAAGCCAGATTAAGGTAAAATGCCTACTGAATTTGCCCCTTAATTTATTGATTTTCCCTTAATTTTTCCAAGGCCCAAGTTTCATTTGACATTTCAGTTGGACTGCCTGAAGCTATTTGGAGCCAAGACCATCATCAAGTCTTTGAAAAAAAAAAAAAAAAAGAAGACCTATCGTTTAGCTATTGCTAAGCCCTGTCCATCGAACGCAGACTAGCCAATAACAGCAGCATGCAGACATCTTCAGCCATTTATTTGCCTCGTTCACGCAGCGACCACCTTCCATTTGTGCAGAGCAGGAACAATAATGGCAGACAGGGGCAGAATAGACCGATGGCTGGGCAGACTCGGGCAGGGCACAAGCAGATGGAGACTGGACAGACTTAGGGGCAGGGGAAGAGACAGGAAAGAAGACAGTAGGGGTGTAACGGTTCATGTATTCGTATTGAACCGAAACGGTACGGGTGTCACGGTTCGGTGCATGAATTTACACGGAGAATACACGGTATAAAAATACATAAAACTTGTGTGCGTTTTAATTAATGTCATGCGCAATTACTGTTAAGTACGAGAGTTATGAGAGTTCTTTAGCGACACCTAACACTAATCTGTAGCCTCGCCTTAGCTCTGAAGCTCTGATTGGCGCCTATGTTTTTTTTTTTGTCAGGTCGTCGGTCGAGTCCATAGACAGTAAAAGAAAGATAGCAGCACTAAGCGAGTGGTGGCGACCCACAACAGTTAGAGGATCCGCTGATCTCTTTAAGATCGCAAGTTTAAGAACTTCAGTTACAGTGGTACAGGCGAGAGAGTGGCGGATAAGATGAAACTGTGTGTCGGCGTTGTTCAGCAGTTGTTGGGTATGTGAGTGGAAATATATCGAACATGCTACTCGAAGCCATCACCCAGATAGGCTACCAATCACTGAAACGAGAAAAAAAACAACTCCCCTCCCCTGCATGCGCTTCACCAGCCTTTGGATACACATACAAATAGGGCCAAAACCTATGGCTTAAATTACATTATTTCGTAATGACAGAAAGCTATGTAAATCGCGTGGTAATTACCTTTATGTCAGGGTAACTTGTAACTTCTCACATGAGGAGCTGGTAGTGTTAAGTGCATAGACGGTAAAAGAAAGTGTCAACGCTAACCAGGCTAATAAACAAACCATGCTACGGTGAGTTAAAGCAGTGTTTCCCAAACTTTTTTTCTGGGGACCCACTTTTTAAAAATGACAGACTATCGCGACCCAACTCGTGACTGTGGTAGTTAACAAACTAGATCCTAATAGAAAGCTGTTAGCTTTCCTAATCTATATAAGGTATAAGCTAGGGGTATTAAACAACATAAATTGTCACTAGGCTATGCTGGCGACCCAAATAAAATCTCCTACGACCCACCTGTGGGTCGCGACCCAGTCTTTGGGAACCAATGAGTTAAAGTCGAAGGGCAAAGTCACGTGACTTCTAGTTGTAGGCCCTAGTCTGTTTATGAAATGAAAGGAGCGATTTCGTTGTGATATTTTCACAGTTAGTAGATTATTACTGTACACACACTGAAAAAATATTGAGGCAAATTGTAGGTCTTCCTTAAGTGGATTTTTAAAATCATTATTCTATGTAATTTGCACTTTCAGAAATAAGAGATGCTGTAGGCCTATTTTCAGTTTTATAACTGATTGTCTTATTTTGTTTACAAGTTACAGATGGAGTCTGGGTACTTATTGTACTGTTTAGCCTACATCTTACACACTTCAGGCTGTTGCAGATAGCTCAGGGAAGAGACTGTATGGCACTAGGTGGTACAGCCTGAGACATGCACAATAAAAAAAAAATGCTTTCTGCATTTTTGTTTTGCTTTTCCCTCCATTGTACCGAACTCGTACCGAACCGTGATGTCCGAACCAAGGTATGAACCGAACCGTGACTTCTGTGTACCGTTACACCCCTAGAAGACAGTGACAAGGACAGTTACTGGGATGGTGACTGGAACAATAATAGGTATGGGGATGGAAACAGAGACGGGGACAGAGACGGACACAGTAACAGGGACAGTTGCGGGGACAGACGGGCTCGGACAAGACAGGGGAGACTGGCTAGGACAAGACACTCAGGAGTCAGACTCGCACACTCTCGGAAACATTGACAGACAAACACTCAGGAACTGGGGTAGATCGGGACAGGGCCGGACAGACAAAGACAGAGGTTGAGGGGTGCGACTCGGGCAGAGGCAGGGCCGGCTTGGGCTGCAGGTGGGGCGTCGGGCGACTAGGCTGCAGGCGGGGCGTCGGGAGACTGGGCTCCAGGAGCGGACTAGGCCGTGGGCACAGGAGCAGGCGCCTCAGGGCTGGGCACAGGAGTGGGCACCTCAGGGCTGGGCACAGGAGCGGTGGTGTTGGGCAACTGGACTGGCCGACGCTTGAAGCCATGTCTCCTTATAGAGGGAGCCTTCTGAGGGACCTGGATATGGGTGGGATTAGGGGACTGGAACTCAGCAGGCTGGAGTTCTGGACGTGGAGCGGCTGACTGGAAGCGAAGCAGACCCACCTTAAGCCCCTGGAGGAAACCAGTCGATGCAGGAACAGGGTCAGGCTGGAAGCTAGCAGCCTCTCTGGAAGGAACAAGGAGGGACTGGAGACTTCTTCCCAGACCTGGAAGCTGGTCGGCCAGAGTAGCCATTGCCAGAACCTCCCTTAGCCAGGGCTTTGAAGAAATTGTCCTCTCCATCATTGAACAAATAGCATGCCAGTGCTCCAGATCGGTAGATTTGACAAGCTCCGAGTAGAGCTTTGCTGAGAGTGTACTCCACCTTACTTAGCTCCTCTATGCGATCAGAATCTGCTGGGTCCATGCTTGGTCGGTTTGTACTGTCAGGTTTAAGGCAGAAGGACCCAAGCGCAAGTCTCCAAGCAGAGTATTGCCTTATTGACTAACAAACTTACTAACAGAGAGACGAACTGATAGAGGAACAGGAGGGTAGAAATACACAGACTAATTAACAGAAAGACAGAGGACTGGACGAGACCAGCAAGACAATAACGGGGAACAGGTGAGGGCGGAAATGGGAAACTAACAAGAGGATATGCAGACCATATAAGGGGATGGGCGAAGACAAAGACACATGACAGATAGGTAAACACAAAGCACATGAGACAACAACAATATACAGAATGGCCGCCAGGGTGGCACAAAGGCAGTCAGTCCCTGCAGGATCCTGAAATCCTTGGACAAATGCCCCAAAATTGTAATTTCCAGGGAAGCCAGGAGTCTCTGGTAGTGAATGGGGCAGTGGGATGGTCCGGACGCCAAGCTTCTGTATGATGATTGGAGGATCTGTCATAGCGGCAGGACTCTTTTTAATTGACAGCATATGTCGCGTTTAGAGAGGAAGAGTTTCAAGTTCAGGGATGCCACTACTGCTACTACCACTACTTTGTATGAGTTTTAAGGCTCCTTTCAACTTCTTTACCTTCTCTGTTTGTAGCCTGTAAATTTGA
>NW_027468674.1:18872273-18889773 GCF_046254945.1 Alosa pseudoharengus | reverse complement strand
CCACCATGCTTCTAGCAGCACTGCACACCTGTGATCAGGTACACACTTGTGCACACACACACACACACACACACACACACACACACACACACACACACACGGCTCCTACCCCAGAGTTGGAGTTTAAACTTTATGTATCATGTGTCAGCAGTACTCTGTTCTGTCCACTGAGGATGTTTACAGTACATGAGATTAGTTGAGATGATCAATGAGTAACAAACGTTTTGCCACCACGACAGTGCATGCTGAGCCAAGTGTGACTTCTCCCGTTAATCAATGGGTTTGCGTGACCTTTGTGTCTCTCGCTCTTTCTGTGTGTCTTAGGTGAGCGCGTACGGGTTCATGACCCCGGACTACAAGAACTACTCCGACCACTACTACGACAAGCAATTCCACGGGGTCGCCTTCTACGCCAACCATGACTTCCGCCTGGAAATGAAACTGTGGCAGGAACTTCACCAGGCAGGACTCCTGAATCTTTACATGCGCCAGTGAGACTTGTGACCTGGGAAACTGTTGCCATTGCAACCACCCGTGGGACTCCATGATTGGTGACGCCATGCACAAGGAATCGACAGCCGCGGTTCCGAGCTAAAAAACTGGAACACAAATGAGGCATAGAGATGACCTCTCATCTAGTAACAGAGTCAACGTTTTATTATTTATTTTTAAATTGTGAACATAAATTGTTCTTTTCCGAATACTGTGAAACGGGGGCAGCTACCAGAGAAGGCTGCCCCCGGAAGTCTGTCCACCCATCTGTGGCGTGCCTTACGGAGGAACCAGTGCGCTTGCTCTGCAAAGCCTTAAACCAAAACCCAACCATACCAAACCCACATCCAAACCAAACCAATCATACAGGTACAGGGTTTCCCACAGGAAATGTGTTATGTGTGTGGGGGGGGGGGGGGGTTGGTTTTTTTTTGCAGTATACAAATATTTTGCAGTATACAAATATTTCTAAATATTTGTGCAATTTTAACAAGGACTATTACAAACTATAGAACAAGTGCAAAAGAAAGTGCAAAGTGCAAAATGTGCAAATGTGATCAGTCACTACTTATGGCAGAGCTGACAACTAGCATCGCTACAAGCCATCTTCCTTGGCTTAAAAAAAAACATTTCTAGGGCCATTTGGTAATTGCACTGAGAATACAAGAGTACAGTATATACTTATACTGTTTTCATGCAGGCTGTCAGACTGTTGCCCTGCAGCCTGTTCTGCAAGTATGTCCTGATCTATACACCGAGAGTGAATGAAGTTTAGATTATTTTATAGTTTTGTGTAATATGGATGGAATTTGAGCGCTGAGCGCTTTTTAATTTAGCGGCCGGAGCGGCCGCTCTGTTCTCCTCCAATACCGCTCACACCACGATTCTGAGGCATGCCCAAACCCACCCAGAATTCATGTCTTCCTAATAAAACCAAGACCGTTAAATTTCAAAGATATTGGCCATAGTAGCCTAAGTTTGTGGATGGGGATGGAGTTAAAGAAAGAGCTAAATAATTTAGAAAGCATACTCGTAGCCACGGGTGGGCCTGGACGGGCCTAGGCCCGTCTATTTGTCAGTCTTGCCCGTCTGATTAGAGGGCTTGCCTTCGTTTAAGCTCACCATCTTAAAAAGATACGGAAGTCAACACTGCGCTGAGAGCAGGTGGCTGTTTACTCGGCTGATCCCTCGCTCAAATTCGCGTCAGGTCGCTCCGCTCAATGTCGCTCCCTGCTCCACTTCATCCTGCTCCAGTGAAATCACTCCATGCTTGCTTCAATTTAAAAACAGGGAGAAATAATCTACAAGACGAATTGTCACCTTAAACAGAAAACTTAAATCCCAAAGAACTAAGAGCAACGGCAATATATTTCACTCAGAACATTTATTTTAAAAGATAGTGCAACACCGATAGTGCAACAACAAACACGCTTGACAACGTTAATACACATAAGCCTAAAACTAAAGGGATCAGTGAGATTAATTGCCTAAAGAATACAGGCTTAGCATCCAAGTTTTACTTTAGCCTTCTACTTGATATGAAGCATATTCAAATTGCTCACGGTTTTCTTTGCTCTCCTTCGCACACTCTCATGTTTCCGCAAAATGTGTCCTCTTAGATTCCAAAATCAATCTTTACTCACTGATACTGTGTCACCACATGGTTATTCTTGCTCTACATTGTTAGTATCTAGTCGTTTGTAGGAATTGTACACTTATGACTTATCACTTTCTTTTCTAACAGTAGCGTAGCCAGAAATGTTCAAATGGGTGGGCACAGAAAAAACGGGTGGGCAAAGCGAATCTGATTGAACATAAGCATCAATTATGGGCATGTTATATTTCTGACATAATGCGTTCAATAAATTCCTCTTTTATCGCAGCTGACAAATTACGCAAAAAACATTATCAAGTGGAGCAAAACAATGCATGAATGTAGCTTCTGCGCGTCACATGAAACACAATTGAGAATATAGATTGACCATATTGGACAACTGCAAAGCCTTATCATAGGCATGTTACATTCATGACATGAAAAGTGAAACTTATAGAACGAAAATGACAAATTACGCGGTCGGCTAAACATTTTAAAACGTACGCAAAACTGATGAACCCAGCATCGGTGCGTCACATAAATTAAAACACATTGAAGCAACAACTTGACCCTTGGACAATCCTACCACAAAACCTTTCTATAGGCCTGCAACGTTTATGACATAAAAAGTGGAATATGAACGCATTTCATCACATCTGACAATTAAACGGAGCTGTGGCTGTTCGCGATTTAACTGATTCTTGAGAGCGAGGAGCGGTATATTAGCGTGGCTCAGCTCCGCTCACTAGCTCTGATTCGGAGGCATATCACTTATTCTTATTCTTATTATTTTCTTAATGCGTTCTGCGGAGAAGGGAGACTGGCGTTGGTCACGGTTTGGAATGAAAGGGAGAAAACAGGACAGAGTAACATGGTGGACTACTTTTTTTTTGACGATGTAGTTAAGGCGGCAGGCATGGTTTGCCAAGGCGGCCGCCTTGACTGCAAAGTGCTGCGGGAAACCCTGAGGTATGATGTGTCCTTTCCCCCCATACCAATGACAGGACAGGAGCAGATCCTCCAGAACACACACTCACACACATACCCACATATATACACACACACACACACACACTCACATACATACCCACATATACATACATACACACACACACACACACACACACTCACATACATACCCACATATACATACATACATACACACACACACACACACACTCACATACATACACACACAAACACACACTCACATACATACCCACATATACATACATACATACATACATACATACACACACACACACACACACACTCACATACATACACACACAAACACACACTCACATACATACACACACACACACACACTCACATACATACCCACACACTCACATACATACACACACACACACACACACACACTCACATACATACCCACACACTCACATACATACACACACACACACACACACACACACACACTCACATACATACCCACACACACACACACACACACTCACATACATACATACACACACACACACACACACTCACATACATACCCACACACACACTCACATACATACCCACATACACACACACACACTCACATACATACGCGCACACACACACGCACTCACATACATACGCACACACATACGCACGCACACACACATACACACACATGCGCACACACACACACGCACACACCACCTCTATTAAATCCTGTAAACACCCATTTACATTCACAGACTGCCAAAGTCAGACGGTGTAATTAGTTCATGAAATAAAGGCAAGACTGAACAGATCCTAGGATCTCATCACTGTTCCAGCTGTATCAAAAACAGTAAGGAGTCCTGCTTTCCTTAAATATCCTGCCCGACCTAAATACTCGGAGCACTGTCAGAGGCACTCCTATGTGACGTCCAGTCAGCCAGCCAGCCAGCGATCGAGGTGGCCAGAGGGTTCCCTGTGTAAGGGAAGACTCAATATAATTATAACTAGAGAAACAGTACTGAGAGACCTGGAGTTCCATGGAGAAGCACAACACTTCTACTCTGATGTTTTTATCTGTATAAGTTTTTTTGTGTTTATTTTTGGACTGTTTTTTTATTGTTTTTATTGCACATGGGAATGGTTAAGATGATATTTAATAATATAATATGTTGAAGGGATAATGTCAGATTTTAGTGCCTTTAAAAACGCTTGTCCATGATTATGGTGGCTGTGGTGACCGTGTATTACTGTGTATGGAGACGCAGTGAATAATCTGTTACACTACAGTACATCTCTTTGTAAAGGGATCTTTTGACTTCTGGAATTCTCCACACTGATTACATGATGTTATATAACCAGGTGTTCAATGATTGTGAAGCCAAGCTCTTCACAACACTTTCCCTTTGCTTTCCCCACATTGTACATGCTGCACCCATAGAAACCGATTCTGACTCGATGCCCATGTTAATCAGCTTTTATACAAATAATCATTCCTTTTCCACAGTAAGTCCATTTTTTGAAAACACATCCAAAACGTGTTGCATACAGAGACAGCAATGTTTCAAGCAGCATGTTTAATGGTTAAATCACATTAATCATATTCACTCTTTACAGACATACAAATCCAATGTGATTGTTTTATGATCTAATAACACTGAAGACCGAAATTGGTTTCAGTCTCTTTACATGGGAACAGACTCTTGAGCTGACAGATGTGGTTCGCTTGATAGCATCCTGTGCAATAATTAACTCAATGCCAATTGTCCAGTCAACGTACTTGTGCTTGTTGGCGCATGGAGTGCATTTAAGCTTGTGGTTGTGAATAGACACTTGGATATGAATGTCTAAATACTCCACAGAGGAGAGTTCAAAGAATCTTGGAAGCAAAGAGCTATTTACTTTTAGAAGAAGAATGTATACTTTTCTATATTTCTGTATTTTTGAATAAATAAAACCACTAAGAATGATGTAATACTGTCTAAATGTGGTTGTTGTCATCAGGGAGAATGAGAGTAAATGAGATGCACATTCAAGTGTGCTGTTACGACTGACCCCTCTAAATATCTGTGTTCCCCCCCTATGAGGATTTAATCGAAGTGTGTGTGTGTGGGGGGGTACTTATTTAAGAGCACACAGCCCCAAGACTGGAGCTATAACGGCTATAGGGTCAATCCTGGGCAGCCGTGGCCTACTGGTTAGCGCTTAGTCGGGATTAGTGTGTGCTTCACCTCACTGTGTGCTGAGAGAATTTCACTAATTCACGGGATAAATGCAGAGACCAAATTCCCGGGATCAAAAGAGTATATATACTTATACTACTATATAGGCTGATCTGGAGTCAGCTGCTAATGCTATTCTGGTGAGTACTGGTGGAAAATATGCTCCATATGTTCCATGTGGAAGGGTGTGAGGAGCAGCAGAAATAGCCTCATGGCTGGGTGTGACCACTCAAATAATTCTGTATCGGCTACACACACAAATAATACACTTGAGCATGCACACACACACACACACACATATTCAGTCACTAAAAACAAATATGTATGCTGCAATAGTAACTACTGAAGAAACCTGTGTCATTATCAACATGGAGTCAATGTTCCCACAAGGCCATTTGACATAACTGGACCCCACATTAAACAAACAAAACACACACACACACACAGCTGTATGGAAAAAATATTTCCACCATCTTCCACTTCTGCTCTTCCCATGTCCAGTCCCGTCCAGTTGTGTCCAAGACTCTACTTCCGGGGTTTCTTCTCCATTTTGACCATGTCGGAGAACTCTATAATGGAACACACACGTAACTGTCTGAGCGCACAGGGAACCTTGATGGTTGCCATGGCGGCTTATCTCAACTGTGCACATGCTAGCACACTGGTCATTCTGGTCTCACGCCACACCAGCCGATAACAGCCATATTAGACACAGAGAGGAACTGAATATGCGAGGACTGAATCAGAAGAAGGAATAGAGAGAAATGCAGGAATAGAAAAACAGAAATAGAAATGCAGAAATACACATACTGTACAGTAATTTTATATTTCAGTGATGGAGAAGCTGTCAATTTTTCTCTTTTTTTAGAGTAGGCTGTCACAAAATAAATCTCACTCTTTCTATCTTTACTTCTTTCTGTCTTTTTCTGTCTTTTCCTCTTTTCCCCCCCTCTGTTTTAAATCCAGATGCACTTGGTTTGTCTTGCTTTGCATCATGTAATTTGACTATGCAAATTGTACGACGAAGTATTAGGGCCACACATTAAGGAAAAAAATGTTTTTGCCATGACGAGATTAAACTCGCCATTTCGACATTAAACTCGACATTTCGAGAATAAAGTTGAAATGTAATGTCGACTTTAATCTCAATGTATCGACTTTAAAGTCTCCATGTCGACATTAAACTCGACATTTCGAGAATAAAGTTGAAATATCATGTCAACTTTAATCTCGACGTGTCGACATTAAACTCAACATTTTGAGAATAAAGTTAGTTTGGAGAGAGAACGACCGCTGAACGACGATTGAAAGGGAGGACGAATTAAACATTCCCGTTTTCGACATAGGCCTATATCATGTGAACAAAACATAAAACATTAACCTCCGTTGCTCAGCCAAATACTTTCCTGTAGGTCCTTATCACGGAGTTACAGGCGATAAATGCGATGGTCAAAAGTAGCCTAAACGTCATTAGCGGTTTATTTATTTATTGTAGGCCTATTATTAAAGTGTTTTTCATACAGCACTTCACGATGACGGCAATGAGTAGTTAACAGACAAGACGCAATCTATCTGAATATCTGCAATCTATCTGAAATAACACCTATTTGATTTGAAGCCCATTATTCATGTAACATATTGTGTGTTAGTGTAGGCTAGCTTAAACTGTGTATGCTATGTTTAAACTGTATTGCGAGTTTAATGTCAGCATGTCGACTTTAAAGTCGACACGTCGAGATTAAAGTAGATATATTTCAACTTTATTCTCGAAATGTCGAGTTGAATGTCGACATGGCGACTTTAAAGTCGACACGTCGAGATTAAAGTCGACATGACATCCCTGTGCAGTGCCGCTGCTGGCCATTTTGGTGCCCTAAGCAGAACTGCTTTGTGATGCCCCCCCCCCCCCCCCACCTTCAAAAAAACTATTTTTGTTTAAAATATGAATTTCTTAAGAAAAATACTACTATTAAAATATTACTAGTTTGAAGTACTAGTATAAATGGTACATTGTCACTTCAAGGGCATTGAGTTTACATAGACCTTTTTGCCAGCTCATTCAAATATAGACTATGGCTGATAAACAAACTCTAGCATTGTTTGTGCTACATTTATAGCACAATATTAACAATGATATGCATAATATTAAGTTGGTATAAACAGCCTTCATTGCTTTGGAAATGGAAGCATGCCATGACATGATGCTATCTAGACATTTTCTGTTTGCAATTAGAAGTGAATTATGAGCCTGGTAGCCTCCTAGCCTGTCTGAGTGGAATGCATTTCAATCGACATATCATGTGCTTCATGTAAATGCTTAGTTAAGGGAACGAATCATTGAAATCATAGTGAGTGCAGCCTATAGTGCCCTCTCGCAGTCAAGGCCGTAGCCAGGATAGAGATGAGCCGCTAGAAATGAATGAATTGATTCATTTCTGAATCAATTGAATTGAATAGCCTACCTTCTGACACGGTGAGTGTCACATATTTCCCTCTCTTCTCCTAACTCTTTGTCCTCTGTCTGATTTCTCTCTCCTGTCTCATGTGTTGTGTTTTTAAAAACAACAAGTCTATGTAACCAAATAATATAATTTGACAATAGGTTATGTTTGGGCCATATGCTTAGGCGAAATAATATCCATCCATCCATTAAATATCCCGTAGGAGTCGATTGCCGAGTAACACGCTCTGGAAATTCACAATTTCGTTGCCGTTTAAAAAAAAACATAGTCCAGTATTTCTTTCGAAATTGAAATGAAGTTGTATGCAACAGCAAACCCTACGGACTTTCCCCTAAAGATGCCAGCTGCAGCCGCAACATTTCCAGAAAGGTACTGGCTTGATGAAATTCATTCTGGACTCTCTATCCGACCACATAAAGACCTCGGGATACTTCGGTTTGGCTTTAGGGACCCTCTACTCACTACCACGTAAATGTAATGTTGTTTGGAACTGTAGAAGAGGTATAAAAATAGCGTTTTGTAGCAGCGAAATGACATGCCCTGGTCACTTCCAGGCTAACGAGTTTTGACTAAAAACGGTAAAATCGAATTTTCTCAAAACACATCCGAATGACATGATTTTGATGTCAACTCAACGTATGTACTCCCAATCATCCGTAAATTGATCTAAAGTGCATTTTACTCCGGATAATTCCTTTAATAAATGAAACGAAACTTAAAGAAAGAAATACCGGTGTCCTCTATGGTAATTACGGCCATGTGACTACAACTAGGCTACGCATAAATTAAACGGAACTTGAAGAAAGAAATACCGAGGACATTATCTCGGTGTCCTCTATGGTAGGCTACGGCCATGCTCGCAGTTTATAAATGGTCAGTAGTGGGAACTGGATATCTCCGAAATCTCCTCTAGCCTTCCTTGTTGCCTTCATGATTTACTTTAAAAACTTTCTTATATCAAGAAGGAGATATAAATTATTAACAATGTCAAGGTAGCTGGAACCTGCCACTTTCTGGCAAGCACACATACCAAATCCAGTGTTACTAGAAGTAGGCCTAAAATGTTTTTTACTTGTCGGTTGTTGACGGTAGATGCAGTTCTGCATTATTCCCGCTATCTAAGATCATATGTACTGTAGGATATATTCTGAGTTAAAGGTTATCTGTGCTGTGCTGTGATGAAATACATTAAACGCCACATGAGTGCCTCACTATGTTAGCAATAAAAATATAGTTGTGTTTTGATTAGAATTTCTGAGTTTACTACATGTTAACTGTAATCATGTTTCCATTAAATACATTAATAAACTATAGTATGGCTTCTTTAATGCTCAAACATGTATAGAGAACACTTTTATTTGGTTTTAGTGATTACTTTTGAAATCAACCCAATTTAGGGGAAAATAAGCAAAATAAATCGCTATTTTATGTTAAAATGCTGATTATGTGGCTTAGAACTCAGAATTGAGCTTGGTAAACAAAATATTCAGAATCAGCACCCCTTAAATTAGGCAAGAAGGGTGGTTTACCAACTTTTCCTCAAATTTGCCATCAGAAGTTCTCTTCTGTGAAGCTGCTCTCCCTCTAACATATTGTTGCTGTATTTTGACATTGTAAACGTTCGGAAGAATGAAAAGCAGCTTAAAGGAACCATATGTAAGATTGTGTCCAAAACTGGTACTGCAATCACTTTCAAATTACTGTAGAGAGGTGTATCCCCTCCCCCTCCCCCCTGACTCGAGGTTGCCAACCCGGATGCCGAAACACTACTGACTTTGTGATTAGTAGATAGGTGGAGGGTGGCGCAACAGGCCAAAACACAGAAGGACATGACGAAACACAACATCAACATCAGTTGAGGGCTGCAATATCCTGGCCGGACTACTGTTGTCAGTGATATAAGTATTTGAAATGAACATGATTTCTTAATGTCTAGTGACATATTAGGGCCATTTTATGATTAATTGAAATACATTTCTTACATACGGTTCCTTTAAAGTTAAGCTGCGGTATATTTATTGGCAAAATGTTGGTGCCCCCGACGCCCCTTGGTGACCTACGCACAGTGCGTGATGCGCGTGGTGGTAGCGGCGGCACTGCCCCTGTGCCTTTAACAGGGGATATAGCTGTAGTCATGTTGCTGCATTGCTAATTGATTGCTTTTTCATATCATGTGCCAAGATTGATCCCATTGTCTTGAATGCATGCAAAACACTAAATTATTGTAACAGGGCTGTGCCTGTTACTTCCTGTAACTGGGCATGCTGGGAGTGGGTTATGTTGTTTATGTTAATGTCTTTTAACTGTTGTTTGGGAATGTTTCATGTACGGGGATGTTATTGTGTACATGTCGCATTCATAATGTTGAGGTGGATGAGTTAATTCACGTTGTTATGAGTTTGCCACCATTGTTATGGAAACTGGGGCAGAGATACCCCTTGCTGTTAGCATTGTGCTTCGTTATCTGTGAAAATAAACCTGATCTTGCTTGAGCGTCAAATAAATCTTGACTGAGCAATACAGAACGATTCCTGGTTTTTGTCACATTGGTGTCAGAAGTCAACATGGATCCCGCCTTTTTTTTCAACGAGTGGTTGACGAGCGAGCTGGAGCGGAAGCAAGATCTTTCAGCGGAGGTGATGGCTATCGAGGATACTGCGCTTCGCCTGGAGATCGCAGGGTACTGCCGTTTGCCAGATGGAAGGAGGGCTGCACGGGCTGCCAGGAGAAAGCGGGATCGGCTTGCCGGAGAAGATGGATCGCCAGCGCGAGTTCGGGAGAGAGGAACACCGACAGCGGCTGTCGACACTTCTGCTTCAGCCGCGCAGAGGAGCCATGGGGGCGGAGCAGCGGCAGCGGATGTCCATTCACTCGGAGCCGCAGCGAGCAGCGAGCGAGATGTGGACTACGGCAGCGAGGTGTTGGAGCAGCGCCACCAGATGGAGGGAGGTACACAAAACACCGTCGAGGGATTGAATAGCAGTGTTAAGCCTGTGCAACAGCAAGAAGTGATCATTGGCTTACAGCAACAAATTGCAGACATGGGGCAGGCTCTGTCACAGTTAATGAACTCTTTAAATACTGTGTCACCAGACGGGAGCAGTTAGCTGTGGTACTCGCCATCCGACACTTCCACCCATACCTGTATGGTAGGCATTTCTTGTTGAGGACAGACCATGCTGCCCTCTGCTGGCTGCTCAGTTTCAAGGAACCGGAAGGCCAGGTGGCCAGATGGATAGAAATCCTCCAGGGGTACGACTTCCAAATTGAACACAGAGCAGGACCTATGTGTAACGGGTGAAGCTCTGGCCTGCCCGACTACTCTGCGTTGTGTTGTGCACAATGTGAAGCTGGACACAGGACACTCAAGGACCACTGACAGGTTTATTCGTTCCACTGGTTCACACAAACTGCATCTGGTGTATAATGAAACATAAAGGAGCAGAGCACACGCACGTTCATCCATAAAATGCCTCTCTCAGTCAAGTTTAGCGGTAACTGACCTACTGAACGAATATACAGATAACCAGTGATAGTATGGGAGTACAGTACACCTTATGAACACGTACCTGGTGTATAATGAAACATAAAGGAGCAGAGCACACGCACGTTCATCCATAAAATGCCTAACACAAAAGAAAACCAACTTAATCATGCAATACACAAGACGATGAAATGGCGGCATTATATACACAATGAAAACTTCTGGACTAGCTCGCTCTCCCCCCAAAGTGTCTCAATATTAACTCCCAACTGAAATATACGGACATAAATCCGCACAGATACACCTATACACTCTAATGGATTAAAGTTCCTGTCTGTAAGTCCATAATAACATAAATAAATCACACTTTCATTCGAACAGTATTAATACGTACCTCTCTCAGTCAAGTTTAGCGGTAACTGACGAGAGAACGGGAATCAACACAAGAAAGCTTATCTGGCTTTCACAATAAAAGTCCCCAAATAAAAATACATAGTAAATGATAGTACAACGAATAATACACTCTGTTGAAGGGTTTTGGTGAGATTTCAACCTCCAAAATAAAATACAATATTAACCTGGTTACATATGCATGGTAATGCGGACGCGTTATCAAGACGCCCATGTGCAGAAGGAAGTTGCAGGCACTGTTCCAGGTTGGAGGAGAGGGCGCAAAGCAAGGCACTGGTGACTCAAGTTAGGGGACCACAACCCAGGTCGCCGCTGACGGAGCTATCAGTCGACGAGCTCAGAGACCACCAGAGGGCTGACCCAGACCTCGGTCCACTCCTCATGTGGAAGCAGGAGGGCACGAAACCTGGGCGAGAGAAATGTGCCCCATTCTCTCCTGCCATTAAAGGGCTGCTGGCACAGTGGGAGTCCATGAGTCTACAGGAGGGTGTGCTGTACCGGAACTGGCAGGCCCCCAGAGGTCAAGTGAGATGGCAGCTGGTGGCACCTAAGTCATTACGGGAGAACGTGCTGAAGGCAGTGCATGGAGCACCTGGAGCTGGGCACTTCGGCTTCTACAAGACCTTGCGCAAGCTTCAGGAGAAGTTTTACTGGGGCCGACACCACAAGGATGTAGAGATTTTCTGCCGTAAGTGCGACGAATGTGTGGCCAAGAAGGGACCTGCCGGGCAATCCCATGCTCCCCTCCAGCAATATCAGGTGGGCTCCCCGATGGAGAGAGTTGGAGTGGACATAATGGGGCCCTTTCCGCTGTCCAACAGAGGGAACCGATTTGTGCTGGTGGCCATGGATTACTTTTCTAAGTGGCCGGAGGCCTACGCGGTTCCGGATCAAGAGACCTCCACCATCCTCGATTGCCTCTTGGGGGGTATGTTTAGCAGATTCGGCATTCCCTTAGAGCTCCATAGCGACCAAGGCCGCAACTTTGAGTCGCGCCTCTTTGCTGCACTCTGTGACCGCCTGGGGATCAAAAAGACCAGGACAACGCCCCTGCATCCTCAAAGTGACGGGCTGGTAGAGAGGTTTAATCGGACACTGGCCACCCAGTTAGCGATACTCACCTCGGAGGATCAGCGTGATTGGGATGAGCAGTTACCCTTAATCCTGTTCTCCTATAGGTCCGCAGTGCAGGAGTCCACCATGTGCACCCCAGCTCAGCTCATGATGGGGAGAGAGTTGAGAACCCCTGCAGACCTGGTATACGGGCGACCTCCCGAGGAAAGGGCCCCGTTGGCCCCAGGGCTCGACTACCTCCACCGGCTGCAGGAACACATGGATACCGTCCACGCCATAGCCCGGGAAAACTTAGCCCAGGCTGGATTCCGGCAGAAGAAGGCCTACGACGCTTACGGCAAGGGGCGGGAGTTCCAGGAGGGCGAGCGGGTGTGGGTGTTCAACCCCCGTAGGAAAAAGGGCCGTTGCCCGAAACTGGATAGCGCCTGGGAGGGGCCATGTCTGATACTGAGGAGAATCTCAGAGGTAGTGTACAAAGTCAAGCTGAGGACAAGACAGCGAGTAGTGGTGCTGCATAGGGACCGGCTGGCCCCTTATGTAGGCCGAACTGAGATTGCCGACAGCAACGAATGCGGATTGACAACCGGGGAAACACACCCAGACGTGCCACAAAATAGTGCTGGGAATGAGCAAGAGGAGCACTATTGGGGGTCTGAAACTGAAAATGAGCTTGCCCCCCCTACAGGTGACCCTGTAGAAACTCAAATTGAGCCAGCTCCCCTAGAGCAGAGAACTAGAGGGAGGCATAGGCAGTGGCCTCAGCACCTGAGGGATTTTGTGTGTAAGTTTTAAGCCATGTCTTTCTCTTCTTAGAGGGGGGCAGTGTAACAGGGCTGTGCCTGTTACTTCCTGTAACTGGGCATGCTGGGAGTGGGTTATGTTGTTTATGTTAATGTCTTTAAACTGTTGTTTGGGAATGTTTAATGTACGGGGATGTTATTGTGTACATGTCGCATTCATAATGTTGAGGTGGATGAGTTAATTCACGTTGTTATGAGTTTGCCACCATTGTTATGGAAACTGGGGCAGAGATATCCCTTACTGTTAGCATTGTGCTTCGTTATCTGTGAAAATAAACCTGATCTTGCTTGAATGATTCCTGGTTTTTGTCACATTATGTTTATGATTGTGTTCAGGGGCGTCACTAGACCTTATTCACTGGGGCACGTGCCTTAGTGAAAGTCTCCAGTGCCCCAGTACAACTCCAGCGCTGCTCTCGCTGAAAATGGCATTCATGAGCGCATCTCCGTACCTGCTTTAGTCATGACTTGAGCCTGTCACTTACCAGCCAATAAAAAAAACAAGGGGAAAAAGAAAGCGGCCATGATAGCCAATCAGGAAATAGCACCTCTGTAGCTGGGTAAGATTGAACGCAACAACCAATGAAAATTGTTCACCTGATTCTTCCGAGTATTTCGTCCGCTGGAGCTCATCATATCACTTTAAGCACAAAGTAAGTCGTCCCCTGTTTTAATGTTACAACAAATTCACAACTTGTTTGACAGAAAAAAATGACAAGTTGATCGCTGTTAGAGAATGTTGCCCACATAATTAGCATCTGTTTTTCAATTATTAGCGTCGTAGCCTACATTTAGCAACAGTTTACCAGCTTGTGCTCTCTCCCACACACACAGACTCACACCATGCGTAGGCTGCATGCACACATGCGGACAATTAATAATGATTTATATGTATACTGGAGAGACAGTCCTGTAAAAGTAGCCTATACTGTTTGTGAAGCTGTCCTACTGTAAAACTAAACATAGCCTGATAAACTGTTCAGAGATGGACATCAGACAATTCTTCCTGAACAGAGGCAGAGGGAAAGGAACAGTGAGGAGAGATGAGGAGGACGAGGGAGGTATGATAATTGTCCCTATTAAAGGTAACATTTATGCTGGTAATAGCCAGTGCTGTGATTTGATCAATGGTTTAATGGTAAACTTAAATAAGTTTGCTGCATTTGTAAATGTAGCCTATAATAATCTACACAGAATCAGAGTACACAGAATCAGACTATGATTCTGTGTAGATTATTAGGCTACATTTGCAAATTATCACCAAAAGTCAGTATGAAGGCTTTAGTAGGCTATTTAAGCTACAACGAACTGCAGTATTGCCAGGATGACTACAGGACCCTTGCCTGGGAGGGAAGTATATCTCAAATTTGACTAAAAATAAGCTTCTCTTGTCTATGAAAGCCTAATAAATTCATGCAGTGAGTATACAGTAGGCCAACTTATGCCTATGTGTTTGGATGTTGCTGGATAGTGGCTGCTACAACAATTGAGGGAGAGAATGCTGGAGGAGGAGAAGGAGGAGGAGAAGAAGGAGGAGGAGGAGAAGAGAGGGGAGAAAGAGCACAGGCTGGGCAGTCCAGTACCAGGCAGGAGAAGGAGGAGAGAGACAGGCAAGAAATGGATGTCACACCCATGGATGTCACACCCAATCGACCCTATGGACGTAAAATCCCACCTAGATATTTCACCCCTGGGTCTAAAATCCAACATTGAAGTCCTACAATGGGATAGTTTAGGATGGTTTCTGCCAAACAAAACATACTAGGAAATTTAAAATCCTGTGTTTTCCCGTCAGATTGTAATGAGTGGCTGATGAACGCAGCAACACAGTTAAGTGGCGTCCTCTAGTGGCGTTAACACATAAGTGTACCGGTCACCTTTGAAATCAATGCGCCCGTCACCATCCGTGTCGGCAACGTGGATCAAGGCTTCAGCCTCCTCGTCTGTCAGAGGTACAAGGGGCACGATGTTGGGCACGGTGTTGGGCACGGACGACAGAATGTACCTGAGTGTGAGTTTGAAAATGCAAATCGAAAAAGTTAATAGATCTGTGCTGTTTAAACGTAGGCATACACTGTCTACTAAATATCATCATCGCCATCACATTTATATAATTTCTCTTTCCTTTTTTTCAACAAATAATTGTATTTAATTTCGTTAATATTTATCGTTGATGACCCAACAAGCTTTTATCAATACTGTGAAAAAAATATACACTGTAACCAGTATGTCTGACATGATGAAGCTTTGACAATTAACCATGATTTTCAGCAACAATTTGGTCTTAAAACGTACTTCATTTCATTCCACTCGATGTAGCCACTGCCGTCTTTGTCCAACATCTTGAAGGCCGACCTGATGGACTCTTCCTGCTGCTCAGAAGTACTGAATTCCCTCATGTACTCCAGAAACCTGTTGTAGTTGAAGTTCCCTAGACAGTAAAACGTTAAATGTTTCTGGTAAAAGACAGTGGAACCCAGTCAGTGTTCTGCTTTTGTGCTTTTGTGCCATTTAATTGGACCAAATTGAAATCGGAGTTAACAAACCTCCAGCAACATTTTGTTGTTGTATTGTAATTGGCTAGATTTAAACAGCACGTTTAAATATATGAACTGAAGTTATAAGTGTAGACCTAAAAGGCATAAGTATAAGTATATATATAGGCTACTTTTTTGATCCCGTGAGGGAAATTTGGTCTCTGCATTTTAACCCAATCGGTGAATTAGTGAAACACAAACAGCACACAGTGAACACACAGTGAGGTGAAGCACACTAATCCCGGCGCAGTGAGCTGCCTGCTTCAACGGCGGCGCTCGGGGAGCAGTGAGGGGTATAGGTGCCTTGCTCAAGGGCACTTCAGCCGCGGCCCACTGGTCGGGGCTCGAACCGGCAACCCTCCGGTTACAAGTCCAGAGTGCTAACCAGTGGGCCACGGCTGATAAAACCAGATAAAACCAAATAAAACCAAATCTAACACATCTCCAACTTTACTGATGAGTCTGTTGCTCAGCCTAAGCAACAATGCCATGCAAATGTTAATTTTATACATATAATAACACTAATGATAAGAATTGTTATTTACAATATTTCATAAATGCTCATGATGCACTGTGCACTGACCTTGCATTCTCACCTCACGTGGGATGCGCTCGATGTCCTGGTCACTAAGTGACGTACCCATGGCCAGGGCCACCTTCTTCACCTGTGCAGTGAAATCATCCGCCATGATGTTCCTTCTCTCCACTGCCGCAGAGACCAGGAGAAGAACACAGGTTAGACTCTGCCCCAGTGTAACAGGTGGGGGAAAGAACATCATAACATTCTCTCTTCATAACATCAGAAGTGCAATGGCAAACATTTATGGACTTTTGAAAGACATCTACATGCAATTGGATTTTTTTTTTCTAGCCACAGGTACTACACAGTAACTCAGTTCAAATGATACAGAAATCAGTTAATCTAGCCCCAGCCGTGGCGCAACTGGCTGGGGCACCGGTACCATACGCCAGCGACCTGGGTTTGATTCCCGCCCCGTGGTCCTTTCCGGATCCCACCCCGACTCTCTGCCACTTGCTTCCTGTAATTCTCAACTATCCTACCACATTAAAGGCATAAAAAAGCCCAAAAATATATACTTTAAAAAAGAAATCAGTTAATCTACAAAAAAGGGGGGGGGGCTGCTTTTCTGGTACATACAGATTCTCACAATTGTCTGTAAAAATTGGTAGTTTTCAGTAAATATTGTATTCCACCCTGTGTACTATAACCTGCAGCAGTTGAATGGCCTTGAATGACAGTGAAAGGTGGATCATGGTTGACTGGGAAGAATGGCACACTCTGTACCCCTATGTGGTGTAGGCTATATTTATTTTGTGTATTTATTTATGTTTTGTTATCATAAGATTAATAACATCATAGTTACTACTGCACAGACTGGAATAATCAAAGAGGAGTAGGATGTCATATACCATTTTCTTTATAATTCTGTTATAAAGTCTGTTTGATTT
>NW_027468674.1:18847273-18869773 GCF_046254945.1 Alosa pseudoharengus | reverse complement strand
TGGGGGTGTGTGTGGGTATATGTATACATATGTATCCAAGTACATTTGTGCGTGTGTATGTGTGTGTGTGTGTGTGTGCATGTGCATGAGTGAGTGTGTGATTAATAGGTTTTGTGCTTTTAGTGCACTGCTGTGCGTTCCAGCAGAGTATTTCTCTTTAGGTGGTCTTTTATCCCACTCAGGCTTAAACACATCAGGGGGTGCACACTCTCTCTCTTACTTCCAACTAATTCCTTTATTTGCTTCATTATTAGGCGCTGAGTTATTCTAACAGAAATCAAAGGAAACATTATCTGCGTTTTGAAAGGAAATCACTCTTACAAACCTTGGCTTAATAACGCCCGTATTGTATCCCAGTGATATCACAGAGACTCTCCTTGGCTTTGTGATTTCAAAGGTCATGTAATAAAACACATTGTTCATGTTTTGAGATAATATTGCCTGATTTATCACTGAATATAATGAAACACATGATATCTATGTAATGAATGTCACAGTCCATTATATGCATATACAAAACCAACACTGACATTATTGCATGAAACCTGCGTGCAAGTTCTTCTGCATTCACTCGTGTGCTACATATATACTTGTTAAAATGCGTTGTGGCATTCCCTGCCTGTATCTCTGTATCTTCCAGCAATACTTGTAATATCTGCTGCTGTCTGCTCTGATCACTGCATCTATGCTGCAGCTCTGGCTAAAGCCTGCCTCAGTTCTCAACTCCCCCTCAGCTGAGCTCTGCAGTGTGGGCAACTCTGCTGCAGGTCTTTGAGATGGCTAACCTACTCTAGAGAGATAGCCTGGACAGTCACTGTCCGGCAGAATGGTTTACGTTCCTGTCTAATTATATGGCGATAAGGTTACACACAGATGTCTGCACCCTGTTAATGTGTCTGTGTGTGTGTGTGTGTGTGTGTGTGTGTGTGTGTGTGTGTGTGTGTGTATGTGTGTACATGTGTGTCTCTGTGTATGTGTGTTTGTGCGCATGTGTATGTGTGTGTGTGTGCATGTGTGTGCGTGTGTGTTTGTTCATGGTGGTGAGAGATACTCTAAACACTGTTTGTCTGCGGTCATGTTTTCTTTTTTTTTTGGTTGTAGTAACTGCTCCACAAAAGGGAAAAAAAAACCTTTGGCTGAAAACGGCTGTATGCGGTGATTTACACGACAGACGATCCATCACCCTGATGGAGTGGCGCCCACAAGAGAAACAGTGCGATTCTTGCCATGGGGTTCTCGAAGCCGATATCACACATATTTCATCTGCATATTTTCCCCATCACTCCTGCACACACAAGCCAGCGAGTCAGCCCTTATAATTGTGCGTGTATGTGTGCGTGTCTGTGTCAATATTATGTGTCTCTGTGTGTTTGTGTGTGTCTGTGTGTGTGCGTGTGCATACAGGCAAAACAACAAACATTTTGTGAGGCTCGCAGCCTTAATGTTCACGTCATCTCCAGCGTGTTGACACGCACAGGTAACTGAAACCACCTTGAAGACGAAGATTAATGGATCTGCGGCAGACAGGTAAAGAGTAATGAGCAAGTCTCCTTTCTACTCCTCGGAGCACACCTGTGTTTGTTTACCACCTTATTTATTTATTTATTTATTTATTTATTTATTTATTTATTTATTTATTTATTTATTTATTTATTTATTTATTTATTTATTTGTGTATTTATTTCTGCTTTGTGTTCTTCTGTCGTCTAGCAGGCCTTGTGTGTGTACTGGGACTAGCAGGCACATTCCTCTTCACGTGGGAGAGCCCCCCGCGCCCCCCCATAACCACCCCCCCCCCCGCCACAACATCCTCTGGGTAAGCAGGCCAAGAATGGATCTGCTATTGGGGGAAGAAATGTAAGGGGGAGGGGGAGAGGAAGAGAGAGGGAGTGTGATAGAGAGAGAGGTGGAAAGCCAGGAGATGAGTGATATATAGAGAGGAGGAGAGACGGAGGGAAACGACACGTGGGACAAACAGAGGAGGAAAGATGGAGTAAAGAGAGGGGTCGGGATACTGAATGAAGAGGTGGTAGGAAGAGAGGGAAAAGAAATGGGGAGGGGGAGAAAGAGAGAGATTGAGAAAGGAAGGAAGGAAGGTCAATGAGTGAGAAAAGGAGAGTGTTGGGAGAACAGAAACTAAGGGACAGAGGCAGAGAGAGGGGATGACAGGAAGAGAGGAACATGGAAAAGGAAAGATGGGAGAGAGAAAAACAGATCCAAGACCAAGAAAAAAAACAAGAAATTGGAACGATTTAGTTGAGTGAGTGAGTGAGTGAGTGAGTAAGTGAGTGAGTGAGTGAGGGAGGGAGGGAGGTTGGGAGGAAGAGAGAGACATGGTCTGCATTCTCAGAGGTCTACTGCAGTCCAGACAGCACAGGCTCCTGCAGCTGTCTGGCCGCTGATGGACCTGTAGCTTCACTGGGGGGACCGTACAGCACAGCTGGGCTCTCCCCACCACCACCACCACCACCACCACCAACCCCTCCTCTCTGTCTCCAGCCAGGCCTTCAGCCCACACACACTCCTACAACAGGCACCATTCCACTCCTCTCCCTGGACCCTGCTGGGAAGGCCGTCCTTTCCCAGTGCATTATGGGATGGTGGCAGGCAGAAAAAGGCGGACTTGTGAGCTAAATTAGGAGAGAGGATAAGAGAGAGGAGGAAAGCGGGGAGAGGGGAAGGGGGTGGGGCTCAGAAGGGCGCTATGTAATAAGCTGATGGCTGATGGGAAAAGGGGGGGGGGGGGGTGTAGGGGGGAAGTGCTGTTGAAGAGGTCAGCTTCCACTCCTTGACCTTCTAATCCTCTATGGACGGCTGTGTGTGCCTGTGTGTGTGTGTGTGTGTGTGTGTGTTTTCATGTATTCCAGCACGGCATATAACATATACTTTATGTGTCTGAATGTGTGTGTGTGTGTGTGTGTGTGTGTGTGTGTGTGTGTGTGTGTGTGTGTGTGTGTGTGTGTCTGTGTGTGTGTGTGTGTGTGTGTGTGTTTTCATGTATTCCAGCACGGCATATAACATATACTTTATGTGTCTGAATGTGTGTGTGTTTGTGTGTGTGTGTAGTATAGTAGTATAGGAGTGAAAGAGGGAATATAATATTATATAACAAATCAGTCCTGAAGTAGAACATAAATTTAGAGAAAGTATATTATATTTCTGATGACATAAGTGTCCCAGCAATCAACAGCCATATTAATGCAGTAATAAGACATCTGATTACAGAATGGCAGAACTCCTACTGACAGGACAGGACTTTCTATGAGGCCCATGCAGGCTCACGTAGGCGTCCATGAATGCTAAGGCTCTGCTGTGACAGCAGGTTTATGTGGAACATGCCCTTAGGAAAATTCTAGGTGACCAGTGAGCGAGTCGACGGTTGTGTGTGTCACGGGCCACAGGTTCTCATTTAAAAGTCTGTTAAGCACGACACAGATCTGGGTCATTCTCTGGCTTACTTTGGATATTTAAAATCCCATAGCGTCATTTCTATGTTTTTTATAGGCCTGGAGGTGGGGGTAAACTCAGTGTGAGTGAGGATGTAAGTGTGCTATTAGGGTTTTGGTGATCTCAGAGGGGAGTGACTGAGGTGTGTGGGTGTATGTGTGTGGGGTGAGTGTGTGTGTGTGTGTGGTTTTTTTTTTTTTTGGGGGGGGGGGGGGGGTCAATGTTTACAGCTGTCACACATACTTGTATAATAACATTTTACAGCTGTTGGCAAAGTCAGAATGGGTGACCTGTCTGCCTGAGGTTACCTTGTGACCTGGCAAAGCAGGGAAAGTGTTGGGGAAGTAGTCTCCAGTGTTTGTCATTTCAGTCCACTTCCTTAGTTATTATTTCTGACTTCTTAAATTGGCATTACATGGCACTAGACTGGGATCTCCACAGTACTGGATAATGATAGTGCGGGTGTTTAGTGGTTAGCCACAAATACTGTGCTATTTTAATAAATGCAGCCTACTCAGGATGCTAAAGAAGTATTTGGTCTGAGGCAAATTTCCTTGTTAGCATTCTGCTCGTGCGCGTCTTCCTCAGTGAAAAATTTCCATTCTCTTGCTGTAGTTTTATTGTTATTTTCTTCAAAGTGTTCAGCTGTAAGCCACCGTGCGCACTCACACACACACACACACTATATGAACCCTATCCCCCCTCAGCAGTTGTAGAGAGGAATCCAAAAAAAGAAGAGAAAAGGGATTGATCAAATTATCACCATACAAAACACTAGAAGTGAAGTGGACATACTCAACCAAAGCTCGGGCATAACTCTTCACTGTCCTCGTCGATGACACCGAGCCACTCCGGAGGGCATTAGGCGTGGGGACGTGAGGTGAAGACTAATGCCCTCCAGAGTAGGGGAGACCGGGGTTGGTTGTCACAATTTTTACTCATGCATGAATTGCTCATCTTCAAAAACTCTTTCAGCAGTAATTCCTACATGAAATGAAAGCTTGGGGTCTTGGCTTTAAATGTGTATAATTTTTACTTTTAGAATGTATTGTAACAGGGAGCAATTAACCATCAAAGACACTCTGACGCAATGTGACAATCAACCCCATCACGGGGTTGGTTGTCACAGGGTATGGGGTTGGTTGTCCCTATAGAGTTTCAATGGGATTTCAGTGATAAAATGGGATCTTAAAAAATGATGTGTAACTTTTTAGTTTTTTAAGCTAGAAACTGCAAATAAGTTTTAATATGAATACCACCCCTATGATAGTTGTCATCAATGCCCCTTATGTTTAAACAATGGGATTAAAGGAGGTGATCAGTTACTTGAATTGTCTACTGTGTTGAGAAATGAAATGAACCTCTTTATTATCATGTAAGTTGCAAACAAAGTTGCAAACACAGTGACAACTGTGTCTCAGTGACAACAAACACATGTGACAACCAACCCCACGAGCTATGTGACAACCATCCCCAACTGACCTCTTGACAAAGATGTTAACCTAGCTGCCACATGGCTTTAACTTGATAGCTAAAATATGACTCAAAATAAAGCTACTACCTTTGGCTTTTTAATGAGTGTTTTGTTTTTGAACTACTAATATCCTACAAGCTCTCAATACAAAAACAACACCAACATGAAAATTTACTCTGACCCATGAAATTTAAAAATTGTCTCCTCACTTCAATGCTGTGTGTCTGCTCAGCAAAATTCCTAGTGCAAATGAGTAAGCTATCAAAGGGTAACATTTTGATATCAAAATTTTACCACAGCATCACCTAGTGTGCCTGGAATAAGCAATGTGACAACCAACCCGTGAGACAACCAGCCCCGGTCTCCCCTAATGGCAACCAGCAGGGCCTTGATGGGTGGACAGTGTCCGTGGAATGGATGAGTTGAGGTGTGACTGCTACTGCTTACTGTAGCATAGTCTCTATCGTTTTTTTTGCTTATGCATGCAGTGGGGCCTCTCATTCATCACACAACCACTCTGCTTAAGTGGAGGATCTGTAGCAAACCCCCACTATAGGCCTATCTATTGCTCTCTCTCACACACACTCACACACATACACACACTCACACACATACACACACACACACACACATTCATTGCTTTAGGCATGGATGATTTCTGTCTCTCCTCTCTTTTTACTGTATTTATTTACTGTATACTGTATGTGTGCGTTGGGGTGTTGAACAAATCCCGCATGCAACACCTGTTCCAGAAATGCCTTGTGATTGGGTCACAAGAAAAGCAGTAGTTGCATCATCCTGGATTTTGATCAACGAGATTATGTTAGATTAATTTACGGTGGGTTGCCTCAGTGGAATTTCAATTTTAGACACCATGCGCGTCCTAGCTGCTCAATTTGCATTTGCATTATGGCCTTAGGTTGTAATTACGCTTAAGTACTATTTACTTGACACAGCCACTTCAATCCATATCTTACAGTAAATGAAATGACATATAGGCTACTCTGGATCGCTTATCAGTGCAGTGTGTGCAGGAAGAGAGAACAAAACATAATTCCCAGCTGTTCCACCTTTCCACTGCCATTCTGGCGAATATCTTTCCCCTCCCCCCCGGCACAGTCAAGAGTAGTGTGAGTGTTGCCCGGGACCATTGCGAGTAAGATGGCGTTCTCTCCGTCAGCACCCGAACAGCTCCCGGTTGATGCGCTGCAAACGATTTAATTGAATTAACTGTGCACAATTTGTGGCAGGCAATACACGTTAGCGTTTTTGTATTTTAATCACACATCAATGCATTCGAGAGGGTTTCGTTCTGGTGAGAGATTCTTTGGAGGACCAACGCGTCTTTTGGTGCAAAGTCTTGCAGGGACAGAAGCTGGAGAGGTCTGTCTAATTGCCTCGGTGTTCACCGGTGCCTCTGCTGCGACAATCTCTCTCAATTTCCCCCAGCTTCTATGAATGGGGACATACCACAGAGAGACAAGATAAGAGCTGACAAGCAAGTATCTTCTCTGGGACAAATGAATAGCGTTATAGTGCGCAGAATTGTCATTCAACATATGTCTCTTCATTCGACGCCTGCTCACTTTTCAGCGGGGAAAGCAATGCAACAAGGACCGCAAACCTCCGTGAATCAATGAGGATGCACAGTCCGAGATCTGAATTTTCGGCCAGAATAGACTAGCGCACTTTTGATTCCCCGATACCTAGCACTCGACCACCAGCTCAGTGAGAATGTGGGCGCCTCTCGTAGCGATGATCATGACTTCCATCTTCAACCCCGGTTCTGCCCTCAGCTCCCATTTCGACACAGGTGAGTTCCAATGAAGCACTGACATTCCATTGCAAACTGAAATATCCCTTCATACTAACACTCTATACACTACTGTGCATAACGCAGTGTTTGATTGACCTACTTGATATCCTCAAACCATGTTAAACAAGCGATGATATTCAGTGATTCTGCAGTGATACGTTTGTCCAGGCAAAAGAGCGCTCAACCCTCGAGCTGTCAGTCCGTGTTATGACAGGAAAATAACAATGGAGGGGGAATGATAAACGTTCAGTTGTTTTATGTTGAAAATGGACATGTTAGTGTTATGTTGCTATACATATGATGTATGAAACCTCTTCAGGAGCATCATGCATGCATGTCTGTCTTTCAATGATACGCTGTTGGTTATCCTAGTATGGTTGTTGTTGTATATAGTGGTTTAATTTAAGTAGCTTAACATACAGTAGCAGGTATGAGCATGACAGAACTTCAGCCTACAGATGATAAAATGAATGGCTAACCTTTGGGTTCAGTGATTGAGGACTGTGGGAGAAGGGGGTGGTTTAGGTTTGCTGTCTTTCTCTGGTGGAATCCAAAATCCCTTTAGTTTATGTTGTTAAGCCCATCTCCATAACAGAAACCCTAAGAAGATTTACTTAAGATCAAACAGCTCTTTGTGGAACCCTTTTGAAGGTTCTCTGATCGTTGTCAACCTGCGACCGCTCTCCTCTTAGTCCTTTAGGACCGGTTTAATCAAAAACCTTCAAAAATCATCAAAAAGCTATACTGTATATAACCATTTTGAATTATTTCCCAGAACTTAGCTGGTTGTTTTCCTGGTGGTGTGTAGTCACTCCAGAGCCCTACAGGTCAAAGGTCAGAGATCAGTGTTGGATGTAAGAGGATTGTTCTGGAAGAAGGACTGTCTTGAACCAAGGAGCAGCCATTCATATATACGAAGAAGCTATTTATCCTCACAGCCAAGGACAAGCAGCACACTGGCCACAGACCACACAGCCCAGTGAGGTTATTTTTAACGTATGCATTCGTAATAAATACACCAGCACAATCAACAACAGCTCAGTCATTTCATTATGCTCAGCTCCACAGTATAGCCTATAACACTACACAGCACCATTATGAGGAACATAATCAAATAGGTTATCAAATAGGACGCCAGTCAGCCAGTCATTTTCACCTTAATGCTAAGGCTTCCTATCTCAGCCTGTAATCAACGCTCAGCAGCAATGCATGCAGCTCCTTGAGTGGTTCCCATGGCGACCAGGAGAGACAGCCTCTCTTTGGATGGGACCTCCCCCACCAACTCCCCACCCCCACCCTCTTCTGTGAATGGATGCCACAGTGTTGCATCGTTGCTATGTATTTCTGTCATTCGGTGATCGCAATGTAAATTGACATTTTGAAGGCTGGCATACATGATGCAAATTGAAGAACAGACATTATTGGAGAGGGATTAAAGCTTTAGGTGTAAACAGGTTGTTCAGAACCCCCCCCCCCCTTTCTGCTCTCAAATACACTCTACATTTTGAATGGTTATTTTAAAAGCATCCATTCACTTTATCCTTTGGCATGAAACCTTTCTCTCTATTTGGTTGTATAAAAGATGTGTGTCCCTATTGATTTAAGCTGTTGTCTTTGTCCCTTAATGTAGTACCCAGTCAAGTCAGGCTATTCCAGTCATTATTCAGTACAGCGATCACTGGCACTTCCTTGAAAATATATTCTTTCTTTCATACTCATTATTTCATACTATATGTTTTGACACTTGCCATCTTTAAACTCGTATTACAAGAATATCAGTGCCAGAAAGGGTTTGGAGTCTATTCCTCTATATGCCATAAGAGGGTTATGAATGACCCGTATACTAGGGTTTTCCATTTTTAAATGAGGTCCTATCTAGAAAAACCCATTCCCACACAGGGACAAATTATCCTATTTAGGAGTATGACTTAATACCTCTCCCATACATATCTAAAAGAAGTAACATCATATTAATGTACAGAATTAACTGACACTGTGACCTGTGATGACAAATGGTGGGCGACTCTAATTTGAATTCTGGATGATGCAGATTTCTTTAAAAATACATAGAGGACAGAGAGAGAGGGAGATAGAGAGAGAGAGGGTGAGAGAGAGAGAGTGTGTTTCTGATGGAGGGGAGGGAGAGTGACGGGGTAGTCAGGCTGAGAGAAAGAGAGAAAGAGAGATTACCCAAGGCAGTCAAAACAAAAATGATAGAGAAACAGAGGTTGATAGAGTGAAAATTAGATGGCATTACCGAGATGAATAGAGGGAGAGAGAGGGAGAGAGAGAGGGAGAGAGAGGGGAGGGGGTGGACAGAGAGACAGAGAGTAAATTGTCCCGTGATGGAGTGATAGGAAGGTGATGACATCACCGTTGAGCAGGAGGGCATGGGCTTGTCCTGGCTGGCAGCATCACCCAGGGCACCGGGAGCTCATGTTTCTCATCGGGCAGATGCACAGACGACTGTGTTCCTGAAGGACCCCTCCCTGCACCTCAGTAGAAACGTATTCATATCCTTGAGTGGAACCCAGAGCATCTTAGGGATACAGCGAGACACAGAGCTGCTGTAGGTAAGAGCGAGGATTAAGCAACGGAGCACGCAGATGTGTTCGTCAATATATTTGAATAGGTTGATTTAGGTTGTTTGTTGTTGAGGCTTTCAGCTATTGTGTGTCTGTTAGTGGGGTTGTTTGTTTGTTTGTTTGTTTGTGTGGGTGTGTGTGTGTGTGTGTGTGGGGGGGGGGGAGGATATTATGATGTTGTAAACAAGCTACATGAGGTCATCATAATTCTTATTCATCTTTGTGTCATAGCACTGATCGTGTCATCACCAGTTCCAAGGACAGTGGGTTGATGAGCAAAGCCTTTATGCATGTGGCTGGTTGTTGTTTATTTTCAGAATCATTTGGCAGTATTTTCTTGGTTTTTAATGGGTAAGTAATGGAGTTGTTTATGTGCCTGGACCACAAAATCTCATCCTAGATTTGTACGTATGAACATTTCTCTCTCTTTGTCACTCTCTTCTTTTTCTTCTTCTCTCTCTCATTCTCTCAGAAGGTGATTATTTCGAAGTGCTAGGTTTTCGCATTCCATTTGCTGTGCCATAAATAAGTCTCTCTCTCTCTCTCTCTCTCTCTCTCTCTCTCTCCTATCTTCCACCCTCTATCTCTATATCTCCCTCTCCATCTCTCTCTCTTCCTCCTCTCTTTCTCCTAAGTGAAGCACTCAGTGGCCCACACATTGGCAGAGGGCCATGTTTGGTAACTATTCCAGCGGAGGCATTGGAGTGCTACTGTGGTTTTCATGGGAGTGTTCTTTTATTCCGCTATATATAAGTACGTGCCCAAGCCATATTTGGGGTTTGGTGGGGTTGGTGTTGGTAAGGACAAGGCTACAGCAAATGGCCTTGGCCTGTGCCTTCAGATGAGTGTGTGTGTGTGTGTGTGTGTGTGTGTGTGTGTGTTTGTGTGTTTGAGTGTGTGTGTGTGTGTGTGTGTGTGTGTGTGTGTGTGTGTGTGTGTGTGTGTGTGTGTGTGTGTGCGTGTGTGTGTGTGTGTGTGTGTGTGTGTGTGTGTGTGGTATCATGCAGATGGTGAATTGACCTATAATTCATCCTGATGACTGAAATAGAGCAGCAGTGATTAATCATCCATGCTATGTTTTGATAATCTCTCTCTCTCTCTCTCTCTCATTTTTCCTTGAGCCACAATTCTCCCAGTCTTTTCACCTCTTTCCTTACTTAGAGAGATCAAAAGCATGTCTGTTTTTTGTAACAAAAGTACACTGTGTCTGGGGTCCCAGACTCATCCCCCTCCTCAGTCATGATAGCTGGGGACAGATTACAAACAGAGACATCAACAAGTGCCACTCCAGAAACACAGCGACAAGATTTCACATATCTCTGAGTCCATTCAGGACATAGCATGACACAGCAAGTAGTCTGTGAGCGCCTCAGCCACAACCATTGGCCTGCCTTTTCATCAGTCTCACACAACTCCTTTAAAGCTCTTGATCATCCTCAAAAACCAAAACTTGACAGAAGTGTTGCGTCTTTCCTTCAGAGTCTCTAACACCTATCTCCATTGGTCTTGTGTGTGCTTGTGGTCAGCCTTGTTCCCTTATTTCAGCAACGAATTCTACTGCGTGTATATTGAGGCACAATAATATTGAGAGGGCAGTTCAAGATTACATTTCCCTTTCATTGCTTTGATATCAAAAGCTGAATCCGGTGTGTTTTCTTTACCCTTGCTGCCTGAAGATCCACAGATGTTTTTGCAGCAACACATGTCCCCCACTGATGACTAATAAGATGCTAGGGGAGATTAACAGAGGAGAGGAAGTGAAGGTCCTGTCTCTCTTTCATGCAGTCCGATGAAAGGGAACAGAGGCGATTGCTTTAGCAGTGTTTTGACAGCACATCCTTAGGGAGAACTTATTCACTTAACTGTTTTGGTGTCTTTGTGTGTGTGTGTATGTGTGTGTGTGTGTGTGTGTGTGTGTATGTGTATGTGTCTGTGTCTGTGGGTGTGTGTGTGCGTGTGTGTGTGTGTGTGTGTGTGTGTGTGTGCGTGTGTTGTGCGTGTGTGAGTGAATTGCACATTAACCTGAATTTGAACGGTTTCGCTTCACCACAGAGGAGATTATCAAAGCTTAAGATCTCAGAGAGAGCGAGGGGATTGGTGACAGGCACAGGGCTATTTTTAAAAAGGAGAGCTTTTGGATGGCATTTTTTTCAAAAAGGGGAATCAAGGGAAACCAGTTGTGTATGTTGTCCTCTCTCCTCAGTGATTGTTTGAGATATAACGACTACATGGTTCTACAAGAGAGATAGATAGAGGGAGGGAAAGAGAAGAGAGAAGAGAGAAGAAAGAAGAGAGAGAGGAAGGGATTAGAAAGGCAGAAAGGAGAAAGAAATGAATGACATAAGAGCGTGTCATGCCCTTAAATGTCCTTTTTTGCCCGTCCGTGGGTCACCCCTGCCAACATTTGGCAGCTGATGAGTATTCAGCCAGGGAGATGTCAGAGGACGTCAGTCTCTCTCTCTTTCAATCTCTCTCTCTCCTCTCTCTCTCTCGCCCCCTCTCTTTCTCTCTCTCTCTCCTTCTCTTTCTCCCTCTCCTTCCTTCTCTCTCTCTCTCTCTCTCCTCTCTCTCTCTCTCTCTCCCCCTCTCTTTCTCTCGGGACACATCACCAGCTGGCAGTGCGTGTGCAAATAGCTTAACTGGAGCCCCAGGTTGAAATGTGACCCTTGATGCGTCCCTCCTCTCTGTCCTTCTGCTCAGCTCTCTGTTGCTTTGCGCTCCTCTAGACTCACATCAAATAAAAGAATGTATTTGGATGAAGTATATATGTATCTGGAGAGACCATAAATGTTGTAGGGGACCGGTGTTAAATCTCTTAACCACTCAGATGCCTTGTTGATGGTGCATCGTAAAAGAGAGCAGGCTCTGACACAAACATGAGGCTATAGCTGCCTGGTTTGTTAATAATAACGGGTGCTGGAGGCCCATGTCTCCTTGGGAGACTAATTTAGCAAAGGACTGTTCATGGACTGTTAAATGATGGTAAGGACGGTCCTATGATGTTGCTGTAGAAATTAATATGTGGTAGGGATGACAATATTATATTGTATTATATTATATGATACTATCTGATATTATATTATATTATGCTACATTATAATATATTATGTGTATATTGATATAGTATTTTTTCCCCGATAATATCAGTGATGATATTAAAATAGTACTGCTTTCAACTGTCTCCTTGGCCAGTCCCAGCAAGGGAGCAAGGATGACACATAGTTATCATCGGGAGAAGGTCCACTGGTATATCATGGACGATACGATATGGCCCATCCCTAGTCTGTGGTTCGAGACGGCTCTGTGGTTTTGCTGGAGCAGCGAGGGCTGTGGTGTGGGGTGGTGCGGGGGCTGTGGTGTGGGGTGGTGCGAGGGCTGTGGTGTGGGGTGGTGCGGGGGCTGGAGTGACGGGTGGACACCAGGGGGAACATCTCCGCACAGTTACACCCAGCAGTGGGACATCAGTGGGGAGCGAGAGTAGCAATGACACTGAAAATACTGTATGAAACTGGTGGCCCGCACAGGGCAGATACACAAACACACAGTCAGTCACACATGCACACACACACATAATCAGAAAGTCATAGACACACACACACACACACACACACACACACACACACACACACACACACACACACACACACACACACACACACACACACTCACACACATACTTACATGCGCACATAGAGGCAAAAAGACAAACGTGAAACACACACACACACATAGAGGAGAGAGAGGGGAAGGGAAAGAGAGGAAGATAATGTCCTTCCTCAGCTAAAGATCACGGCTTCGTGACTATGACGGATAAGACACCTGATATCGTCATGGTGACTTTCTACCTTGACTGAAGTATCTTTAGGCGGGAAGGTGAGAGTCACGCCATAACAGTGCCCCCTCCAAACCCTACCAGCCGAGTCCCTCAGGCTGTGGGCTTTTCTTTAATACCCATAAGACGTTCTGCACAGACCTAATTACAATTCATCCGGTTTGCAGTAACCTGATACCACATTCTGGCACGTCGCATACTATTGTCCTCAACCACTACCACACAGTGATTTGCTGGCTTTGTGACACAAGTGACATCCCCTGGGCCCATACCAGGTCCACACCAGAACTAGTCCATTATTAACGTCCCTCTGGGAGTCTTTCCCTCAGTCAGCTGTTCTTAGCCCCCCTCGGCTCCTCGACATGCTGAATTAACTGATTGGGAGGATTGATTGACCATCAGATTACCATCACCGCTTCCATCCACCCAATTAGTAACTAATTGAGAGGTTATCTGGAGGGAAAGGGAGAGGGAGGAAGAGGCTGAGGAGCCCAAAGGGTGAGCGGAGACAGAAGCTGTTCGGTATTCACAGCTCTCGTTGTGTGTCTGCTTCAGCACCACGGACAGCTACAGCTATGAGCTCAGCCACAGATTTCAGAACTTGGAGAAATCGATGCAGTGAGCTCTGTGTGTGTGTGTGTGTGTGTGTGTGTGTGTGTGTGTAGTGCAGATATTTTATGGGCGTGTGTGTGTTTGGAAAGCTCTGGGCTGAGGGGAGCTGCCGGTGTGTACTGGGCTTTGAATGCTTGATTGTTTTGCAGTGGATTGGATCAGTATGATCACCCAGAGAGCTCCTATTCTTCTGATTTTTGGATGGATTTCTCTCTTTCTCTCTCTCTCTTTCTCACACACACACACACACACACACACACACACACACACACACACACACACACACACACACACTCACACACACACACACACACACACTCACACTCTCTCACACCCACACACACACACACACACACACACACACACAGTACCCCTCTTCTTCTCCTGGATGTGCTGAATAGGACAGTGGGTCAGAAAGTGAGAGAGAGAGAGAGAAAGAGAGAGAGAGAGAGAGAGAGAGAGAGAGAGAGAGAGAAAAAGAGCGAGAGAGAGAGCAAGCCGTGAAGCAGACGTTGTGATGTGAGTGTGACCATCGAGATCACACAGGAGACGCGCCTCGCACAGTCACCATGCGTCACCTCACTCTGTGGCCATGGAAACACAGAACTCTCACACATTCCCTCTGTTTCTGTTAAGTCTACTAATATGACCCCGTCTGCTTGACCATTGAGGGAATGTGTGTGCTTGTATCTGTCGGATTTGATCGGATTTCTGTGTGCATCTGTGTGTGTGTGCAAGCGTGCCCAGACTGCCCACATGTGTGTGTTTGTGTGTGTGTGTGTGTGTGTGTGTGTGGTGTGTGTGTGTTTGTGTTTCTTCTCTCTCTTTCTCTCACTCTCTCTCTCTCTCACACACACACACACAGAGACTCATTCAGACCTATAGCCTTGTTTTCCAGTGAAAAGCCAGCAGCACAGCACAATTGTCCCTGATTATGGATTACTGCTATTATGGAGATATGTAAGAGAGTAACAAGAAAATGATTCTCCATTAATAATATAATGCACTAGATTAGAGAGGACAGAATAGTGAGAAGACAATTATGTGACATTATCTGCCTTTCTTTTCCTTTGTTCGTACGTGCTTACGTGCGTGTGTGTGTGTATGTGTGTGTGTATGTGTGAGAGAGAGGGAGAGAGAAAGAATGTGTGTATGTATGTGTGTGTTTGTATATGCTTTGGTGAAATGCATCCACATACATGCGTGCATGTTCCCGCACATATGCTACATTAAAGTCTTTCCTGCATGTCCAATGCATTTCCTGCTCACGTGTTCCCTGCTGATAGAGCGGTTATGTCAAGTGGCCTCGTGTGTGCTTCGTTCTCTTCTCTCTCTCTCAATTCTGAAGGCGTGCAGACCTCCAGAGAGCTCTTTACTCCATAATGGTCTCCAGTCAGACCTGCACTCAGCAGGAACTCTATAGATCTCCACACCTGGCCCTGGACAAACCAGTTTGACCTTTAAGCACACACACACACACACACACACACACACACACACACACACTCACACACACACACTCACACACACACACACACACACACACACCCTCCAGGGGCACATGTCTGACATTAATGGGAAATACCAATACATTTATGCGTTCCCCTCCAGTTTCCATGGTGACCTACAGTATGTGAGTTGTCCGTCACAGAACGAGGGACACACGTGTGTCACGTGGGAGCGCTCGTTGGCAGTGACCCGGGAATCCGCAACGTTTCCTGAAGCCAAGAGGCTCTTCAGGAGGAACATAAAGACCTTGGTGCGCCGTGGTGGGGCATGTGATCACATGACCCTGTGACTATCCAATCAGAGGCTGATATGTAGAGATCAATAGCACTGGCTGCACTTGTAGAGTAGCACCATAATTAGGAGTCCAGGGTCACTGTCTCGTCAACTGTTTTCAAGGACTACTATCATACCCCACTTAATCAATCAATAAATCTATTGAAACGGGCAGTCATGTGACTGCCGACCCTCGCCCCTATAATTAGTCATTAAAGAAAGGGAGGAAAAAGTTCTGTATCTGGATACTGAAAAATAATGGATACTGAGAAAAAGTGACCCTCTAAAATGGGAAGTTAATTGGAGGAGCAATTTTTGTCTCTACAGTATATGCAGCATCCATATAGGATCAGAGGAGCAATCAATCAACTTTGACGCCCTGTTGTGGTCTGTCTGACATTACACATCAATACCGGTACTCTAATTGGCAAAATATCACCGGGCTTAACAGAATCAATTTATTCATCCACTCTTACAAAGATCTCTCTCTCTCTCTCTCTCTTTGACACAAACACACTCACACACACACACACACACACACAGTCTCTTTCTATCTCACTCACACACAAACAGACTGCAGACCCACTCAGCAGCGTGAGGCCATGCATAATCTCCAAACAGGACGGCGGCCTCGGCAGGGATTGCTGGATAGTGACTGGACAGCGCTGAGCGCTGAGCGAGCGCCAGTCTCTCTGCTGGCCGTTATCGCTGCTGCACTCGGCTATAATACTCCATCACACGCGCCGCGCCGTGCCGCTCTCCTCTTCGCCACTCTCCTCTTCGCCACTCTCCTCTCATCTCCTCTCCTCTCTTCTATTGTTTTCTTGCTGTCTTTCTCCCTCGCTCCCTGCTGGGGTAAGGATGTGTGAACAAGCGCAGAGTATTCACGTGTCGCCCCGCCCGTGTGCATGGTGTGTGTGTATGTGTACGCGCATGTGTGTGTGTGTGTGTGTGTAGCATCATCATGTTTTTTTTATGTCTGTGTCTGCTTATGCATTCCCTCATAATAATATGCTGTGTGTGTGTGTGTGTGTGTGTGTGTGTGTGTGTGTGTGTGTGTGTGTGTGTGTGTGTGTGTGTGTGTGTGTGTGTGTGTGTGTGTGTGTGTGTGTGTGTGTGTGTGTGTGTGTGTGTGCATGTGTGCGTGCGTGCGTGCGTGTGTGTGCGTGCGTGCGTGTGTGCGTGTGTCTACATATCCAGCACAAGGCTCAGTGGAGGCTTCAGGAGGAGACATGAAAGAGGTGCTGGGGTTGTGCAGCATCATTAGGGTCCCCTGGTGTGTGCTGCGTACAGTATAGCTGCTTTTAATGGTCTGTGTGCACGCCGGAAGCGTGGTGCGCCGCTATAAAGCTTCCCCCCTCAACCCCCTCACCCCCCTGAACAGGGCTGTTGGGGTTTGGGTAATTGGTTCCTTCACAGCAGATGTTATGTAATCAGCACAGTTGGGAGGGGATGACCCCCATCTTTTTCTTTCATTTTTTTTCTCCCCATCATTCTTTCTCTCTTTTCTCCTCCTCCTTCTTCTCCTCTTTCCTTTCTTCCCCTCCATCTCTGCTATTCTGGTGCCCCCTCTTTCTTCTCTACATCGTTGTCATTCTCTGTAATCCTCTTCCTCACCCACACACACATGTGCTGCCACACACACACACACACACACTCATATGCAGAACACATATTCGCACAGGCTGGCAGGAAACGCAGGAACAGTGTCTTCCCCCTGCATATCTTCAGGTCACGAATGTATTGAGGGGAGGAGGGGGGAAGAATGAAGGGAGAGAATAGAGAGAGAAAGAGAGAAAACGTGTGAAGAAGGAGATGTGAGCGGGGGAAGAGAAAATTAAAAAGAGGAAACGGTTGAATGATGTGTTGAAGATAGAGGGATAGAGAGATTAATGAGAAGGAAAGAGAGAGACAGAGAAAGAAAGATAGAGAGAGAGATGAATTGAGAGGGAGCGAGCGGAAAATAAGGAGCGGGAGTAAGAAAGCGAGGGAGGAGGGAGGGAGGAAGAGAGAGAGAGAGAGAGAGAGAGAGAGGCAGATGATGGATGGGAGGGTGTTGTTAAAGGGGACCTGCAGGGGTCGGATGGGTGGAAAATTGATAGAGGGAATAAGTCGAGGAGAGATGCGAAGGCGATATGGGGAAAATAGAAGAGAGAGAAATAGTCAGGAGAGGACCGAGATGACCAGATAAGTGTGACAAGTGCTCATGTTCTTATCTTATGCCTCACATCTCTCTCGCTCACACACACACACACACACACACATGCGTGCACACACATACGCGCACACACACATACACACACACACATGCACGCACACACAAACACACATGCGCACAAACACATACACACACAATCTCTCTCTCTCTCTCTCTCATGCACACACTCGTGCACACACACACATATACAAACAGACACACACACATACAAACTAAAAACTAAAAACTGAAAACTACTTTGATCAAAAGAAGAAATTAGACACTATATAAAAACAGCCTTTATTAGAAAAATCATGACGCACGCCTTTATATTCGCCTTTATATTTGTCTGTCTTTTTTTTTTCCACATTTGCTAATGGCCCTGAAATATTGTTAGTGTTGTCCTCTAATTTAATTGTACTCTCCACTTTCATGAAATATTTGCCTCGTTTCCGGTCCATTGTTAATACCTCTGCACGTTTTCTTCCACAATTTAATTTAACATGTTTGTTTACACTTTATAATCCCTGTCAGGACTGGTTGTATTAGTTAGGCTTGATTGAATTATTACTGGTTTGGAAGAGGGCCCATGTTACGTTATAACACCAGACTTGGTAGATGGTGTACTGGCTGACCTTCTACCTGCCAATCATGTTTTTACGCCAGCATATGCCTGACACTAATAAACCACTGGGTCAGCTCTTAGTAGCACAGCCATGTATTCAGCGTGTCCAAAGGGCTGTCAAAACATGATAAAGACACACACACACACACACACACACACACACACACACACACACACACACACACACACACACACACACACACACACACACACACACACACACACTCTTTGGAGTATCTTAATATGTGCACACTTGAAAAATATAACCGTGCAGACTTACACAAACATTTGACTAAGTTTGCATAGATACACAATACAATTTGCATAGATTTGCATAGATTTCACATTCACTTATTCAAGTATGAGCATGATCACAATACTAGCATATTTACTGATATAATTACTGTAAACACACACAGCAGTATTCAGCGTGTCCAAAGGGCTGTCAAAACATGATAAAGGCACACACACACACACACACACACACACACACACACACACACAAATACTCTCTCTCACACACACACACACACACACACACACACACACACACACACACTCACACACTCGCACACTCACACACACATATCCCCACCCCAACACATTTCAGCGTCTCCTCAGCCTTCAGTAGAGGTCCCTGTACCTGGGAGTAAATAGTGGGGGCATGTGGGACGTTAGCCAGTAATGACTGTGATCCCAACAGGGTGGACAGCCTTCTGATGGCAGTGATCAGGGACAACAAACGCTCCTAACCAGCATTAACGAGAGAGAGAGAGAGAGAGAGAGAGAGAGAGAGAGAGAGAGAGAGAGAAATAGACAAAGAGAGAGAGAGGGAGAGAAATTGACAGAAAGAAAGAGAGGGAGGCTGAGAGAGAGAGAGAGAGTGACAGACCGGGAAAGAGGGAGGATGAGAGAGTGGGAGAGAGAGGGAAAGAGAGGATGAGAGAGAGGGAGAGAGAAAGAGAGTGACAGACAGGGAAAGAGGGAGGATGAGAGGGAGAGGGGGTGAGAGAGAGGGAGGGGGGGTGAGAGGGAGGGAGGGTGGGAGTGCTGGCACCACTGACAACTGGCATTAGATGGAGTGGATGAACACTACAGGAAACACCATCAAGAGAGAGACAGGTACAAGAGTCAGACAGAGAGGCCGCTCAAAAAGACAGTTACTCAGATCTGGGTTCAAATTAGTTTCTAGGGACAAAATTAAAAGTAAAACACAAATCCAACAGAAAGACACAAGTAAACCGCCACAAGGCTGTAGATCAGGGACAAATGATCTTGCCAGAAATTGTGCCAACTGATTGTAATATTAAAAAAATGACATTCACAGAGTATTAGATAATGTAACGTTATGTAATCTAATACCCTGATCCACCTTCGCAATTGACATTTCACATAAGGATAAGGCAATAGCACTCTCAACAGCAACAGCAGTCTTTCAGGGTAATGACACACTCAGTCTAAAGTAGACATTTGCCAACCCTGACACTGAGGTTGGGGACCGTGGAGAAAGAATTGAAGAGAGGTGAGAGTGGATGAGTCACACAAAGACGAGAGACAGAATTGTCTGGGAGGTGTGGAGGCCGTTTGAAGATGCAAACCCTGACATTTGGATCACTGTGTGTGACCTGCTATGCCGTGTGTGTGTGTGTGTGTGTGTGTGTGTGCGTGTGTGTGTGCGTGTGTGTGTGTGTTATACATTCGTCTGCAAGCTACGGGGCAGATCATCCTTGAAGTTGGATGAGTTAAAAGGGCAGGAGCTGACCACAGTCAGAGACTAAGTGGGATTCTGGCTGACTCTTGTTCCTGTTTTTTATAAACCTGCTTGTCTGATTGTAGTTTGCACCAGAGAAAAGAACATCTGAAAAAGAGTGAAAGGGACAGATCTGTAGTACTACACTCTGGTTCTCCACAGCTTGTCAAAGTGGATGTGACAAAACAGAGCAGAGCGTTGACACAACGTTCGCGCAACGCTACACTAATGCTAAGCTATGTTACACTACGCTAACCCCTCAGAGCAGAGACACAGTATGCCACACACACACACACACATACACACACACACACACACACACACACACACACACACACACACACACAACCCTCCGCAGGAAATGTCACCACCTGGATGCGGTGCCTCCTTGTCTGCCCTGCCAAAACATCACCGCTAGTGCTAAAGGTCGCCTTCTCGCTCCCCTCCTGGGGAAATTGTGTCAGACGAACGCTGCAGTTCCTCCAGGTAGAGAACTCCTGGTGGAAGTCACTTGGGCCCTGGGGACACAGAAAATAATAATTAAAAAAACACCCTGATTAACATTGATAGTGCTTCAGCAAAGCTCTGAGTCACCTGAGAAGAGGAAATTCTAACATTATGGTGCATAGGGTGACCAGATTTCAGATTGTCGTAGGCTACCGTAGCTATATAACCTAACCGTTAAAACAAGGCAGATATGAAGAGGCATTGCAACAATGTTTACAGAAATACATTGTAACATTGGCTGCAAAAGATTATGACCAACACACACACACATACACAGACCCACACACACACACATTGTCGAAATCATACGCTGGATGATTTAGGCTATAGTCTTTCTACGTGGGTTTAGTTAATGATCAGGCTGTAGTAAGACTAAGTCGGCTATGTAATCGCTGACAACCGGGACACTTTCACAGTGGCGTAGGCTAAACCGGGACACTTTCACAGTGGCGTAGGCTAAACCGGGACATTTTCACAGTGGCGTAGGCTAAACCGGGACATTTTAGCGTCCCAACAGGCTTTTGTCGGGACTCGGGACACGCAACTCAAAATCGGGACTGTCCCGGTTAAACTGGAAGGTCTGGTCACCCTAATGGTACATTATGGGAAAGAACCAACAGTCCTGTATGATTTTTTGGGGGGTAGCTTTGGCCTACTGGTTAGTGCTTCTGACTTGTAACCGGAGGGTTGCCAGTTCGAACCCCGACCAGTAGGCACGGCTGAAGTGCCCTTGAGCAAGGCACCTAACCCCTCACTGCTCCCCGAGTGCCGCTGTTGTTGCAGGTAGCTCACTGCGCCGGGATTAGTGTGTGCTTCACCTCACAGTGTGTTCACTGTGTGCTGAGTGTGTTTCACTAATTCGCGGATTGGGATAAATGCAGAGACCACATTTCCCTCATGGGATCAAAAGAGTATATATACTTATATTTTCATCTCCATGGCAATGACTTCCTATTGTACTCAGTAGAAAAAGAGTGCTTTTGGAATATATTCTGTGTGAAGCTCTTTATGATTTCAGTTCAGCAATATTAGATCTCTGCCAAGCAAAGGTCTAACACCCTGGTCTGCCTACATGATTTTACTGGTGGTTATGCAACCTTCACACATGAGAACATGGGAGAGCTGCTGTTGCTAAGTATCTTGGTTGGCAGACCTAAAGTGGTTACTGGAAACTGCAAACCATTACGATTCCACTCAGGTATAGGCCATCTAGCCTGCGGTGGTCAACATGCGAACGCGTAGGTTTAATAATTTAACTCTCTTATGTAGATGTTATCAGATGAGCTGATCAACCTCTCCGTCATGTCACTCTGTTTTCACAAAGATTTATCTTCTAACAAAGAATGTGTGCGTATGTTCATAACAGTGCACAGGCTATTTGCCTTACAAGCAACATGGATTAACCAGCATTCTCTTTTCGCAATTGCTATCATTATAGGTTTTCTTTTTCTTTTAGTTAGGCATTACTGTAATCCACAGCAGCTTGCACTTCAACTTCCACCGTATGTTTTCTGTATGCTCAGAAATAAACCCGTCGAACAGCAAAGCCTCTAATCTCTGCAGACCTCCATAATATAAAGCTGTAGAAGCATATCTAAGGCTATAAACACAGTCTGGGATTTTACTTAGAAATAAGTAGATAACACAAGCAACCTCTTCAGCAACTCGATGTGTGAGTGGAATAGACCTGCAACCCTCTGCTGCAGCTAAGCTCTTTAAATATGAATGGTGTGTGGTTGTTGCCTGTTCTTCGGTGCTTGGCTGGGAACATGTAGCCATTGCATTTGCTGCAATATCTGCTTGGCTTCTTATGGAAGTACATGTAAAGCTGACTTACGTACCCGGCATAACCTGAGGCAGTGTTTGCTCTCCT
>NW_027468674.1:18829773-18842273 GCF_046254945.1 Alosa pseudoharengus | reverse complement strand
ATTGGTCAGTGTGGACGCTTTTATCATTATTTGTTTTGAAAAAGGCCATTCACACCAAGAATGATAACTATAACGATAACTGCAAAAAAGTATCATTCTAGCTAATATGAATGACAACGTCCACACAAACTATAACAATAACGATATGAAGAACAATATAGTTGGGGAGCACTTTCAGAGCGATTTTGAGAACGATAAAAAGCTGACAGCCAATCAGATTTTTGGCATCACATTCATCAACATGAGTAGAGACTTTCCTTATTGTTTGTTAGTGTGGACATTGTTATTGTTATCTTTATCGTGATCGCTCCTGGTGTAAACAGCCCTTCACTCCTCCTCTCTTTATCGTCCCGTCTGTCTGTTTATCAGTGTCTCTAGCACTCTTACTAAGAAGATGCAGGAAGGAAGAGTGTGTGTGTGTCTGTGTCTGTGTCTCTCTGTGTGTGTGTGTGTTGTTTTCATGTGAGTCTGTGTATGACATTTAGATTGTTTTTTTCTTTCAGCACACATGAATGAGCGAATTAAATTGATGTACATATTTTGCAGGTTTTCGGTTCAGTGACATGAAGTGATAAATTAATTGCATATTCAATTTAGATAGGGAGAGAGACAGATAGACAGAAAGACAAGGAGAGAGTGAGAGTGAGAGAGGGGGAGAGAGAGAGAGAGATAATATTATCAGAGGAAAATCATCAGAGCATGGCTTATTAGAATTGTGTCATCACTATTAATTGTATTCCCATCACGGTAATATGCTTACTCCTTTAATGTAAGTGTGTGTGTATGGTTTGCATTTGTGTGTGTGGCTTGTGTGTGTGCGTGCTGTGTGTGCGTGCGTGCATGTGCATGTGTGTGTGCGTGAGTGAGAGAGAGATCAACTGGAAGTTTGTGTGAGTGAGTTGTGAGAGAGAGTGAGACACAGAGAGAGTGTGTATGTGTGTGTTAGTGTGTGTGTGTGTGTGTGTGTGTGTGTGTGTGTGTGTGTGTGTGTGTGTGTGTGTGTGGGGCACATCCTCTCCTGTCTGTCCCTGTTTGTTCAGAGTGAGGGTCATTCTGGACCTTTGCCTAGGGAGTGGTGGACTAGACTCTGGTGGAGAACTTTTCTGAGGGCCAAGACAGACGTGTAGCGTCATTTAGAACGAGGAATGCAGTGAGCTCATCTGGACTGAGCTATGTCTTCTCTGGGCCAAATGCAACCAAACAAACAGCCTTTGGGTTGGGTTGTTTGGGGTTGGGTTGGGTTGGGCTGGGTTGATTGGGTCAGGGTGTTCTGGAGAGAAGAAAAATAGACTAAGAGGAGATGGTGATGTTTTGATGTTTTGCCTTTTTGCACTGCTGGTTGAATTCATTTCCATATCTCTCTCTCTCTCTGTGTCTCTCTCTGTCTGTCTCTCTCTCTCTCTCTCTCTTTCTCTCTTCCTGTGTACTGTCTTTCTTCATGATTTAGTCATCAGTGTGGTTGCTGTGTGTGCAGTCTCTTAGCCCCTTCTTCTCCACGAGTGTGTGTGGCTAAAAATGGCTCCCTCCTCTGAGTCATTCCCATGGACAGCGCCGTGTTTAAAAAAAATGCTCTGCAGCAAAGCTCGCTCAAATAAAGCCTTTTTCTCTTTCTTTCTCCACATCCTCTTACTCTTTCTCTATCTCTCTCTCACTAGTTTTTCTCCCTCTCTCTCTCTTTCGCACTCTTTTGCTCCCTCTCTCTCTCTTGCGCTCTCTCACTCTCTCTCTCTTGCGCTCTCTCACTCTCTCCTTCTCACAGGCTTTCTTTCTGGGCTCTGCTGCTTCTGGGGAAAGGCTACTCTCCAGCTCTGTTCTCCGTTCTCTCTGTTTGGGAAAGAATAAAATAAAAGAGCAAAAGCATCATCAGAACGCTGATCTGGTGCTGAGCGACGAGCTCACTTCCTCTTCCTCTTACTCCGAGTTGGACTTGCAGTGCTTCCTTCTTCTTCATTTGTTTCGCAGTGTGATGCCTATTTTTCTCCAGTTCATGATTTCGTTTCCCTCCTCGGGTGTCTCTCTCTCTCTTTCTCTCTCTTTCTCTCTCTCTCTTTCTCTCTCCCTCTCTCTCTCTCTCTTCATTTTTCACCCCTTGCTTCTCCTCATCATGCCATCTCTTTCATTGATTTCTTTTTTTTACTCTTTCTTTCTTGTCTTGTCTTCCCCTCCACCTTTTTCTTTACACATTATGTCAATTGTTTTATGCCATCTACTTCTTCCTCCCTTCTGCCTCTGCACATGTGTGTGTGTGTGTGTGGGTGGGTGAGTGTGAGTGTGTGTGAGAGTGTATGGAGGTCCGTCCCACAGCTTCAGAGGAGTGTGTGTGTGTGTGTTTGTGTGTGTGTGTGTGTGTGTGTGTGTGTGTGTGTGTGTGTGTGTGTGTCTGTGTGTGTGTGTGTGTGTGTGTGTGTGTGTGTGTGTGTCTGTGTGTGTGTGTGTGTGTGTGTGTGTGTGTGTGTGTGTGTTGTGGCCTCTGCTCCACTGTGTCTCACCTCCCAGCTCATTAGTTCAGAGGTCTGTTCCACTTCATTAAGCCTGCAGTCAATTCTGCCCACCTCACAAATACACTTGTGTGTGCGTGTGTGTACAGTATGTGTGTGAGTGTGTGTGTGTGTGTGTGTGCGTGTGTGTGTGTGTGTGTGTGTGTGTGTGTGTGTGTGTGTATGTGTGTGTGTGTGTACATTTGTTTGCGTAGGTGTGTGCAGGTGTGCTCCAGGATAATTTGCAAAGAGTTTATGTGGGAAGTACTTAGCAAAATACATGTTTGTGTGTAAACAAGTGTGTTGAGATGTTTGGCAGTGTTTTTGTGTGTGTGTGTGTGTGTGTGTGTGTGTGTATGTATGTGTGTATATATGTAAGCTTATGCATCTGTATGTGTTTATGTGTATGTATGTCTCAATGCAGCAGAGCGTTTGACTGATTGCCGCTGCTAAGAGGATGAATGGGATTTTCTATCAGCTGCTTGCTATTTTCTAAATTTGATTCCCCTTCTTCTCCAATGGACCCATTGTCCACTTCATCCCTATAAGCTGCTGATTTGTTTGAACCCCCACCTGCACCACCACCACCACCACCACCACCACCACAACACAACAAACCAGCACCCCCTCCACCCCCAACCAACAGCATCACCTATAGCCGCTTGTCATGAGCCACTATGTTCAGCTTTGGTCCAGACTAAGCCAGTGTGCGTACGGCTTTACACTTATCACTAACTGCCAGTCCAAAGCTTTCTTAGCCGAATGCCAAAGCAGTGGACTGAGCTCCGATGGGTTCCATTGTGTGGCTGTCCGGTTTCAAGGCTACAGACCTCTTTTTGCTCCAAGGCTGCTGTAGTGTCGGCTATAATCTGCACTATTGTAAGCTATTTTTCGCCACGGAAAGGATATTTCGGAAAAGGCTAACGGCTTAGTCTGTCAGTCAGTCAGTCAGTCAGTCAGTCAGTCAGTCGATCAGCCCTGCTGTGAGAGAGAGATGGGAGCAAAGGATGAGGGGATGTAGAAGGAGGAAGTGTATGTGAGAGAAAGAGAGATATGCTGTTTTAATTGTGCTTTGGCAACACTGTACTTACAGTCATGCTAATAAAGCAACCTTGAATTGAATTGAATTGAGATATGTGTGTGAGAGAGAGATGAGTGCTAGAAAGAAGAGAGAATGACAGCGAAAGAAATGTATGGGAAGAGAAAGAGAGGAGTTGTGTGCAAGGAGAGAATGAGAGATAGTTGGATTTATGGAGAGAGCAAGAAAGAAAGAAGCATTTGTGAATGAAAGACAGAATGAGAAAAAGACAGATTGATCTGAGGGGAGAGAGAGAGAGAGAGAGAGAGAGAGAGAGAGAGAGAGAGAGAGAGAGAGAGAGTGAGAGAGAGAGAGAGAGAGAGAGAGGGAGTGAGAGAGAGAGATCCACTGCTGATGGCATACCCTGCTACGTGACAGCCATCCGTCAGTCTTGTGTTGTTTCCATGGCAACCGTGACCTCATGCTGGAGAGAAAATGATGGGGGAGGGGGGTGTACTCTGGGGAGAGGGGGAGCTTTGGGTCAGCACGTCAACATGGCAACACAAAGAGACAAATAACAAACAACTGCACCCTGAGCATTGTCCAAGAATGCAAAGGCCTACACTCACACACACACACTCACACACACACACACACACACACACACACACACACACACACACACACACACACACACACACACACACACACACACACACACGCTGCCTCTTACACTCTTTCTCTCTCTCCCTAGTCATTTATCTCTCCCTTCTCTCCTTCACTCCTTATCTCTTCACACTTTTCCTCTTTCCCTTCATCTGTCAGTAGCTTTCAGCTGGCTATTTTCGAGGCTAAACCCTATTGCTGTAGTTCATTCCAGTTCAATCCAGATAGCTACAGCACTAAATTGCCCCCCAACACAGACTTTTCTGTGTTTACTGCTGTCGCTGCCATGATATCTCAGACGGCATAGCCACCCAGTCCCATACTTAATATATCTAAATTGCATTGCCTTATCACCCTCCTTTAATTAGATTGCTGCGCACTCTGGCAGATTGGTTGTGTGTGAGGATACTGTATGTGTGTGCAAGTTTGTGTGTGTGGTTATTGTAAGTGGATACTGAGGACACACACACATTTATACATGTATACACACACACACACACACACACACACACACACACACACACACACACATGTACCACTGTGTGCCATGTTCTTCAGTTGTCTCTCTATTTCATCACCCGTGCCAGTTATTGGGTGGCGGAGGCGAGAGGAGTAGAGGGTGGGGGTGGGGGTGAGGGTGGGGGTGGGGGTGGGGGTGGGGGTGAGGGTGGGGGTGAGGCTCCACTCCACTCGTTTGATGTGAGTCTCTGGTGTCTTTGACTCTTTCTCCATACCCTGTGATCTTAAAAGACTTCATGCCAAATGTCCATTGTGCTTCCTGTGCCACTTACTCCAGGGCCACACTGAAGCATCTGGACGTTTGATAGAAAAGCGTATGTGTGTGAAATTGAAACTAACTGTGTATGGCTTTGTTCGGTTGAAAATTGCAGCACATAACATAGATTGGCATTTAAAAAAAAAAAAAAATGTATCCATCACAGGATGGCTTCAGAGCTGTGGACTGTGATCTCATACACTTTACATGCACAACATAGAAGGAGACTTTATCACCATTAACTTCAATGAATCTCCCAGTTTCATAATAAGAGTACTGAGAGAACGAGTGTAATTGAACCGTCTCAATGTCACTGCAAATTCTCCTAAAGATTAACGATGTCACAGTTGAGAGGTCCAAATAAACTCATTCATATCCATGGGAACCCATCTCAGCGTAATCCCTTGCTTCACCCTGCTCGTCATTCTTATACCCGGCGACGCTGTATGCAATATTCATGCACATTCTCACAGTATTTTCTTCCGTCTGAGATGGCAGAGGTCGTCACACGTTTCATGCTTCACACAGTGGCCTCTAGCGCTCAGCACATGCTGGCGGGTTTAGCGATTTACTTGGTTGCGTAATCCCCCCCCCCCCCCCCTGAAATGTATGCAGACGATGTCGTTGTAGAACGCCTTGTGGAGAGCCCAATTAGCCCACACAACCTCAAACGGGCACAGTAATGGAATTCATGCAGTGTAAGAGCGAGATAATTTCGACGTGGCATTATGCAAATGAATTCCTTTGCTGGCAGGTAGGTGTGATATGCCAGCGTGACTCGTTGCATACGGGCACTCCTTCCACATCGACAATGATACTCCCACAGCACATTCACATAAAGCAGAACCTAATTTGAATAATAATAAAACATATTCTATTATGACTGTAAAGCACTTCTAACAAAGACTGAATGTGATAGGATAAACCAGCAGAATACATTTTTTACTGTAGAATGAAATGATATGTTCTCCACTCATTTCAACTCAGCTATATTTAGAATCCTGTCAGCATTACTCTTTAGGATAGTACTTTTGTGTATTTGAAAGTGTAAAAGCAGAAGACTGACCATTTGTGATGACCATGTCACTCTTTGCCTGAACAACACGGCGGTGGCGTCAGAGTTTGACGCTGGTGTGTGCTGGGTTGTATTAAAAACAATGAAATCCAATGTAATCTAATGCACTTGAGACTTTTACTTTCTGAAGCCGGACGTTTCACCCATGGTTAGATGTTATGGTATGTGTAGGATCAAAGTTTCAGCAATATAGGCACGCTCACTCACATATTGAAGTATTTTGGGTGCGAGTTAAAAATGTCAATTTGGAAGTGGAGGAAACCGCACTCTCTTCTATGTTACTTTTTAAAAAGATTTATTGCAAGACGGCTTGACGTCGAAATGTGTAGGATCAAAGCCTGGAGAGCAGCCCGGATCTGACTCTGGTCTCGGTCACCTCTGATCCAACCTGAGCTGGGGGGGGGGGGGTCTACTGTGAAGCTTGGCCAAAACGGTGACCTCCATCTATGGCAAACGGACGTTGTCTGACATGTGGCAAAATGCCCTGATCACGTCTCCTTTTTATTGGTGCTTCTATTGTCTTAGGGCCTGTTTACACGTATCTAGATATTTGAATAAACGCATACTAGATACGTGTAAACAGGCCCTTAGGAAAGACGGTAGAATACCCTAGAGAATGTAATAGGCTGAGGGTCAGTCACTATAAAGTATTGACGGTGAATGGAATGAGAAATCCAGTCGACCTCTGTTGTTGTCCTGTCGCTGAGTGAAGCTGTAATACCTGCTCTGTCCTGCAGATGGCGCCCCGCTGAGCGAGCTCTCCTGGTCGTCGTCTCTGGCCGTGGTGGCCATCTCCTTCTCCGGCCTCTTCACCTTCATCTTCCTCATGCTGGCTTGCCTGTGCTGTAAGAAAGGGGACATCGGCTTCAAGGTGAGACCACCACCCCGACTGACACACACACACACTAACACACACACAGACCCCTCTTAGCGGCATGACTAAGACATCCTGAGTTGTAGGCAAGCAACTAGTGTGGAAGAAGGAGAGACAATTGGGTTTATTATGGGAACCATACTCATATGGGAGCATCACATTTGAGTCCAGTGCCCACGAGGACCCAAAGCTAATGCTCCCCATCCCTCTCCCCACCTAGCACTTACTTCCTGGAATCATCACTGTCCTGGACATAACAAAGCTAGAAAAGATACAAACACACACAGACACACACACACACACACACACACACACACACACACACACACACACACACACACACACACACACACACTAACCTTCACACAGAAAACATTCATCAGCTCTCAAGCTAGTGGAAACTCTATCCTAGATCTAAAATCCTTGATTGGAGTGAATCTATCGTAGATCGTTATAGGAACGTCACATATTACCAACCGTCACGTATGTCCAACCTCTTACGTGTATGTGTCACTTAATATTCATTTCTATACAAACCAAGATGGCGGATTCCTAAAGAAACGCAAGCACCCACACCATAAATGTATCTAAATTACATTTTACCGTGACTCGAAGAGCTGTAAAGAGTGTTGTAAGGCATAGGTGGATGAAGGTGGGTATATAATTTCATACAGCAAAATATGGAGGATATGGAGGTGTGTGTGTGTGTGTGTGTGTGTGTGTGTGTGTGTGTGTGGGTGTGTGTGTGTGTGTGTGTGTGTGTGTGTGTGTGTGTGTGTGTGTGTGCATGCATGCATGCGTGCATATGTGTGTGTGTTTGTGTGTGTGTATGTGTGCACATCTCACACACAAAAGAAGTGTTTTCCTGTGGGATTCTGCTGTCTCTCTTTCTCTCTCTCTCTCTCTCCTTGCTGAGAGCACATTTCAGTTGAGAGGAGTTTGCCAGGCTGCTGACACGCTGACTGCCTTGGCCTCGTTTGATCTGACAGGGGGCAGGCAGGCAGGCAGGCAGGCGCGGAGAATATTTCTCTGAATGGCCTTCCATCTGCCAGCCATGAAAGCTGTGCCTCAGCACTGGGCCGGATACACTTGGGCCCTTTTTCTCAATGAGAAAAGTCCATCACTGAGGAGACCAGACCTTGAGAGTCTGGTGTGCTTTTTTTTTATCTCTCTCTTTCTCTCTCTGGAGAATGTGACTGCACTGCAGTCTACATACAACCAATCCACCTCCAACACCCTCTGCCATTCTCCAATCTCAGAGCACTTAGAGTGGGCAAAGGAGGGCATGTTAGTCATACAGGAGGAAGAAAGAGAGAGGAAGAGAGAAAGAAAGAGAGAGAGAGAGAGAGAGAGAGAGAGAGAGAAAGTCTAAGAACAGCTGCAGAGTCTCTCTCATCTCTGCTCTCTGCATGTTGCTTTGTTAACAGATACCGGACAGGCGGTTTATATTCTCTCCTCTCTGAGCCTGGCGGATAGGGTGTAATTGGCTGGGCAGCAACTCAATCAATCAGACTTGACCAGTACAGATGCATGTTTACAGTCTACACCCATTATGATGCTATAGGGTGGAAAACATTTCTCTACCAAGTACCAAGACTCTTCATGAAGTGAAACCCGTTATGTCTAGTGATATCAGGCTACATCCCCTACAAGGGATGCAATCTTGTATAGAAAGTAGGGATGCAGAGAGACAGGCAAGGAGAGAGACAGGGAGACAGGCAGACAGGCAGACAGACAGACAGGAAGGAGGGATTTTCTGGGTCTCTCAGTGCGAGCTATGTAACCCTCCGAGTGATTGTCACGAGGTCCAATTTAGTCTCAGATGCTTTTCTCAGCAGATTCTCTAAATGGGTCAAAGCATTGGCACAGCATGTGTGTGTGTGTGTGTGTGTGTGTGTGTGTGTGTGTGTGTGTGTGTGTGTGTGTGTGTGAGTGATGATGCAGTCTCACCTGCTCGCTCTCAGATGCCAACTCTTCACAATAACGGCTGCTCAGCGACAATAGCAGCTGAGACATCTGGTGAGAATCACAGAGAAAACTTTTACCCGGCCATACACACACACACACACACAAATACACGCACAAATACACACTGCACATTGCACACACACGCACCCCCCCCCCCCCCACACACACACACACAGACACACACACACCCCCCCCCCCCCACACACACACACACACACACACTCACACACACATAAAAATGCACACTCTGCACATTGTACACACACACACACACACACACACATTCTGCACATTGGTCACACACACACACACACACACACGCACGCACACACACGCACTAACGCACGCACACACACACACACACACACACACACACACACTCATCATTAACTCCCATTTTCCTAAACTTCCACTCCCAACAGAATCTCCTTTGTAGGCAAAACTATTCAGCACAGTCTTCCTGAGGCCTTGGGAATGCACAGGCATTATGCAACCCAGCAAAACAGACGCTGCACACAACCTCTCCCAATCATTACCGCCCTGTATAGTAATGACCATCAGGAGAAGTCAACCCACTAAAGGTTTACAGGGTGGACGGAGGCTACAAGGCCCTGGAGCTCTGGGGGGCCGGAGAGATCTGGAGCCCAGTGTGGGAGCTTCGCTCCTGGGTCCCGGAGACAGAGAGCTGACCTGGTGAGGGCCTGGTGGTCACGCAGCGGGTCCACAGTGACAGCAGGGATGGAAGCAGATATGGAGAGGACGGATATAAACTGAGAGCCTGTTTATCTCTCTTGCACTCTCCCTCTCTCTCCCCCTCTTTCTCTGTATCGCTCTCTCTCTCTTCCTCTCCGGCTCACACTGTGGATTCCAGTGTTGGTCAAGTTACTTGGAAAAAGTAATTAGTTACTGATTACTGATTACTTATCCAAGAAAGTAATCTAGTTACTTTACTGATTACTTATTTTCAAAAGTAATTAGTTACTTTACTATTTACTTTACTTAGTTATTTTACAAAAACACACTAGCTATACACAACCTGAATACGCTTTTTTAAAACTTGGTTTTATTAGTTTCAATCTTAACTTTTTGGTGTGTATACTCCTTCATTCGAATAGATGTAAATAAATGGTAATGGTGCCCAAAGCAGAACTGTTAGTTTAAAATATTTCTTAAGAAATACTACTAATATGATGACAGTTTAACTCATTTATAAATGGTGCGCTGTCACTTTAAGAGCATCTATACAACTCTCATAATGATCAGCTCCATTCAAATATAAGCCTATGGCTAGTCCACAAACTCCACATTTGGCACTATATTAGCAATAGTCATGATATTAAGTTGGTATAAACAGCTAGCTAGACATTTTCTGTTTGCAATTAAAAGTGATAGCCTATATGAGCCTGGTAGCACCTATCTGAGTGGAATGTGTTTCAATCGGCATAGGCTACTGTGCTTCATGTAAATGCTTAGTTTAAGGCAGTGGTTCTCAAACTTTTTCTTTCATTCCCTACTTTGATCAGGGGGGCCTTTTCGAGCCCCACCTGTCCTTCATTGCTCTAAGAAAGTGGTAGGTCAAGCTTAAAATTGTCAAATGTATTGAAATAATGACAAGTTCTAAATATATCCTCTTCAGCAGAGTTAAAATCAGCTGGTGCTGCAGATATAATAATAAATAAATACATAATGTGCCATTGTAAATGAAACACACATATTTCTGTTTTCCAGCAACATATTAGTGTGATGTAGGCCTACTGTTTAATACATGGGATCACAAGAGTGGCTCCCGAAGCAGACGTTTCAGCGATTTCACTCAGATTCTCAAAGGCATAGGCTACTGTTGCGATCGAAGCGCCTGTCCCATACCTCAAGTTTTTTGGTGAATGCAGTAATCTTATCTGCTAGGTGAGGTAGGTGCTTGTCTTTGCCTTGTAACTGGATATTTAACTCATTGAGCTTTCCAAATATATCGCAAAGATAGGCCAGCTTTAAGAAATGTTCATTAGTGAACGTGCTTGCAGATTCAAACATGCGCTCACGCTGCCTTGACACGAGCGCTTCCCTTTGAATAACACAGTGCGTCCATTGCGCATCGGGTGCTACCTGGACCTAGGCTACAGATAAAAAAATAAATAAAAAAAAAACTCCTGTTTTTCGCGCCCCACCTGGCATGTCTCCGCGAACCAGTATAGTAGAGCGGCTACAAGGCCAATTTGGCAAGAATCGTGCAAATTATGATACAAGCATGAAACTTGGTAGGTATGTGATTATGACCAATACAATCAAATGTACCTGATTGGCCACTTGAAATGGTGGCCATTTTCCAAGATGGCCGCCAAAAAAGACTCCAGAAATTGATTTATTGCATAGAATTGACCTAGCAAATTATGATACAAGCATGAAATTCGACATGTATGTGCTTAAGACCAATACAATGAAATCTACCTGATTGGCCACTTGAAATGGTGGCCATTTTCCAAGATGGCTGCCAAAAAAGACCCTAGAAATTGATTTATTGCACAGAATTGTCAAAGCAAATTATGATGGACGCATGAAATTTGGCATGGATGTGATCAAGACCAATAAAATCAAATTCACTTGATTTGCTACTTGAAATGCTGGCCATTTTCTAAGATGGTGTCCAAAAAGACCCAAGAAATTTGCAAATTTCAAATGTGCAAATTGCAAATGTGGTGTAAATAATTGTTCACTCTCCTTATATGTTTCCATAGATGATGAAGTGATACAGATATTAAAAATGTTCCACAATGACAAATAAGCCACTTATGACACACAAATAGCATGGTGATAACATGCTAATAATACCAGTTCTCAATGTCAATGGAGGGCGTTGCGTGATGCCACCCCCCCACCCCCCCAAACAAATAAAATGGTTATGACATGCTAATAATACAATGACACTAATATGCTAATAACGGCAATTCATGGCTGTTAAACAAAAGATGCGTGTACACCAGAAACAACCTCAGCTACCAAGTAGCCAAGATCGTTGAAGAAGCTTTCTCATGAATTTGCTTTTTTCGCTCTGGACGTCACATTGACATGTTTGATTTAGCTAATCACATAACGGCTCTGGCTTGTCAGCCTGGGACATTTGAAGATAAGAGCATTCCAATTGTTTTTTGCCGATTAGCTGACTTTTAATTGCTTAATCGCTCTGGTCGCCCAGATTGGTTCGCTCCTGGCGAATTTACTTTGGTCGCTTTATTCGCCGACCCTCCATAGACAAATAATGACTTCCCCACAATTACCCCAGAGTTAGAGAACAAGGCGACCAGAGGGAATCAATCAGTAGTGGTCCAATGTCGCTGTAAGTGGCTAAAATTAATTCCGAATAACCTCAGTGGCTGGTTTAATTCAGATAGTTTTGGTCTAAATATTGTAAGGATATCGAGAGTGATATACAGTACATATACTCAAATGTAAAACGGTATACAGTGTAATTTGTAGTAGGAGAGTAGGCTACAAAGTAGGGCAGTAAGAACAGACAGGAATATTATATATGAGGCATACTAGCATATAAGTGTTCTGTGTAACCACTCTGAAGGCCTGACTGACCGCAACGTCAAAAAAAGTTTGGTTTGACTAACTGTAGCAACATTGGCCTTTTCCATGCTCAAGGTGAG
>NW_027468674.1:18814773-18822273 GCF_046254945.1 Alosa pseudoharengus | reverse complement strand
GCATCTGCATAACACCTCTGCCTGGAGGCTCGGTTTCTGGTCAGAGCTTATATAATATCATGTAAAATGGATGTCCTGCATACGGTAAGTTGGGTAGATAAAAGGGTCTTTCAAATGACTGACTGTGATGGACATGCTTTTTTATTCCGCTGAATAATTCCCTTGGACTGAATAAAAACAAATCAGGTAATGAATAATACAGCATGTCGAGGTCTTACCGTATGCATACCCGGCTTGCATAATTTATGTCTGCGCGCGTGTGTGTGTGTGTGTCTTGGTTAGTGGTGGTTGGGGGTGATGGAATGTATTAAGGCCGTCACGCGTCGAACAATGTGTGTTTCTGTTGGCGCCTCGTTCGTGGGTGCCCGTTGCAGGCTGGCGCATGTGTTGGCGTGCAGCTGTTCTGGAATGTTCCTCTGATCTGACCCCGTTGACCTTTGACCTCCACTCCTCACGCTGTTCCTCTTTTTTTGTGTGTGTGTGTGTGTGTGTGTGTGTGTATGTGCAGGAGTTTGAGAATGCGGAGGGTGAAGAGTACCAGGCGGACGTGTCCACGCTGGCCTCGCCAGCCTCCCAGAGCGGCGGCGCCGATGTCTACGTCCTGCCCCTCACCGAGGTCACCCGGCCCCTCAACAAGCAGCCTGGACGCTCAGGTGAGACAACCTCCTCACCTGTCTCAGATGGTCATCATCATTCTCTCTCTCTCTCCCTTTCTCTCTGTATTCTGTGTTCTCTTTCTTTCTCTCTCTCTCTGTATCCTGTGTTCTCTTTCTTTCTCTCTCTCTCTGTTTATTCTGTGTTCTTTTTCTTTCTCTTTCTCTCTTTCTCTCTCTCTCTCTGTATCCTGTGTTCTCTTTATCTCTCTCTTTCTCTCTGTTTATTCTGTGTTCTTTCTCTTTCTCTCTCTCTCTCTGTATCCTGTTCTTTCTCTCTCTCTCTCTCTCTCTGTTTATTCTGTGTTCTTTTTTTCTCTCTCTCTCTCTCTCTCTCTCTCTCTCTCTGTATCCTGTTCTTTCTCTCTCTCTCTCTCTCTCTCTGTTTATTCTGTGTTCTTTCTCTCTCTCTCTCTCTCTCTCTCTCTCTGTATCCTGTTCTCTCTCTCTCTCTCTCTCTGTATTCTGTTCTCTCTCTCTCTCTCTCTGTTTATTCTGTGTTCTTTTTCTTTCTTTCTCTTTCTCTCTCTCTCTCTGTATCCTGTTCTTTCTCTCTCTCTCTCTCTCTCTCTCTCTCTCTGTATTCTGTTCTCTTTCTCTCTCTCTCTGCTTCTTCTTTGTCTTCTATTCCTTCTTTTATTTCCCTTCCCTCTCTTCTGCCTCTGCGTCTCCGTCCTCTCTCTTCATTGGTCTCTTTAGTAACTGTGGTGTGAATTAAAGGTTTAAAAATCAAAGCACTACTCAAGTATATGTGTTGCATTGACAGAGGATTTGCTAATTAGAACAAGTCTTTTTGTCTTTTAATCGTTTCTATTGATTTTAGCAACAACAACAACAACAGCCGCAAAATAAAGGTACACGACATAAAGAGCTGATTAGAGCAACTCTTTGAACCAGGGGGAAGAACTAATGAGGCAAAACACTTAGGTCACACAGTTTAGCTGTCGTGAGGACCAACTTAGAGACCGTAGAGTTTCCATCAGGTCTCCAGAGCCCCAATTGACCCCTCTGTGACCTCCACCTGCTGGAGCACACATCTCTCTGAAAGTGATGGAAGTTACTTCTCTTTCTCTTCTCTCATTCTACATCCCTCCATCCCTACCGTACTTCCAATGAAAATCATCAAATGACATTAACAGACATTCAGCCGTAAAAAAATTCCACAACGCCCTCAAAACTCAAAAAACTCACGTTTAGTCACTTTTGGAAGATTGGAGTGAGTTTAGTATCAGGAGGAGCGCCCTGATGATGATGGGTGTCATTTCAGCTGAGGGAGAATGGCGGCTCACGAGGCTCCCAGATCCCCGGGCTGGGTCTTAAGTCACAGATGGAGCCTGGAGTCAAACATCCCATGACTCGGTGTGTGTCTCTGTGATTAGTCCATTTATCTCACACCTCAGAGGGCAGGGGCCCGGGGCTGCTTGAGGGCCGCCTAGGGGCCAGTCCAGATGTCTGAGGGAGGGGGAGAGTTGGGGAGGACTTGCATGTCTGGAACTTTGAATGTGTTTATTTTTTCATTTGTCCTTTTGTTTGATGACGATTTCATCCGTTTTTCGTCCTTTTCTTTCAGTCCTCGCTGTGTTCTTTTCTGCTTTTCTCTCTTTCTCTCTTTCTCTCTCTCTCTCTCTCTCTGTCTTACTCTCCCACCAGTCTCCCTGGTCCTCCTTTCTCTTCAGACTTCTGTTGTCTTCTCCTCCATGTTGTTTTCTCCCTTTTTGCCTTCCTTCCCTCCTTTCTCACTCTGTCCATCCCCATGTCCTTTTGCTCCTCTCTCTCTCTCTCTCTCTCTCTCTCTCTCTCTCTTTCTCTCTCTCTGACCATGACAAACATCTGTCTGTTGCGTAATGCCACCCCAGTCGGCCTACATAAGTGCTCCTCGGAATGTGAGGCACGCAGGATGGAGAGAGAGAGAGAGCCTGTGTGCACGAAGAGGACATCCCAGTGAGAATATCGCTCTCACTCTCTCCCTCCCTCATTCTTTCTCTCTCTCTCTTTCTTTCCCTCTCTCCCTCTCCCCCCGACCCATGCTAACAAAGGCCAGTTTTATGTGAAAGGGGGGTTGGACCACTGATACACATCTCCACCTGATGATTCTGTGACATCAGCAGAGGTCAAGGGTCAAGTGGAGACTTGACCCCTCCCCTTTTCCTTGGAGTTCAGCCACAGGTTCTAGATCAGCCTGATGTCCAGGCAGCAACCCTGTAACACACATGCTTGAGCTACAAGCAATGGAAAGAGGAAGGGTTTAGATCTCACGTCACACACACGCCATGTAGCCATATGAAAACAAGAAAAAAAAAAGATATTTAGAAATATACCAATGTGGGACTCTTTTTCTGAGACTATAATAAACTATGGCCATGCCTAAATATATTTCTTACTATAATTACATATTTTTTAAATGGCTGTTATCATGCATTTTTCCCGTTCTATGTCATCCGTTTATGACAATATTTAACAATGTGTCTGTCCTCTATGGTAAATGAAAGTAATACAGGACGACACATTTTATTGAAGGTGTCAATAATCGTGGTAGTATGTTAGTCACGGCGGTCAGTCACAATACACAGTTTGAGTGTGTGTGTCCAGAGCAGTGGAGTTTGGGCGGTGGAGTGGCTCAGCTGTTTGGGCTGCTGGACTGTGAGCTCCAGTACTGCACTCCTGCTGCTGCTGCTGCTGCCTGAGATACTGCTGCACTCGTGAGGATTAAGGCGATTAAGGGTGTGTCTGGCCCTCTTAGGACATGCTCTCTGCCCCCCCCCCTCTCTCTCTACTGGCACAGCCAGAGAGCATGGATGTGTGCCCAAAACACACACACACACACACACACATACACATACACACACACACACATACACATACACACTCCCAAAAACGCAGAGAGAACCCAGTGGGAGAGAGTGAGAGCTAGAGAGAGAGAGAGAGAGAGATGAGAGAGAGGGAAGTGATAGATAGAGGAGAAGGTGGAGAGGAGGGGAGAGAGGGAGGAATACAGGCAAGGAGAGATGGATGGATGAGAAGAAAGTGGGGAGGGAGAGAGTTGGATGCATGGATGAGGTAGAGGAAGAAGAGAGAGATGGAAGATGTAGCAGGAAAGGATGAAATAAGAATGATTGATGAAATGAGGGAGAAGGAGGGACAGAGGAAGAGAAAAAGAGAGAGGGAGAGTGAAATAGAGAGAAAATGTGAAGAGGATGGGTTAGGAGAGAAGGATGTCTGGATGGATTGATGGGTGGATGAGAAGAAGGGAAAAGGAGAGAGAGCTGGATGATGTAGAGGGAGAAGGAGAGGAGGGGGAAAGAGTGATGGCTGAAAGGAGAGAGAGAGGGGGGGGAGTGGTGGGGTGGGGTGTGGTGGGGATACAGTGGTGGTGTTAAGGCGTAGTGTTGGGACGAAGAGGGTGGGGATGATGTCAGTGGTGGTTTGAAGCCTCCTGGGTGATTAGGGGGCTGAGGTAAGACACTGGAGAACACTCCACTGACCACTCCCACACACACGCACGCACACACACACACACACGCACGCACACACACACACACACACACACAAAACACACACAGACACACACACACACACATACACACATGCACAACACACACACACACACACACACACACACACATGCACAACACACACACACACACACACATGCACAACACACACACACACAGACACACATCAGGGGAAGAGTGATGGGACAGAGCAGATGCCTGGGTCAATATTCTATCTTCTTTCTGCCTATCTTTTTTTTCTGTCTTTGATCATTGGTTTCTTGCCTTTTTCTTTGTTTCATTTTATAACATTTTGTTTTCATTCATTCTTTCATTCTTCCTACTGACTTTCCCTTTTTTTATTTGTAAAAAATATTTTTCATGATTACAAGTAGGAGTGTGTGCGTGTGTGTGTGTGTGTGTGTGTGTGATAGAGAGAGAGAAAGAGACAGAGAGAGAGGGTGAGTGTGTGTGTGTGATGACTCACTGGTCAGACAGGACATGAAATCCGGCAGGACATCTTTACTCGGATTTTCACATCCGAAGGTGAGAACATAGAAACAGCGGTGGAGGGGGAATTTGAGCGAGTGATAGAGAGTGTGAAAGAGATAGAGAGGTAGAGCAGCATCCTGAGAGCCCCTGAGTCTGCAGCTGGCTTTGTCATTAGCGGGTGTGCTGGGGTGGTGGGAAGTTTACAGTCACATTCGGGTCCTCCTCGCCTCAATTCTTCACACAGTCAGAGGACAGGGGCCAGGGCCCACCCCAATGCAGCTGCTCTCTCTCGAGTGTACATACACACACACACACACACACACACACACACACACACACACACACACACACACACACACACACACACACACACACACACACGCATGCATTCACACGCCCAGTATGACGACATTCACACATACACAAGCACAAAAGAACAGTTACACATTTATGCGCCATACATTCCTTTAGCACCCTCAACACAATGGGCAGACGGCATTGTGGGAAAAAAGCCCTATTTGATTATGCTAAACAATTACCCATGAGCTGCAATGGCCTCACACACACACACACACACACACACACACACACATACGGTCGTAAGGAGAGGAATGTGCGTTTCATTGGCTCCGATATGGTACGATTTATCCCCCTCAGCTGTCTCAGAACCGCATTTCCCAGCAGGCATTCTGGCAAAGCCCTACAGTACATTCATATAGATTAGGCCCCAGAGGAGGTCATGGGGTTCATCATATCTGTGGACTCTACTGGGCTACAGGGGGTGTAATGTTACAAGAGCAGGGGCCCTGTAATACATTAGGGGTGTACTAGATTAGGAAAAAGTACTGTAAGCTTAGTCATCTCAGAGAGCAAACACTACTCAGCAGACACCACATTGCCTGTAAATGTGTTAAACCAAAGACAAGACACACACACACACACACACACACACACACACACACACACACACAGCCACGCACATTGCACACACACATACACACACACACACACACACAAACCTATTTTACAAGTATATTTCCACATGCTCCTGGACAGTATTCACCTTCTCAGACCATCCATGTCCCATAAAGTGTAAGGTCAGTGTTCCATCTTAGATTGATTGCAATGTAACTAACAACGTTATTCTGTTCAGAAAGCCCACCATTCCGCTCTCCATTTCCCTGACACCATCTCTCCATTCCTCTATCTGTCTATCTTTCCTCTCTCTTTTCATCTCTGCAGCCTCCTCCTCCTCCCATTGCCCTCAGCCTCTCTGAGCGGCCATTCTTTTTCTCCCCCCCTCCCCCCCACCCTGGCCTAGACGCCTTGGCCAAGAATGCCAGGGGGCAAGAGGGCACCTCTGCCCAGCCCAGTGAATGGACGCTTAGAGATGGGGGGGGGGGGCATATTCTCACCAATGACCCCCCCCCCCCCACCACACACACACACACACACACAAAACCACCACACCATTGCACCCCACCCCACCCCACCCACCCAGTTCATGTTTGTTGCATAATAGCCTCACTGTTTGCATTCATCTGTTTGGTACCAAGTAGCACCAGCTTTCAGACAAAGGCAGTGATTCTCCAACCCCCCCCCCCCCCCCTTTGGGTGACCAGACTCTGCAACCCCCCCCCCCCCCCCCTTAAATTGTGCGAGGGTGGAAGGAAGGAATGACTGGCCTGTGGAACTTTACATACAGGCGTATACAATACGTCCATGACATACACAGAATAGGGGGACTGTGAGGGAGACAGCATGTCACGCTAGACACACACACACACACACACACACATACACAAAGATCTATCTGTTTATTCTCATCATAGCGTACACGCCAGCATCACGATGGTGACTGAGTGAGAGGGAGAGAGACAGAGAGAAAGGGAGAGGGAGAACAAAAGTGAGAAAGAGTGTGAGAGAGAGAGAGAGAGAGAGAGAGAGAGAGAGGAGGGGTCTTGACTTGATTCCTTGTACTTTTGTGGTGCTCAAGTCAGTCTGCGTTTAGGTGTTGAATGAGATGGACAAACGATAGCACATCACTGAACATCTTTAGTAAAAAAAAAAAAGAAAAGAAATGGATGCAAATTGGATAAAGAACCTGGTTGCTCTTGGGAACCTCACCTTAAGGACCATGCTGTTTAACCAGCTCACAGCATGGACATGTTCAAAGCATGGACAAGTCAAAGAAGGAGATAACTGGCATATTCATCACCACTACTCAGTTACATAACTACAGCTGAGCAGCAACATACAGTACCGCGAAGAAGGAAGCATTGTCCTTACAAACGCCAGAAGGAACGGTTCTCAACCTGAGCGACCTCGTATGAATGTGCTAAGAGTTGAAGAGGGTTTGGCCTAAAGGGTGATTGCTTTTCTTAGTGTTGCAATTGTACAGAAGTTCACTTGTTTGTTATTCTACCAAAGGATCTTCTCTCAGTGCAGATATAGTTGGGTGCAATCAGGTAGCGCAACGGTACTGCTCTGTACAGAGATGTAACGGTGAAACCACTGTGTCTTCGAGACTAGATTGGAGCCTCTCACTAACTTGTCTGTCTTTGTGTCTGTGTCTGTGTCTGTTGGTGTCTGTGTCTGTCGGTGTCTGTGTCGGTCTCGCCTTGCAGTCCAGCTGTCCAAATCCACAAACGTCGGTCGGCACAGCCTGCTCTACATCAAGGAGATTGGCCATGGCTGGTTTGGAAAGGTAAAGTCAAGGATTAACTTCTCCCTATCTTCACCCTCAGCTGTTGACTTGTTTGTTTGTTAGTTTGTTTATTTGTTTGTGCTGATTTCCTGGGGCGAGCCCTTAAGCGACGGTCTCGCTGTGGCAGGTCGACCGTGCACCGTCAGTTAGTCAGCCA
>NW_027468674.1:18749773-18809773 GCF_046254945.1 Alosa pseudoharengus | reverse complement strand
GTTCACTGTCATACTGTGAATCCTCTCTCTTTCTACTCAGTGACTTGGCCTTGAGGAACTGTCTGCTCACCTCGGACGTGACGGTCAAGATAGGAGATTATGGGCTCTCTCACAGCAAGTATAAGGTACTGTAGGTCTGAAGCAGGGAGGCCCTACCAATCTTCTAACTCATCTGTCACTGATAGCATTTTGTTGCAGTGCTAGCCTAGCACGCCTGATTTTAATACACTGAGACTGTTCAACTGAAGGATAAGGCATCATGAGTTCCAGGATCAGCCTCAATGCTTTTAGTAGAAAGATTTGGATACCCTGCACTGTTTTTATAAGATTAATATACACTGCAGTTATAAGCTTTGATATGAATAATGCATATCTAAGGCAAGAGTATGCAATACTGTATCTAAAACATGTTTCTGTTGCTTGGTCTTATATTATCCTCATATTCACATAAAGGACAAATAACAACCTGAGCTGTCATTCCCACATTACATTCTGTGCTGGTGTTGTAGGCGTTTAGCTATTTAGCTTACTAATTTTAGACAAAACCCTGCATAATGCCTCTTTAATGATTGTTCCAGGACTTTGAAAATGTAATGCACTTAACAAAATTAAAACCAGGTCCATTAGTCACTGACATACTCCTGACAGATTTATGTACAGTAATTATTTGCACACAAACACTGGTCTATTGTGTAAGGGCGGTCAAAATGTTACCAATAACGGAAAACAGCTGACGAGAAGGTTCAGGCGTGTCAGAACTTTATGGGACAGTAAGATGCATTAGACTTGTGAATATTGTAGAAAACACACGTAATCTGACTCCATAATTAGTAAACAACGTACAATATCACTAAACAGGTTATAAACCAAATGTTAAACGCAAGGGCATGGCACACCAAGAGTTATATGAATGGTAGATCAAGGGACAGTTTAATACTGCAATACACGGTAGTTTAAATGTTACAGATGTCAAGTAAACACACAAAAAAATCCTGGGATGAATGAGTGAGAGAAAAGGGGAAGGTAATACCGAGACAAAGAGTGTGAAAGAGTAGATGAGCAGGGCGGAGAAGAGAAGCCAAGCTCTTGAACACTCTCAGGTGTTTGGTTTTACTAAAACTCATTCCTATGCATTTGCCAGTGACCAATCCCTGTTAAGATAACATTAATTAACCATTAATCAAGGCCTAGCAGAAATCACATTGGACCAGCTGGCCTATAAAACTATGGCACATATTTCAGATTGTAATGAAACCATGATCAGACTGCTGCCTATATAACAAGGATCAATTAGAGACAAAACATTAATATTTTACATTAATACACAGTACAATTACACAATCTTGAAATACCACTCATCTGGAGTCTTTCTGACCCTGGTGAAGGGCTGAGTCAAATGATCAAAGGACACAGGGGATGCAATTAGCAGCATTGTGATCAGGCCTTGGGTGTCTGATATAATCAGTCCATATGATGCAAACAGCTCAAGTTGGGAAGCTGTGGTGTGACTTGCCTTTTTGGCCACCCGGGCAAATAATGCCATTGTCCGTTTATCTAGATGTGATCATTCTCAGAGTGGATTTTGCCTCACACTTGCATCATTTATTATGATCTGCTGGATAATGTTGTTTAGGAAATCATTTGTCATTTTGCAGTGTTTAACCCATGCAATGCTCAATGGTTTGTCATGTAGTCAAGGACATGTGTTGTCAGCACTTTTCTCATACTGCTGCTAAGACATACTGACATATAATGCTCCCCTGTCCTGCTGCTAAGACATACTGACATATTATGCTCTCCTGTCCTGCTGGTAAGACATACTGACATATTATGCTCCCCTGTCTACAGGATGACTACTTTGTGACATCAGATCAGACGTGGGTGCCTCTGCGCTGGATGGCCCCTGAACTTGTTGACGACGTTCATGGAAACCTACTTGTGGCAGATCAAAGCAAGCAAAGCAATATCTGGTGAGTGCATACTGTACCTTTTCATACGCGTGTTCTACAACTGTGGATACTTTAGGTTTATACTGATTTGTTTGACTTGGTGAATCAGGCCAAGTCAAGTTTCAAGTGCCAAGTCCAATTCTATGGTTTTTGGATTTCCACAAGATAATCATTCACATATCACAGTCCTCCTTTACGCATGTATTACATAAATCTGGAATCATTTTGCATACAATGGAAAATTAAAAAGTAAATTTAAGAACTTTAAATTGTGTAACAGTACATTGTATTGCATCTTCAGGAAATGTGTAGCAGTAAAGTGGAATTTGCTCAACTGCCTAGACTTTTCTCTATGTAGACTTATGACTGAGCTCATAGGTATCCACATAAGAGAGCTGTAAAGGGTCATTCACACCAAGAACGATAACAATAACTATAACCATAACAATAAAAGTGTTCACATTGAACAACGATAAACAAAAAATTTGATGGGTTCTGATTGGCTATTAGCTTTTTATCGTTCTCAAAATCGATCTGAATGTGATCCGCAACGATATCGTTCTTCATGTCGTTATCGTTACAGTTTATGTGTGAACATTGTCTTTTATGTTAACGAGAACGATATTTGTTTATAGTTATCGTTATCGTTCTTGGTGTGAATGTGCTGCCCACCCATACTATACAGTAGACTCTGCTATGAGAGGTCTGAGCTGAGTTTGTGTGTTCTGCAGGTCTCTCGGCGTGACCATCTGGGAGCTGTTTGAGCTGGGGAACCAGCCCTATCGCCTCTACTCAGACAGACAGGTGCTCAGCTACGCCGTCAAGGACCAGCAGCTCAAGCTGCCCAAGCCCCTGCTCAAGATCCCTTTGGCAGAGCGCTGGTGAGCTGCCCACTGCTGCTGCATTCTGCCTCCAAGTCCTGATCCCACTGATTCCTCTCATGTTTTACTAATTCTTTCTCCTCTCATCTCTCTCCTTTCCTTTCATCTCCTCTTTTTTCTATTTTCTTCTCTTGTCCTCTCCTCGCTGTTCATTTCCTCTCCTCTTTTCTTCTTTTCCTCTCCTCTCTCCTCTTTTCCTCCCCTTTCCTCTTATCTCCACTCCTCTCCCTTTTTTCTCTTTACCCCTGTTCACCTCTCCTTCTCTCTGTCTTTCTACTTTACTCTATTTATGCCATTCCTTCTGGGTGATGTCACAACCCATTCATCCTCTGTGTTTCTGACCTCTTATACACTCAAAAAAGGAAATGCCGCACTCTTTCTCCCCTCCTTTCTCTATCTTCTCTTTCTTTCTCTTCTTTTGTCTAAAAGTACAGTCTTCTTTATCACTTTTTTCTTAGCCTTTGCCTAATTCTGTCGCTCTGTCTTGTGCATTTCTCCTCTGAGCTCAGACTTTTTTTTTATTTGCTCCACGTCTGACTCACTCTCATTGACTTTTTTCTTTCTCTATCTCTCTTTTCTTTCTTTTTCTCTCCTCCAACTTTCCCTCCTCCCTCCATCACTCTCTCCTCGTTGTCCTGTCCTCGTTTGACTCCTGCACTCATTTCTCCTGCAAAGCCCCGCAGGGCCTGTGTATTTTGTCCTGTCAGAAAAAAGCTGACAGAAACAGACACACACATACGCATGCACGCACACGCACATAGAGACACACACACACACACACACACACACATGCATAGACACGCACACCAACACAAATGTTTATCACGGATGAAAAAGTAATGAGGTTGAAATCTGGTTATTACCGGAGATCCAAGTGCTATTAGGCCTCATTTTTTACAGAGACAGACAGCATGCAGTCATTTCCCGTATGGATTTCAATAATTATGCAAATACTGCTGCCTTTCATTTCCTGTATTCCAGTGAATCGATGTTCATTTCCCAGCAAATAATTTGTTCAAGAGGAGTGTGTATGTGTGTGTGCATGTGTGTGCGTGCGTGTGTGTGTCTGAGTCTACCTTCATGTCTTTGTGTCTGCTGTGTGTGTGTACATGTCTGTATTTGCATGTTTCAGTGTAAATAACTGATGTGTTGTTGTTGGTTTTTCTCTTGTTCTTCCCCAACACCAGGTATGAAGTAATGCAGTTCTGCTGGCTCCAGGCTGACCAGAGGCCCAACGCCGAGGAGGTCCACCTCCTGCTCAACTACCTGTGCGCCAAGAGCGCCAGCGAGGCAGAGGAGGACTTCGAGCGGCGCTGGAACTCCATGCGGCCCAACACCGCCACGCACAGGCACCACGGCCTGCACGGTGCTGGAGCGATGGCCCTGGAGATGGCCGCCCCGTCCGCCTCCACCACCTCGTCGTCCTTCCCCTTGCTGGAGCAGTTCTCGGTGGCCGACACCTACCACTCGGAGTCCGGCGACGACGTTTTGACGGTGACGGAGACGAGCCACGGACTGAACTTCGAGTACAAGTGGGAGCAGGCGCGGGCCGAGCAGTCGTACCACCATTCGTCGTCCACGGGCACCTTGGGGCAAGGCAACCCCCACTGCCAGGAGATATACTACCCACCAGGGGGCATTGTCGGCGGCTGTGGAATGGACGGTCTCACCCTTGGGGTGTCTCCGTCGTACTATGAGCCGAAGCAACTTCACGCTCCAGGGGTAGTCCCTGTGTTGAGCGCCCACAGTCCCTCGGTGAGCAGCGAGTACTACATCCGCATCGAAGAGCCAGTCGACTGCAACGTTGATATGGAGTACGCCACCTACAGCCCTGAGTTCGGGGGCAGCAACGGGAGCTTTCTGACAGGAAGCGGAGACTCGGGAGAATGTATGAACTGCCCTGCGGAGGTGAAGCCGCCCATCGACTCCTACTGGGCTGCTGACGTCCACAAAAGCAGTGCCTACGATTCAGACAACACAAGCCCTGCCTTGTCCCTAACCATGGAGCCTCTGCTCGGCCAGGTTTCCAGTGGTAGCCCCCTCAGGCCCTGGGAGTCGGGACATTATGTCTCCTACAAGGACCGTGATGGGGGCTACTACTTTGAACACTCGCCTCCCATAACGATGGAGGGCTACATTATTGGGAAGCCTCCGGAGCCTCACCAAGAGAGCTGGGGGTCCCGTAGCCTGCGGCAGGCGCTGGGAGAGCTGGAGAACCCCCTGGGGATTTCGCCTTCTCTCGACAGCCCCCGCCAAGGCTACGGCGACCCTTACCTGGAGACAAGCCAAGGCTCCATCATTGGGAAGAATGTGACGGGCGGCTACTATGACATGATGGGTTCCCTCAGGAAGACCATGCCCAACTCTCACCAGGTCAGCATCAACATGGAGACAGAGGGGGCACTCTTTCTACGGCACGGGGACAGTGACAGTGAGGATGACGGTGACGAGGAGGATTTGTTTGTCGAGAGGCAGGCGAGAGGTGGCTGGGCCGGTCATCTCAACAGCAGCAGCGCTAGTGCGTGCCGGAGACAAAGCTCGTGCCAACAGCAGGACGCCTACATCGATTTCCACTACACCATGCCCACGACGGATGTCGAGGATTGCTGGTCAGATGAGCAAAAGTTAGCCTACCATCACCCTGCTAAACCGATAGACTATCTAGAGGCCACCCCAAAAGACAGTGGTTGTGTTGCACATGGAAGTCATTATCCACTGGTAACGGCAGAGTGCAATCCCTATGTCTACATATGCCATGAGACTATACCAGATAAGGTATTGCCTGTGGAGTGCTGCCAAGTCGTGGAGAGTCCTCACTTCATCGATCCCCTCACTGGTGCAGTTGTGAGGAACTGCTATATAAATGACTACGAGAAGCTCATTGGAGCACCCAGTGATGTCAAGAAAGAAAACAAAGAGTTATCAGCCAGGGGTGGTGATTCGACCTCAAAGGCAAAATCCCTCAATAAGTCAACTCAGTATGACCTTACAGAGCAATATGTGGACATCACTGTGGAGGATTCTTCCGCTAAGAAAGAAGAGAGTGTCAAGGAGATTGCACCGAAAGAGTCCGAATCTGTGATTGTGGAAATAACTACCTGCCAAACAACAGAACCGAGTCTTGCCATGGTTGTCCAGTCAGAACCTGATTCCGAAGTGAGTCGGACGGCAGACAGTGGGATCGACCGGGGACACTCCAGCGTCAGTCTGGTGGAGATCGATGACTGTAGTGACGACGATATCACTGATGTCACCTCGGCGATCTTCGGTGACCTCCCCATGGACTACGTTGAGACTGGAGACTATGCCACTTCCTCCCCTGCTCTGAAGTCCCTCCAGAAGCAGGTGGGCACGCCAGACTCCATGGACTCCATTGACCTTCCCTCTGCCACAGGCTCTAGCGAAGCCTTCAGCCCTGCCTCGCACCCATCCAGCTCCCCCAAAGCCATGGACAGTGGCTACGACACCGAGAATAATGAGTCCCCCGAGTTTGTGCTCAAGGAACCTCACGAATCGCAGGAGCCAAAAGCCTTTGTCCAGCCCCTGGGGAAACCGATTATCTCCGCGAGCTTGGATGAGGAGAAGGAGGAACCAACTGAAGCTGTGGCTACCTCTGTCTCTTTGTCAGCTTCTCAGAGCAGCGAGGGAGGGCTGGTAGCTCTAAGTCAGGACAACCCTTACCGCGATTCGGCTTATTTTTCAGATTACGATGCCGAGAATGAGAAACTTTCACGGGATGAGGAAGAAGAGAAAGAGGGAAAGAAGGAGTGTGAGATTCAAACGGTTGAGGAAGCGACAGATGTAAAGGTCATCACTTCAAAAGAACAAGATGACCAAATAGAAGAGAAGGTCCATGTGTCCCAGGAAGAGAGAGAGGATAATGGTCCCACTGAAAATAGGGATCTACTTCCTCAACTGGAGATCACTGAAACAAAGGACACTATCAAGGTCTCAACCCCCTGCCCCTCTTTTCCTCTTCATTCTGCAGTGGAAGGTCAGATGAAATCAGAGAAAGAGTCTTTGCCAGATGAAAGACTAGAAACTGGAGTCTTGGGTGAAGGCATGCTATCTGAACAGTCTGCAGACCAAGAGGGGCGGGGTTCCACCCAAACACTGTCCTGTGATGAAGTCTCCAAGGAAACAGAAGACACAGATGTTCCATGTCCACCCCTTGATTCCAGTGACACAAACAGTACCACTGAATCAACCTCCAATTTCAAAGTGGGAGAACATAAACAGGAACAAGAAGATGAAGAAGAGACCTCTAATACAGAATCTCTAGTTGAACTACCCAAAGAAGGAAAACAGAGAGACAGCAAGGAGACAGACAGGAGTGTATCAGCAGATACCTCCTGCAACAAGGATCAAATCCCCCAAAGTGGTCAAGAACAAGAAGAGGAGGTGCACTCTAAGATCTCTGCTCGTGCCTCCTCCCCTCCCCCACCCCTTCGTCCTCTGGAGGGTCAAGTGTCGCCTGCTGATGGAGAAGAGGCAGATGAGGAGGATGCTGACACGGACGACAGCGACGAATCGGACGAGGAGCTGAGGACCTACAGCGTTCAGGAACAGAGCGAGGAGAGCGAGGACGAGAATCACCCGGTGCCCATTGTCATCAGCGACTGCAGCGACGCCCACAACCTCCGCAGCCTGCTGAAGATTCCCACCTTGGTGTCAGAGTCGTCCATCGATGAGTCGGAGGCCAAGAAGAAGGTTGTGTCCTTCTTTGATGATGTCACTGTCTATTTGTTCGACCAGGTGAATGAGGCCTATCACAGCTAATTTATTTTTTCCACTGAATTACTGTAAATTACTTGTATCCAATGAATTAAAGCAGTAGCTACAAACCTCTCGGCAGGCAATACTAGTTAGTGTACACATACTGTATAAGGTATAGAAAGACATTCATTAACTTTATGTATTTTCTTGTCACAGGAGAGCCCCACCCGGGAGTTGGCAGATCATGGTTTTCCTCCAGGGGCCGAGTCCGCTAAGCAGGGGTCAAAGGTCAAAGAGCCACGCCCACAGGAGAAGGTTGCTGTCTCTGATGACTCCTCAGACGGGAACATCTCAGAAGAGAGTAAGAACCAAACAGATCAAATATGAAACATTTAGGTTAACTACAGTGCATATAACAAGATAAATAAATAATGGTACCCGGTAGAGCTAGAACATTTTTCTCTTTCTGTGTCTCCCGCTCTATCTGTTCTCATTTGTCTGTCCCCTCAGTATTTTTCCTGTCCTTGCCGCCTCTCTTGAAAGTGCTGGACACATCATTTTGCATACTGGCATGTGATTAAGACTTACAGTAAGACTCAATCTCTCTCTCCGCTCTCTCTGCAAAGGTGCTGGCTTTGAGTGGGAGGATGACTTCCCACTCTTGTCCGTCGGGTCCTCAACAACAAAGGTCGCCCCAGAACCTGAGCCAGCTCCGCCCAAGCTGCCGCCTGTCACTGTTGAGACCAAGCCCACCATTCAGTACTCCCGCTTCACCGTCTCGCCCTCGACCATCTCTCGCTTCTCCATCACGCATGTCACCGACTCGGACATGGAATCTGCAGGAGGTGAGCCTCTTCATTCAGTGGTTTCAGTAGTTTACACCAGTTGATCTCTCTGGTTTTCTTTATGTGTTTAAATAATGTGCATGTCATTGTGGATTAAAGCATCTGCTAAAATAATTACAATTTGTACATTGTACAAGTCAACAGTCAGGGATTTATTTCTGAATTTGTTCTGATTGAAGTCCAACACTGAAATGTATCCTTTTCATTGGATGTACTTACTGGCTACCATTTTTGCTGTTGCTGATGAGCTTATCCATGCATGATAATGGAATCGAAGTATTACACTTTTCTTTGATGCTTAATCCTGTACCTACAGCCCTCCTACCTTGCATATTTTCGATCTCTCTCTTCTCCAATCAGACCCAATTGAAATCAGTGTAATTAAAATGTTTGATTAGCACACATGAACAGAATGAATAGTATGATGTACAGTGGCCTAGAAGGGTCAAACAAAATTAATGTCAAAAAACAATAATAATAATAATAACAATTAGCACAGCTGAATGAATAGTATGCTGCACTAATAATGATTTTAACTGTATTTATAACTGCAATTTCCTCTTTCTCTCTCTTCTCTTCACCCTGTCATAGGAAGCAGTGAGGATGGAGACAGAGAATAAGTGGGAGCCATGTTATCGGACTTGAGAATCGCCCCTTGTTTCTGGATTAACTTTTTCAGGCACTGTATGTTTTGGGGTATCAGGACAATACGCATGCCCTGGTGTCCTTTGAAGACAGTGCCTCCTAATGTAAGACTACTGAAATCAACCCTGATTTTTTATCAAGCAGGGTCCCATATAACATGGACAATATGAAGACAAGTATGAAACTACCAACACCACAGATTGGTGGTTTTTCATATCTGTATACAGGCAACGTGTTACCAGGAGTCTACATACAACAGGGACATTTTAAACCATTTTGAAGAGAAAGAAAAAATACCTTTGAAAAAAAATCTATTTGTTTTGCCGTGGACTTTGATTCGCTCATGACTTTGTTAACGCATTAATCAGGATGTTTAGCAGGCCATGCCCATATCTGTGCTCTACAGGACTAAAGCACCATTGGGAGAGAAGAACCACAATAATAAAACTGTCAAGCCCAAGTGCTGTACTATTATCTTTTCCCGGACATTTGTTGGGAGACATTGTTACATTATTAATTGTATCATGATATAAAAAAAGAACAATGTTGTATGAGCTTCAATGTCATATTCAAAGCAGATTGTCTTAGTTTGGGGATTGGATGATGGGGGGGGGAAATGGGAGGGACGCATAATTGTTGAAGAATAATAACATTTGTTCAGTCGACGAAGGAAACCTACAGCTGCCTTGTGATTGGCCATCAACCAGGAAGTAGCAAAAGTGCCAGGATGATGCAGCATTCTTTAATCTGGATAACCCCCAGTATGTAAAATTATGTATTCAATGAATTCTCAGACGTACACTGTATTCAGCGTTGATTTACCAAATACCTATCTATTTATTTATGCATATTTATTTCATTACATTCCTTTGCTATTCTCATCTCAATCACAGTAGTGATTGATTGCTCATAATGAATTGCTTAGACATTTCCCTGTTTAAACTATTTCCTGTTTCCCATTCATGATGAGTGAATATTTCCTGATTGCAGTAAATATCATGTCTGATTTTAACTGCCAATACGCTATCCACGATGGAGTTCAAATACTGTGGGGACAGTTCAGATCGCAATGCTGTAATCATAATCCAAAACAATTAGGAGAGGTTGGGGGGTCATTAGGTGAGTGAGATGTAACGTGAAGTGTTAGCCATAGAGGTTGTTGATCAGTATTGTATTTTTAAAGAATGATGAAGCCTTTCACATATTTTTAATGTTGAGATGAAGAAACAAAATGTGCTATATTTATCATGTAGTTACAAAGCCATCATTAATGAAGAGAAAACATGTATTCAAAAGCTAAGCTGCTTGATTGCATTGAAGAGTGTTTTTTTTACTTTAAATCATATGACATTTGTTAATTTATTTCTCATTATATTTTAGTAAATATCTACACAATGCAATGTTATAAGCACTATAAGGATGCAGTGTTGCATTGTGTTCACTTTATAGTTAAACAAATATGCAGTGCAATTGAACTGCTTTGCACTGATTTGCAGGGAGGGACTTACAGTGCTTATTACACTGTTATTACACGTGTTACAACACTGGAGAGCTGTGATGTAAAGCCTTTATTATCTCTTAAAAACTTTCTATCACATATCACCCTCTTGTAAGTACACGGGCATTCTTTCTCCCCCTCATGTCTCCTCTGTCTGTGCATGGACATCGCTCATAAGATGCTCTGTAAACAAAACAAAAAAACATGTACAGATGAAATATCCTGTCTTATCAGTCTGCTGTTTGCAGCTACTCACTCTATGTTTCCAAACTTTTTTTTAATAGCCAGCGTGCCAAGCAGAAATGAAAGAAAAAGAGACTACTCTCTACGCTCAGTGTTCATAGTTTGTTAGCATCATGAAGCTTCTATCTTGTGTAATAGTTTAGTGAAGAGCCCACTAGATGGCGCTCTCTCTCTCTCTCTTCGTACTATTTTTGTATCTTGCAAAATAATTTTCAAAAGATAAAGCAGGGGGTACATGGATGATACCTTTATGTATATTTGCTGCCAAAGAGATGTATTGAAGTCATGTGACGCACAATGTTATTGACAGGGTTTTAATGTAAGGAGGTGGGACATAGACTGATTGCCATGGAGACTGTTTGATTGGCAGTGTTATGGTTGGTTGTTGTAGAGGAGAAAACGTGTGTTCCCCTTAATGTATGTACGTCACATGATGAAGTTGTTGTATCTACACGGCAAAGGTTAATAAATTAAATTTGACATGTGTGTGTCCTAACAGTCTTACACATAATGACGTATTTACTATCAATGAAAGGTTACTGTATGAGTAATAGCTTGGAGATACATTCAGTGAGCCATTCCTGAAACTCTTCCCACATGTAAAACACTATTAAGGCTTCCATACAAAGGACAGAGCTCTCTCATAGCTACTTCACTAGTGTGTGCTTCACCTCACTGTGTTCACTGTGTGCTGAGTGGGTTTCACTAATTCACGGATTGGGATAAATGCAGAGTCCAAATTTCCCTCACGGGATCAAAATAGTATACTTACTTATACTTCACTGAACATAACTTACACTGCAAGTATCACCAAAGTTGTCAAAGCATCACATTTCTAAAAATGTGTACTTTTCTGGCCAAAGACTAACTTGTCATCTTGAGGTAACAATGTACAGTATAGATCACATTCTGAGGCAGACCCCCACCCACACACTGTACTGTGCTGATATTGCACTGTAGTGCCTTGGACAAAAGCATACTAAATGCTTTAAGGAGAATTCCGGTGTGATATTGACCTAAAGTGTGTTGAAACATGATACCGAGTGTGAACGTATGTCTCATAGCCCATCTCGGCTTGTCCCCTGCACTCCAAAATCTGGCGCTAGTTAGCCGATGCTACCAACAACTTTTTTAATGGTGGTGCTTCGGCATCGGGCTAGCCATGCAAATAAATCACTGTTTTACACCATTTACGAGGCTCAATGTATCTCCACACTTCATTGGTAGACTTCCGAGGGCCCTGACATTTAAAACGAGACATTGAGAACTTTGAAAAAGCACTGGTAGTTTACTTACAAGACGATTTATACAGACAGTATCTTCATGAAGTTTAGCGTTTGCAGCCATCTTGAATTTAGTCACGATAAGTCGAGCGACGAGTAAGAATGAACAGGTATATGATAAGGGATCAGATTCCAAAAATAATTCAGTGGAAATGCATGGATTCCAGTTTCTTCCAGTAGCAGCAACTGGAATCCATGCATTTCCACGGAATTATTTTCTTTTTGTCCATCTCCTGTTGCTTTTCTGACTTCTTTTTTTCACATTTAGCCTTTAGCTTTAACATCCTGTTTTCCTCTTTCTCCCTCTTTTCCCATATTTTGCCTATCTCTTTCTTTCATTTCTCTTTCTTATGCGCTGCCATGAACAATGCTTTTTTTATTTTTCTTTCCTCTGCCAACTCCATCTGAAGCTTTTTCTCCTCTTCCTTCTCTATTTTTTTCTGCCTGAGCTTCTCTTCCTTTTCTTTTTGCTTTCCCAGAACCTTCTGCCTCTCCTTTTCCTTCTTGTCCTTGTCTTTCAAGGCCTTTTTATACTTATTCAAGAGAGCTTTCAGGTTGGCTGTCTCTTGATTCAGCTCCTTATCAACCCTCTTCTGGCCTTGTTCTATTTCAACCTCTAGCACCTTCAGCTCTTCCTTAGTCCTCTTTTTCAGGTCAGATGGCATTTATTTTTTAGTTTTTTGGAAGACTTTCTTTTTCAATTCTAGCTTGTTTTTCTCTTTTTTCTAAGACTCCTTGGTACTGTATCTTTTTCCAGCTCTTTTGCCAATTTCATGTGGTCAGGACCAAGTACTGTAATTCCTTAAGTCGCTGGGTTGGGTCGTCCTTGTTCATCTCATCCTCTTCACTGTCCTCTGTATTATTCATAAACGACAGAAAAACAAACAAAATTATTATGATTATGGACCATTCTGCATTCATTTCAAAGTAAGCAAATCATTGAATATTCCCTAGTTGGGACTACAAAACTCATCAACCTGAACTCACTCTGGATGGTGGTAACTGTGTTCCATTCCTCCTGTCCACAATTGCAAGACTGGTCGCACAAATCACGGTGGAAGGTGATTCATGTGAGTGGTCTCTGAAGCACAGATATTAATTTGTGGGGGAATGAGCACTTCTCTCGGAAAGAGGAGCAGTTGGAGTTTAGAAAGTCAGAGTCTGACTGGCCTCCATGGGACTACAATGAGGTTTGAGACAGGAAATTAAATGTAGATGTGCGCTTCAAACCGCTGGACTTAGGTTGAGCGGTGACATCTTTTCCTTCATTCTCCCTCTCAGACTTCTTCTTTGTCAAATTTGCAGAACAAGCGCCAGAGGAAAGAGGGGGTCTTGATGCGTGCTTCCAACCATTGGGCAGAGGTCGAGCAACAGCACCACTTTTGTTGTGTTCCTTCACATTTTTCGATGTACATTTGGCTTGGGTCGACTGGCTTGCTTCTGATTGATTTGGCTCATGAAGTGTGACAGGTGAGGAACAGTGTGACGTGCGCTCTGATCCTTGTTGTAACAAGAGAGCAGCAGCATCAGTCTTCTCCTTGTCCCTCTCCTGCACCCCTGCCAGGGTCTCATCCTTTGGTTTGGTCCCATCCAACTGCATTGCATCAGTTTCCCTCTGCAGCCTGTCCCTTTCCTATGCCTTGATCATGTAGTCATGGTCCCTCCTCATCTGCTTAATCTTGGCAGGAAGGCCTCTGACATCCAGATCCAGGATCTGTAATTCAGCCAGCTTTCTTTGTCTGGTGACTATGATCAAGTCCATAAGGTCACTTGCTCTGTCCATCTTTCTCATCTTTCTTGTCGTTTCTGCAATCTGGGGATTCAGGAGACTAAAGTTGTGTTAGTGATGGCCGTATCTGAAGGTACCCGTGCTTGCAGTGTTGGTGTTAGACTCTGGTTCTCCGGGGTCCTTGGGGCTGGCTGAAACCGAGTTGACAACAGTGGAGGAAGCGCAGCATGGGATGCACTGTGAAGAGGTGGCACTTGAGGGAATCTGATCATCGTGGTGGGCCTACAGCCAAGGGCTGGATGTCCGGGGAAAAGCAGCACAATCTGAGCTTGGGGCATCCACATATCTCATTATTGGTATTAGTGCCAGCATAAGGCCGTCTTGACTGTGTATGTGGAGCAGCTTCAAGTGGAACAGCATTAGGTGGAGCAGCATTAGGTGGATCGGCTTTAGGTGGAGCAGCTTTTATTGCAACACCTTTACATGGAGTAGCTATAGGTGGAGTAACTTTAGGTGGAGCGACTTTAGGTGGAACGGCTTTAGGTGGAGCAGCCTTAGGTGGAACGGCTTCAGGTGGAGCAGCCTTAGATGTAACGGTTTTAGGTCGAGACTTTGGTGTAGGCTGCAGCTCCCACACTGACTCGAGAGTAGAACCAGAGGAGGTGGAGGATAGCTTGTCGCTTTGCGTGCAAACGGTTGACCACAAACCAGAGGCTGCCAATGAACCGTGGCGCTTAGCTATAAACTGAGGAAAAAGTTAAAAAACACACATGTATTTCTGTAAAACTACATGTAAAAAACACGATTTCTTATGTCTACAACTGTAAGATTGACTCTCGTTTGAGTGATGGCCACAGGAAAACCCATTCATAAATAACGTTATGCACGGACTGTTAGCCCCTAGCACTACTTACATTTCTTCTCCTGAAATACCTAAAGTTATGCTAGGGTAACATAAATATTATTTTATGTTAAAGACCAAAGTACTGATTAACGTTGTTTTCATGAGGGGAAGTGACAGTTGTGTAACTTCAAAATGTTATCAAGCGATTGTTATGGTAAATTCAAGTAATTCAATGACACTTACCTTTATCGGTGGAGAGTTGTTAGCTGGAGGGTGGTGATCTGTAGCCTGGGTTTTCCCATGCTGCCTTACGCGCGCAATTTTATTCACGCTGCTAGGCAGCCTGGATTCCATGGAGCAAATTTTCGCCTCAGTTAGGGGACCAATCACACAACGGAGGGAGGGCAGCAAGACGATGACGACACACCGAAGCCATTATGAGCTACGTACAGACGCATTTCATAGACATTCGTAGCGCCCAATAAACGGCTCTGGGCATTCGTAAACCACGTTTCAAATATGAGAAAATAAATGTCTAGTTCCCAGACCCCATCTCAATGAGATGAGGTCTGACGTTAGCCAGGCTAGGTGATCTGCTGTTTCCCACGACAAATATTCAAGGCGATATCCAAGAGTCGTCTTTCAGAAAGTATAACTTTTGGCTGAGGAGAATTGCTTTTGGCAATGCAAGTGCTACTCAAAGAGCGGCGGGAAGAATAAACTTTTGCTGCAGTTACTTATATCAGTGTTTTTCAACCTTTTTTGTGCTACGGCACACTTTTGACACTTAAAATGTCCCACGGCACACTAACATCCTGTGTGAAGAAAAAATAAACATACCATAGCCTAAAATTTCAAATAATACACAGATATGGCCTTATTATGGCTTCTATGGAAGACCTGCTCAATAAAACAAGCACCCTCTGTTTCATTTGTAGGTGACTATATCTAATTTAATTGTTGTTATCTGGATATGTGATGATTCTGTGAATATATGGGGCCCCCGTTGTACAATGCCTGCATACCACAAATAGTGCAATCATACAATAAATGAGAGCATGTGGTTATAAATTCTTTGATGCAACAGTTGCTTTTCTGGACCAGTGAGTGACATTTGGGTAATTTTCTGCGGCACACCTGATGATCTCTCACGGCACACTAGTGGCACAGTGGTTGAAAAACACTGACATGTTGCTATGACATGCAGGGGCGCCTGCAGGAATTAATGCTATGGTACGCACACCCATCACTGACCCCCCCGCCGAAAAAAAAACATTTCACGCGTGGACAATATTTGTGCGTTTCCCGGTTTTAGGTCCGTGCATTGGTCAGCAAAAAAAGTAGCATAGCAACATTCACATGCAATAATACAACAACAAATTCTTCAATGACCTATTCATTTGGACAACTTGATACAGCCCTATACAGGCTAAAGTTACCTTTAGTTTTGTTCTAGCTTACCGTGACGTCTGGCTTTAAACAGCTGTCTAATGCAGTCTAACGTTCTGACAAGCAATTGCCTACCTTGTTCTTGCCCATCTGGAATAACTCCTCTAGCTTTGCTGCATCCATCCTTTCTGTTTTCGTTGTTTAAACTTTTGATATCCATGATTAGTGAATTAACTCAACATTGTGTGCTGATAACCATATATAGATAGCCGAGTAAAAGAAAACAACAAGTAGCGTAGTTGCGTGCCTGCGTACGTATTCTCTCTCTCCTGCTCAAACAAAATGTCTGCGCGTTAATTTTGATAAGATATTCACTAACTTTAATAGAAAATTGTAAATTGTAGCCTGATGGCATGCAGCTAATGGGAGATACTGTCCATAGTTGAGAAGGTATGGTGGGCCAATTTGGTGTGAATACACACACACGGGAAATTTTCTCTTGGTGTTGAGTAGCCTGATGGTACGCACAGTGCGTACGGACGTACACCTGCAGGCGCGCCTGATGACATGTTCCATAGCATGACCCAATTAGTGTAGTTGGAACGCTACGCACACCAATAGCCAGGACGCACACCCTGTTTGATCCAATCATGTACATCTTTCGTCGAGTAAGGGAAATGCAAAGCACATAAATCAGTGTTATTAACCGTTATCTTCTTACTATTTTCACCATGTCTGAGGAGTTGCCCACAATTTGGATACTTGGTACTTCTTGGATCTACTGGCTTGAGCGTCATGGCAGGGCTGAAGGGGTCCCTAACCTCTCTCTCCTCTGTAAGGTGGATTGGCTTGGTCGTAGGGGATGAAGTGGGACCAAGTGCTACCCTTGCTGGAGGCAGAAAAGGGGCGACGGGATGCGCCACAGATTCTCCTTATCCATGCCGGAGGAAATGACTTGGGGTACACCAAGGGTACAGAGCTTATCAAAAAGATCAGAAATTATCTTATGTTGGTGATGTCTCTATTCCCAGGGACCCATGTCGTTTTCTCCGACATCTGCGAGCGCAGAGTCAGGATGAGATTAACTTGTGACGCCCCTGGCCGTCTCAACAATAGGTCTAGGAGGAACGTCAATAAGGTATGGGAAATGTGAGGCATAACAACCTCCATTCCGGTGTTTCGAAGGGACGGTGTCCACCTCAACCGATATGGGAACACCGTTTTCATGATGATCATTGTTTACCACATCAAATCACTGTTGTGAACCCAAAGGCCCTTTTAATTCAAAATGAATATTTGGGCTATATTTAACATTTATGTTCTATTTGGCCTGTTATGAAATCACATATTGAACAATTTAAGCACAGCTCAGTTTTAAGAAACTCAAATAGCTTAGAATTTTGTGATCATTAAGGCTACTTTGACAAACTCTAATATTTACACATTTATTTTGGCCTATTATGAAATCATGTAGAAAAAACACATTGTGAAAACATTAGCTTGGATTCATCTGCAGAATTTCCCTACATTCAGCAATGTAAGTTACAAACCCATTTTCTATCATTCCGACATTGCAATTGTATTTTCCAATGAAATAAACAAAGAGAAAAATAACTTTGTGATCTGACACTTGATCTAGTTTGAGACCCAGACAGTTGATAAACTAAGCTAACATAGTTTTGCTAGAACTACATGTAGTAGATGACCACAAAGTTGCTGAACGTGTGTTATTTCAGGTTAGTTTGCAACAATATACAAATTTAACCAAAGTCCTTACCTGCAACCTAGCTAGTGAAGATCACTAGCCGTTCCCAGTCACTTTCCGTTTACTGTGCTAACGTTAGCTAGCTCGGTTAACAGGCAAAATTAAAGTATTTATTCCGTGTCCAAAATAGTGTTTCATTGGCATCACACACAAGCAATGGCAATACAATACACAAAATTATATTAATATTTTGTTATTGCTTATTCAGAGTAACGTTTATGTTTTGACGCGCCTATAGTCCGGAACTAGTGGCAGTTTTTGATGTGCGACGGCTACTGTAGTTCTAAATGAGACAGCGCTTGAGAGGTTGGTTTTAAAGGTCCCCTGTGTAACATTTTCAGGTGTTTGTTAACAAAATCAACATTTCACATTCATAGATGTGACCCCGTTTATGTTTAATTACCACCAATGCAAAGCATACCTATTGGTTTAGAAATCCTCTGGACAGGAGTTTAATTTGTATTCTGTACAAGTTCAAGAACCATTCTTATACATTTTCTGAGCCGTTCACCTTTATTTTAGGCAGGAAAAAATTTTGGCTGGTAAAAAACCTCTGTGGCAAGTGGAATTCAAAATCCACCTGCCAAAGTGGCTGGTGGCCAAAAAAGTTAACTTCAGGTCCTGGGCCTAACTATCTAGATTCCTAATGAAAGGCTCTTACAGTAATTTATTTGTTTAAGAATTAAGAGTGTATAAAATAGAAAGAATAAGAATAAAATAGGTCTTTGTTCTGTGATAACCACATGACCATAAACGACATTGTGAGCCATTTATACTTGCAGTGCCCGTTCAAACATGCTATAATGAACATTGAATATTAGCCAAATTTGACATTTTGTACAGATCAAAATGATAAGTTTAACCGCAATTTTGAGTTAAGGCTATATGTACTTATTGTTAAGCCTATTGAATAACTTTGTGATAGAAAAGACAAACCATTTTGTGGAATGATGCATCACATGAAATTTGCAACGATTTGCAACGACTTCAAAATAGTGTCTAGTAGGCAGCATACAGGTGTAGGTGACATACCGCTGTCTGCCAATCGTTGTCTTAAATTCGGGACCATTAGCATATTGCTAATTTTAATTTGGGACCTTGCAGTCGGAATTGTAGTTTGTTTATTCAAAGTCTCAAGTCCTAAATAGCCTGGGCTATTCCAATTGTCAGGTTATTGCACATAATTTTTTCGTCGTTATGAAGAAGACACTGCATACCTGTGTTTGTGGCCCCCGGAGACCAAATTTAATTTTCCCGTAAATGTCTAGGTATCCCGGGTATCGTTGACCATAAATTCAGGAAGTAGATGAAGTAGGGGAAAAAAACGTTGACAATACCTACGCTACAGCTACGCTAGCAGCAGTCATAATAATATGATTAAATTGAATTCTCTCGCGAACCGTTTACCACAGCAACTAACATCGTTTCAAAGCTGAGAATGTGATGTGATACATGTAAGGGGGCCGGCAAATTCCTGGAAGTTGAAACACCAATGGAGGCTACCCATCTCTTCACCATAGAAGCCCATTCATTTAGGATTTTTTTTGAAATCCCATAATTTCATATAACATAGTCTCACTATCACCAGACCAAGCTCAATCTTTTAAAGGACAATTCCAGCGCAAAACGAACCTAGGGGTTAATAACACATGTGTACCGAGTTCGACCGTTCATAATGTTAGTCTTCGGGGCACAGAGTAAAGTAAAAAGAAGTCGCTATTTCTATACCACTAACAAGGCCCAAAATAGCACCACACTTCATCAGTATACTCTTTTGATCCCGTGATAGACAGGTGATATTTTTGAGATATGTGCTTCCTAGAGGCATTTTTTAGTAATAGTTGGAAACAGGACTTTTTAACATAATTAAGGTGTGCTGAATCCAACTAGCCCTGTTCCCAAGCTGAATTTTGAGTTTATGACCATCAAATTAGCATAAACAAAATGGTTGCCAAAATGGCGATTTTGGGCACTTTCATTGGGCGGATGTCATTATACCATGTAAATTAATTCATATTGTTCACAGACATCTTCCTTGGCCAATAGATCAAGGATACAGGCTGTGAAAGAAAAAAAAAGAAAAAAAAGAAAAAAAAAGAAAAAAAATCTAGTATTATGCCCATGTTAATTACCTGAAAAAACTTTTGAAAAATATAATTGTTAACATTTTATAACTGAGCAGGCACACGGTATTTGACGAATGAGACTTATGTTTTTTGAGGGTCAAGAAAGATGTGTAGTGATGAAATGTAAAGTTTAAAATTGTGGCCTATACTGGTTAGGTCTTCGGGCTTGAAACCAAAGGGTTGCCGGTTCGATCCCCGACCAGTAGGAAAAATGTGGGTGGTGGAAAGGTTGAGCACTAGTCTCCCATGCCCACATCCACGGCTGAAGTGCCCTTGAGCAAGGCACCTAACCCTTCACTGCTCCCCGAGCATCACTGTAGCAAGGCAGCTCACTGCTCCAGGTTAATGTATGCTTCAATGTGTGACCTGTGTGTTCACTAATTCACGGATGGGATACATGCAGAGACCAAATTCCTTGTATACCCAAGTATACTTGGCCATAAAACCTGATTTACATTACATTTACATAATTGAAGCGAATTGGGTTGGTAATGTATGTAGTCTCGGAGTAAGTTACACAGGCCTTTACCCATTTCGGTAACACTTTACGGTAAGGGTACATTAATTATTTATGTATTACTTCATTCATTAATATCTAATTAATCATCAGGAATTTACTGAGTTCATAGTTTGTCATTTGTGACCTCATACATGAACACATTACTAAATTATTAGGTACGGTGGGCACATCATTATGAATTATGATGTATTAACCATGATCATGACTTTATTTTTCGGCCAAAAATGTGGTCATCACTGCTCAAATTCTGATTTGAACATAACTTTGGAGTTCTCTAAACACATTTCATTATTCACTACTTTATTTGAGGGGCCACAGACATGATGAATGCATGAGCAATTATCCTAAAATTCATGTAATCATGATGATCATGCTTAAGAAATCATCAATCATAATGATATACCCATCACACCTAATGCTTTAGTTGATGTGTTGTTCATAAATGAGGTCATCATGAATGAGAGTATATGAATTCATGTCAATTCCTGATGATTCATAGGCTATAAAGGAATGAAGTAATGCATAAATCATGAATTAATTCATGCATGAATTCATGATAATTAATGTACCTTTACCATAAAGTGTTACCCATATTTCTTCATAACATTTGTGTTAGTAAAATGATTGCATGTCCTGCGAATTAATAGCTAGATGAATAATTAATGAATAATGCAAGTTCAAGTTTAAGTTTTTTTAAATTTAAATTTGCAGTATAGAATGCTTCAAGAGAATTTGCCAGAACAGGAGCACAGAGGATGCCATCTGCCCTGTCCCTCCTTGACAATAGCAACACCTATGTGAGAATGCTGTTCATTGACTTCAGTTCAGCATTTAACACCATTATCCCCTCCAAACTGATCACCAAACTCAGTGAACTAGACATCAATACCTCCCTTCTGAAACTAGATTCTGGACTTCCTAACCAACAGACCGCAGTCTGTTAGATTAGATAACCTCACCCACTCAACCCTCACCCTGAACACTGGCGTGTGCTGAGCCCTCCTCTACTCCCTCTTCACCTACAACTGCATACCTGTATGTAACGGATTCCAGCTAGCTTAGCTGTGCTTGTGGAACGTTGGTAAACCTCACTCCCCGACGCCTCAAGAGTGCTGCTGGCATGCGAGCCAGTAGCCTGGGCTATTGGCTCAATTGTTAGCGCGCTCGCCTCCCGATCCGAGGTGCTGCTGTTCGCGGGTTCGAGTCCGGGCATGTGCAGGGCTGAATCGCGCAGGTTCAACACAACGCAGGTTACATGTACATGGCTGTAACATCATTGTCAAGTTTGCAGACAACACTACGGTGATTGCTCTCATCAGCAACAATAATGAGACAGCCTGCAGGGAGGAGGTCCAGCACTAACATCGCGGAGCACCGACAACAACCTGGCTCTCAACACCAAGAGGATCAAAGAGCTCATTGTGGACTTCAGGAAGTCAAAAAGCTAGCACACAAAGCCCCATCCTCATCAACAGGACTGAGGTGGAGCATGTCACCAGTTCATGTTTCTGGGTGTCCACATCTCTGTGGACCTCTCTTGGACTGCTCAGCGCATCACTGGTTCCTCACACCCCCCCACCAACTCCCCCCCCCCCCCCCGGTGCCTCCTTGCCTGTGCCTGTTGAGTTGTCCATTTCGATGGGAACCTTCACAGGGACAAGGAGGCGAACATTTTGCCCCTATCCCACCCATAGTATTCTATTTATATTTATAAATGTACACACTTTATTACACTTAAACATAGCGATATTCTACTGATATTTCTACGGTTGTTCATGATTAGTTCAAAGGAACTCCAATGATTTTAAACTCCAAACATGTGTCCACCCACCACGAAGAAGATGTTTACCAAGTCAGGCCACACTCTTTGCGAAAGAGGACCGTAAACATAGTCAAGAGTATAATAAGGTGATAATAAGGCTAATTAGCATAATAATAGTTTTATTTTTTGCATTTTTATATTTTTTATAGCCTTTACCTTTTATTTATTGCCCACGGGAGATTTCTGAGATGCACAGATGTGAACAATATTAATTTATTTACATGGTATAATGATGCCCGTCAGAAGAAAGTGCCCAAAATCGCCATTTTGTTTATGCTAATTAGATGGTCAAAAACTCAAAATTCTGCTTGGGAACAGGGCTAGTTGGATTCAGCACATGTTAATTATGATAAAAAGTCCTGTTCCCAAATTTTACTAAGAAATGCCTCTAGACCCTTATACAAGGACTTTTTCTTGAAATAGCAGTGAGGGGTTAGGTGCCTTGCTCAAGGGCACTTCAGCCGTGCCTACTGGTCGGGGTTCGAAGCAGGCCACGGCTACCCCAAACATAATACCAGTTATGACCCAGTAACATAATGAGGGTCCCTACATGTAAACCAAAGCATTGAGAACTTTGTAAGTGTACTGACAGTTTATTAAAAAATATATAGTTTAGAAAGACAGTACTGTTAATGTATACAGGCGCCATCTTGGAAAAAGTCACGTGACAGTTCAGCTCACATTGCACGGCATTCAACCACTCCAACGTTCCTTGTTAGTGGTCTATGCCCCTAAGACTAGCGTTATAAGCTAATTAGTGGTTTGCAATAAAACTGGTCACATTCGATTAGCATGAAAACATATCCCAGAGAACGCACATGTGTTATTAACCCCTAGGTTCATTTTGCGCCGGAATTGTCCTTTAACATTGGTCTAGCGCAGTGGTTCTCAAATGGGGGTACGCATACCCCTGGCGGTACGTGAAGGCACTCCAGGGGGTACGGGAGATTTTAACACTTAGAAGCCGATTGACGCAAAGTGCGTCAAAAAACACACCCTTTCTTCTCTGTTAAATTGCTCCGCAACTGTTCATAGCAGCGAGAAGCCTTTATTCTGTGACAGAGCAGAAGTGGGGCTTTCCAACGAGACCACGCACTTGTCTGTACGTTAAAGTATGAAGATTAAAAAACCATGAAATTAAATCAAACTGCGCATCATATTTAGTCTCTGCGTTCACCTGCGCACCCATTACTCTCATTTTAATTACTCGTGAACGCATAGATATGGCAAGCATATCAGATGAAAGGAGACACAGGGCTATCCATTGATACCAAGTATGTTGATCCTTCTGCCTTATGAAAACAGACGAAGTGACTGCAAAATAATAACGTCATGTACAAAAACCAACTGCACACCCATTACTCTCGTTTGAATTACTCGCGGACCTGTGATCGGATAGATATGCCACGCATGTCAGATGAAAGAGGAGACCGAGCTATCATTTGATACCATACATCCGTTTTTGTCTGTTTTTGTGGCAAAGCATGTTTATAATCCAATGCTATTGTGTGTTTCTCTATGACAAAGAATGTTCATAATCCGGTTTTGAGATCCTAGCAAATTCCTGCATGGCATTCAATTCAAGGCTCACATTGCATCCCAATTTGTTCGACAAAGAAACACCTTTTTTGCCTTTACTTTGTTCATGTCAGTGCAGTAAAAAGTTGTAGAGAATCATGAGTGCAGACAGGCACACGCACGTAAACTCGGGTCAAGTCAGGTCAGATCAGTTCATGTTCCAGATATGGAGCGCAGAAAGGTCATTCATTTTTAATCACTAAATAAAGAAATGGCATTTATTTCTGTAAGGCGCACACCACATATGTCTGTAAATTGCTCAGCCCCAGAGAATCCCTCCACCGTGGCAATGATATTGCCAGATTCAGGACAGTCTGCCCTACATACACATGAAATGCATGTAGAGCTATGAGCTTGCTGTGGTGAGATACATGTCAAAATATATAAAAAAAAATATAATTCGCTTTTTATATTTTACCCCCTCAAGGGGGTCTCTGTTGCTGCCGCGAAAATATAAAACCTCGGCAGTCATAATGAATGTAATATGTTTATTAACGGGATAAGGAAGACGCAGATCTGTTCCAGAATTACTGTTTATCGTATTTAATGACATAACATTGCTATAGCTTTGTAATAGGTTTTGATGAAAGTGGCATAGCCTCTCTGCTATACTAACTATTTGACCGTGATAATCTATTTACCAAATGGGGGTTAGGAAAACCACACGATAAATTCCGTGCGTCAAAGCAGACTGGAACATTCATGTCTAGTAGTATTCATGCACGCCAGCTGTTTACTGTCTTTAAAGCACCAGGTGCGTCTGTCTAATTTTCAAACAGCAGAATGCATGCTATGTTAAGCTACAAGTAGGCCTAGGCCAATGTATAACATTAGCTTTGGATGTTTTTACAGTAAGCATTGGTAGTTATGAAAGCAGCTGCATCCCTTCTAAATATAAAAATATGGAAATGCTAACATATCTTTTCTTTCTCCCTCAAGGTGCTTTGCTTACATTTCTCAGCCCTCAGGCTCTTCCTAAGGATACCTCCACTGATGAAGATGGCCTGAAAGGTTAATCTTATGTGTGTGTGTGTGTACTTGTATTTATGTTGGATTTTTAAATTGCCATACAACCTGCACTCTTTATAGTTTGAACAATGCATTCTTTTTCTGCATAAGATGGCAGTGTTTTATTTTCTCACTTTGTGAGAACTGAAAATGTTTAATGTGAGTGTGTGTGTGTGTGTGTTTAAGTATGTTGGATTTAGTTATTGTGCACTTTTTTACATTTATATTGGATTTTATGGTACGGTGGTGTTTTTGCAAATGTTCAAAATGTTCAAAACTAATGCACAGTATATATATGCAACTGCAGTAGGCTATTTGCACTGTCAAAATTTTGTATTTATATAAACTGTGGGTGAACTTAAACTGTATGGCTATGCGGTGGTTCCTGTAGGCTTTGCGTGCGGTGGGGGGGGGGCCTCCATGTCCATTTTGCTTGGGGCCCCCAAATTCCTTGAAACGGCCCTGGCCATAGTGTTGCAGAAATTGAAGCAGAAATTAAGCAGAAATAGGCCTACACCAAATGTTTAAAAACGTTCACGTGTGATGAAGTCTTAGGTAAGCTATGTTATTCACCTATTCTAATTCTGAAGGAGAATATCCTTTTGGAGATTATGATCGATCGTCTATGACAGTGATAGTCACGGTGCGTCTGTGAATGGAGGTGCGTGTATACAACGGTGTCCACTAAGCATACCATGCTTGTTTCGACCCTCTGCCCAACATAGCTTGGAGGTTGCAGTGGTAATCGTGATGAGTGTCCGTAATGGATGTAGTACAGACAGCAGGGCTAGTAGAAATAGGGCTCTAAAGAACTACAAAGTCACCCGCAATATGATGCGAACTTCTGGGTACTGCAGATTACCCGCGATAGGAACTGTTTGACCAGAATACTTTACTGTAGGCCTATATTGTAGTAATCTATTACTAAACCACAACATCTTAGGTGTTGGTATACATCTTAGGTGTTTTCCTGTAAATTTGTTATGTGGGTAATATGAAAAAAGGAAAGTAAACCTGTCCAGTATTTACTGAAAGGTGCATAATTTTGAGGTGCTTGCCATCCAGTGACAAATTAGATGGGTAAATTTACCCCCTTCATAAACTTTTGTTTTACTCAAAGATTTTTACATTTACAGTAGGACTTTATCTCTGACCACTTTCAAGCCATGGCCTTTTGAACTTTTGATATAAAAATCCAATGGTGTTGCTTTCTTAACCCTGATGCCTAGTTTGCCAGGTTTAAAAAAGTTATGAGAGGAAATATTTTTATTTGGTGTGAAACACACACACATACCTGTTTTTATGTTTTTCATTTATTTTATAATTTGTATTAATATTTATTTTATCATTATTTTAATTATAAGCTAAGGTTGCTAGCACAGGTGTCTAAAACTAGATAAAAAACACTTGCACTTTCTGTTTGCAGTTTTGTGTGGTATTTGAAAAAAAGAACATTGCATTTTCAGAAATAGCCGGCCCTCCAATCAGATGACGTTGGCAGAATTGGCCCCCAGCTCATTTGAGTTTGAGACCCCTGATCTAAATAAATTCAATGCTAGTACTAATACATGAAATGATGGCAGATCTGGATAGCCTAGACTCTGCCGGAAAAAAAACAATATATAATGTGTGTGTGGCACTTACAATGACCAGAATAAATCCTTATGAATAAAGGTAGTGAAAATTCCCTAAAAACACTAAGGGTTAAAATATACATATATTTAAAAACTAGAATACATGCAAAAATACTTAAACAATTATTTAATAAATATTTAAGGAAAATATAAGTTGTATGTGTATGTGTTTATTAGTTCCAAAGTTTAATAAATTAGACACTGATGGCACAGTGCTCTGTTTTAAGTCTTTTTTTCTCAACTAAAAATGCTTTGCGATGGTTAGGGGGTACTTGGCTGAAAAAATATTTCACAGGGGGTACATCACTGAAAAAAGGTTGAGAACCACTGGTCTAGCGAGTCTGCTATGCATTTTCTACTGAACAAGAGGCGTGATCAACGGGCATAGTTCAAATGACTGTACGCAATTGGAAAGTCATTCACCAATCACGTTTGCAGAGCAGCAGGAAACTTGTGAACAAACGAGTTGGTTGTTTCTATCGTACCAATTTCCAACCTTTTTGTTCAAAAATTCTAAAAACTTCAAAATAACATTTGCTAAATGAACCTTACATTTTTCAGTAGCCATAGGTGTGTAGATTTTAACAAAATCAGGAGCATTTACTGCCTTAAAAATCAGATTTTGTTTACCGTGCTCAGAGTTTGGTGCTGGGCTAGTGGGTGCCTATTTTCGTCCACTCACTCGGCACATCAACGGTTAGACCGAGAATTCTCTTCGCGAAATCAAAATTCTACTGGAGCTCAAAGCGAATTTGTACATGCAGACTTTCAACACTGTTTACAGCTCTTCGATTCACAGTAAAATGTCAGTGGGGTGGGTGATCTTGGTTTGTATAGAAATTAATATTAAGTGACACATACATGTACTTGGTTTGTATAGAAATGAATATTAAGTGACACATACATGTAAAAGGGTGGAAATAGGTGAAGTTCCATAGCATTGATCAGCAGTCTGCAGAAGCAGGAATGGCATCAAGCGTTTTTTGCAGGATGTGCAAAAAAAACATGAAAGTGAGTGTTATTTAGACCCACTCAATCAATTTGTTTGCTAACCTAAATACATTGAACATCGTAGAGAGGTTAAAAGGAATTGGATTGACGGTACTGAGACTTTGCCGTCGCTTCTCTATCGTCATTGTGTTAAACCCGCCAGCGCGCCAGGTGGATAAGCCAGTTTGTGATTGGTCCCTGCAAAATTGTAACGGTAGCAGGAGATTAAGATGCACAGGTTTCCAGCGTGACCTGCAGGGCGAAAAGAAATCACCGGCAGATCGGGCTGGGTTTACCCAGTCTACATATAACATATATCCTGTGCCGACATTGCAACTTCTGTAATATCTACATACTGTAAAAATACAAGACAAAACAGGCTCAACTACCCATGTTTGAGTAGCCTGAGTAAAAGTTCACATTAAGCCTACAACTTTGCATAACATTTCCAATTGGCCAGTTAGCACGTTAGCCAGCTTTTTGTGTAAACGGGGCTGTTGATGTTGTTTCACAGCCTTATCCTTGTGGGTAGGCTAGTTAGTTCGCTAGAATTAATTAGACTAATAGACACAGTCTCCTGATATCGCTTTTTGTTGCGCTGCCACACGCTTTTCTAGCTGCGGGGCAGAGCAGTAGAGACTGATAAAGGCTATTCTACCCAATACATTCTCCACCATGTCCGGCATCTTCTCAAGTTAGCCTACAAAATCAAAAGTTTGGCATTGCTATCGCATCAGGTTTTTGAGTGTGTGACTTTGAATGGAGCAAGTGAGGATTGAGAAATCACGAGAGAGTATAGCCTATAAGCCTGTTCATTTAAAAATGCCATTGTTGTGCTACACGATAATACCGTGGGTGTATTATTTCCACGATATTCATATTCTCATGTTTTAATCACGATTATCACGAAACCGGTATATCGCGACACCCCTAGTCCTGACCACAGAAAAGAAAATGAAATTGCCAAAAAAGAGTTGGAAAAAGACAAAGGCGTCTTACAAAAAGGGGAAAAAACAAGCTAGAATTGAAAAAGAAAGACTTCCAAAAAACTAAAAAATCAATGCCGTCTGACCTAAAAAAAGAGGACTAAGGAAGAGCTAATGGTGCTGGAGGTTGAAATAGAACAAGGCCAGAAGAGGGTTGATAAGGAGCTGAAACAAGAGACAGCCAACCTGAAAGCTCTCTTGAATGAGTATAAAAAGGCCTTGAAAGATGAGGAAAAGAAGGAAAAAGAAGAGAAGCTCAGGCAGAAAAAAATTGAGAAGGATGAGGGGAAAGTTGGCAGAGGAGAGAAAAAAAAGCATGGTTGGTGGCAGCGCATAAGAAAGAGTTGGAAATGTTGGAAAAGATGGAGAAAGAGGAAAACAGGATGTTAAAGCTAAAGGCTTATGTGAAAAAGAAGTCAGAAAAGCAACAGGAGATGGACAAAAAGAATAAACAAAGGTACTAAAATCAAAAACAAAATAAAAGCAGCGCCAGGACGTTTCTTCCGGCTTTTCCAACCCAGTTATGGAAAGAGAGTGGAGAAAATGCTGAAGGAGCAACAGGATGAACAGCTGTTCTGGAAAGAGAGTGGAGAAAATGCTGAATGAGCAACAGGATGAACAGCAGCTCTGGAAAGAAAGTGGAGAAAATGCTGAAGGAGCAACAGGATGAACAGCTGCTCTGGAAAGAAAGTGGAGAAAATGCTGAATGAGCAACAGGATGAACAGCAGCTCTGGAAAGAAAGTGGAGAAAATGCTGAATGAGCAACAGGATGAACAGCTGCTCTGGAAAGAAAGTGGAGAAAATGCTGAACGAGCAACAGAATGAACAGCTGCTCTGGCAACAAAACGCAAAGAACAACGAGCAGTGGCTTATTGAGGAAAGGGAGAGGAAGAGGCAGGAGGTGGAGCGAGCGGAAGAGGAGAACAAAATGCGCCTGCCTGGAGGAGAGCGCACGTTGCAGGGCAGGAGGCCAACGAATGGGGTGACAAAATGCGGGATGTGCATTGCGGGAGGTGACGAGCGAGTGCTGTCAGTGTGTGCGCAGCTTTAGACGGTCTGATCAAGAAAATGTCATGGAAATTACAGGAGTTTTCCGGGATAAATAACAGGGTGGGCGACGCGAGATGACCTTGAAATACGGGAAACGGGAGTGTTGCCAAGCATGAGGCAGTGTGTCTTGTCAACACCCTTTGACACTGGTTGTAGTGTTCTGATGTCATAATGGACCGGCGTGTCATCTCAGAACCTTGTATTTAAAGCCAGTTCAATAAAATAAAAGCTCATTTGAGTGAAAGATCAAGAAATAGGTGATTAATGAATTCAAGAGTCAAGAAGCTTTATTGCCATTACTACATTTTCATGTAGAAGCTAAATTTAGTACTCAGGTCCCAGTTGATTAAATACATATTTATTTAAATATAAATTAAACAAGTAAAACAATTAATAATAGTAAACAAATATAATAAATTAATTATGGAATAAATATCTATTGGCTGATGAATTCAGAATTTAATTAAATTAGTAAGCATTAATACTATACAAAGCTATAGGCCTACTAAAAAAGTTTATTTTCCACTTCCCAACTTTAAACAGATTGAAACATCTGAGGAAAGCCGATGCTCCTCCACCTTCTCTGGTTCTCAAGGATTAAAGTTCTCCGTCGTAGGACGGATTTCCGTCAATTTGATTTTAGAAATGACATATTTGAGATCGATGCAGATCCGATGAGAAAAAAAACAGGGGGGCGGGGACTATCACCTTTGCTTTTCCTTTTTTAAGGCAACTACAAATATTAAGTCCGATGAATTAATGTGTGTGATGGTAAATGTTTAAAGACCTAATAGTGTTCTTGAGAACTTTCTGTGTCTCAATCAGTGACCGCTCAAGAAGATAGCCTACGTCAGCCATGAGTTTTGCTTTGTTTATGTAGCTACACACACTTGTCTCGGGCGTTTGCTTAAAAAAAAAAGAACACTGTAACGGTCTAAAAGTTGGATTATAGTGACACATTAGAGACAGCTGATGAGGTTGGCCAATCCGTTTAACTTTTTTGGATATGATATTGTGAGCTCTATGTGCGAATTCGGAGAAGAAGCGTAGGCTGTGTTCTTTCCGTGCATCAATGTCAGACAATTTCTTACTATCGCGAACTCTTGTCAGGGGAGGTCATTCATTTTGGGTGTCACCTATGATTTGAACAGATAGCCTGCTATGCCACCCGATGTAGGCTACTATTATTGTTACAGTTTTTAATCAATGCAACTAACATTATGTGTAAAGCGACGCAATATAAACCGTATGCAATTTATTATCCCGTCTGTTATGACATGTACAACAATGTTTTTCACAATTTGCGATGGAAGGTTTTGACTGAGCGTGTTAGCATAAAAAAAATATAATATCACTGTCATCATCGCGAACTGTTGAGGGGGTCAGTCTGTTTGTGACGCACAGACAGCCTTGTAGCCTATTTTGCTTAGGCCTCACTTTTAACGACAGTAGGTTGTGAGTGTATGTTGACAAAAAATAACCATACAATTAAAATAGTCAACTTAAAACTTTGCTATAAAATATTATTAGTTTATAGCACAAAACCATAACCAGTAGGCCTACCAGAACCTCGCATATTAGCGTCATGATTTGTGTGCGTCTATTTGACAAGGCCACTAGCTGTCATGGATGCGTTGTTGCTAAAGGAAGGCAAGGCAGGTGTCAAAAGTTAAAAAATAAATGGAGATGGGCAGCTGTTGGAAACGGTGGAGAACTAACAAGCCATGGTGTAAAGAAATTAAAGTGCCAGGGGTTTGCTTTTGCGCGGTTCGCTGCAAGAAAATTGTTTATGGATGCAATAGGAAAACGTTTTAGCACGCCACCAATCAGAAGACCGCCATAAGGTTAACGTTCGTGCACTTCAGGACATCCTACCTGGTGCAACTAGCCACCACGACAGAGGTAGGCTACGTTTATCTATGGCTGACCGTTTTTACGTTTAGAAAGTAGGCTACGCATGTTCTTTCATAGCGCAACACGACCTGTCCCTCACCATATCTCAACCTGTTGTCAACCTTATACAATCTGTTGCTGAAGACAAAAGCACCGTCTCCAGATTGTCGTTATCAAATGCGTAGACCTCCTGCATGAGCACACACAGTATTGCTGCTCATTGGAAAACTGAGTTGTCTGTAAAACTCAAAATTACCATGTTTTCATTAAATGCGGATGAGGCAACAAATGGAAATATGAACAATATCTAGAATGTTCTGATTCGTTACTTTGATGAGGAAATGGGAAGTCTTGCAAACTTGATTTTATAGATTTTACTTGGTGTTGAATTGCATATTAACAAGAAAAAAATGTCCCCTTTAAACACTTTTGGCCTGAAGTAATTAAATAAGAGTGTGTTAAAGCCTTTCTACAATATTGCTGCAGTAGAAAAGAACAGCAATGGCTAATCAGCAATGGTACTAAAATATATTTTTGTTCATCAGGAAAACTCAATCTCAATCAAGAACACTCAATTCGCCTTATTCACATGGCGGCCATTGGCGGCTAAAACGAGGCTACAGGGTACACAAACCATAGGATTGTTATGTTCTATGCATTCACCTGTAGGTGGCATTAATTATATAGTAAGTGTACCCTGTAGCCTCGTTTTGGTTTAAACAATGGCCGCCGTGTGAATAAGGCGAATACTCCCTTTACTTTGCTGTTTGCATCTTTTTGTACATTAAAAACCAATAGGTCGCGACCGCAAAAGGGGTGCTATCTCTATAGGTAGATATGAACAACGTATGACTTATGGCCTGAAAAAAGTTCAGTCAAACGATTTTTTTTCACTTTAATCCCTGGGTTCTACTCTCGTGCCAGTGTGGGAGCTGCAGCCTACACCAAAGTCTCCACCTAAAACCGCTCCAGCTGAAGTCGCTCCACCTATAGCTGTACCGCGTAAAGGCCTTGCAATTGAAGCTGCTCCACTTAAAGCCGCTCCACCTAATGCTGCTCCACGTAAAGTTGTTCAACTTGAATCTGCTCCACATACACATTCAAGACGGCCTTATGCTGGCACTAATATGGATGCCCCAAACTCAGATTGTGCTGCTTTTCCCCGGACATCCAGCCCTTGGCTGTAGGCCCACCACGATGATCAGATTCCCTGAAGTGCCACCTCTTCACAGTGCATCCCATGCTGACTTCCTCCACTGTTGTCAACTCGGTTTCAGCCAGCCCCAAGGACCCCGGAGAACCAGAGTCAAACACCAACACTGCAAGCACGGGTGCCTTCAGATACGGCCATCACTAACACAACTGAAGTCTCCTCTGAATTCCCAGGTTGCAGAAACGACAAGAAAGATGAGAAAGAGGGACAGAGCAAGCGACCTTATGGACTTGATCATAGTCACCAGACAAAGAAAGCTGGCTGAATTACAGATCCTGGACCTGGATGTCAGAGGCCTTCCTGCCAAGATTAAGCAGATGAGGAGATACCATGACTACATGATCAAGGCATGGGAAAGGGACAGGCTGGAGAGGGAGACTGATGCAATGCAGTTGGATGGGACCAAACCAAAGGATGAGACCCTGGCAGGGATGCAGGGGAAGACTGATGCTGCTGCTCTACTTCTACAAGGCTCAGAGCGCACGTCACACTGTTCCTCACCCGTCACCCGTCACCTGTCAAGACCCCCTCTTTCCAGAACAATACTGGGACAGGATCTGGCTGGATTTCCTCAAGGATGGAAAATTCTGAATCAGACCGCTCTTCCACCAAACAGACCTTGGCACATGATTTGACAAAAAAGAAGTCCGAGAGGGAGAGATGAAGGACGAGATGTCGCCACTCGACCTACGTCCAGCGGTTTGAAGCGCACATCTACATTTAATTTCCTGTCTCAAACCTCATTGTAGTCCCATGGAGGCCAGTCAGGCTCGGACTCTGTAAACTCCAACTGCTCCTCTTTCCAAGAAAAGTGCTCATTCCCCCACAAATTAATATCTGTCCCAGACCTACCTCTCAGAGACCACTCGCATGAACCACCTTCCACCCTCATTTGTGCGACCAGTCTTGCAATTGTGGACAGGAGGAATGGAACACAGTCAGAGATTTTCTAATGAGGAGACACATAGAAATGCATGGGGTTAGTTTGTAACGCCGTTGTCTACACCAGTGTTGTAGTCAAGTCTCTATGCCTCGAGTCCGAGTCCAGGTTCGAGTCCCATGTGTTCAAGTCCGAGTCAAGTCCAAGTCATTAAAAAACAAAATCCAAGTCGAGTCCACTACTCATCCGAGTCGAGTCACTATTGATCCGAGTCGAGTCCCTATTGATCAAGTCCAGCACTAAAGTAAGCATGTCGTTCCATTTTTTCCCATTGCAGATGGGTGCCATCACTTGTGTGAAAGTAGTATTGCCAAATTTCTTACCAAACCCAATGTGTTGTATTTATTATATCGGAGAGAATACCATACCATAGCCATACCATTGCCTATAGGCCTACTCATAATAAATGAGCAATCCACATCCCAATCACACAGGCCATTAAAAGCGGCCTTACATTGTACGATTTTGGTCTGTTTTCACAGTCGGCGACTACATTTCCAAAGCCGGACAGAAATCATGGGAGTTGTACTGGAATCGCGGCGCGCTCCCGTCAACTAGATCGTTTAGTGTAAAGTGCCAATCTTAGCGGTTTTAAGTCAGTCAGAGTCAGTTTTTTTCTAGTTTTGCCGTTACAACAATATCAAACATGTTTGATATTATCGCAAGTCTTTTGCTCATGCAAATAGTGACGTGAACAATATGAAAACCAATAGTGACCTCTCTCCAACACCAAACAGGAAGGGGCAAAGTAGGCGACAGCTGTAGCCTATATGATTATTTGTTATTCTTATAATATTTGTCATTTCTTATACATATTTAGTCGGCTCTTCCACGTGACAGAACAACTCTATATCGGTTAGGGATGTCACGCATGAAACAATGCTGCAGAAAGATAGATAGATAGATAGATACTTTATTGATCCTCAAGGGGAAATTCAAGTCTCAGTAGCATACAGACATAACACCCAACATGCACTTACAGCAGAAATGGTAAACATAAGTATAAGTATAAACATATAACTAAACTCCATTGTACAATAAAGACAGATAAGAAAACTAACAAAACTAAATACTAAATACACTATATAAGTTAAATTAAGAAAGTCCAATGTGCTTGAGGGTGATCAAGCATAAGACACTTGTAGTGACAGGGCCAGGACTGGTGAGGTGCTAAAGGGAGTGAGTGTCATGGTGAAGGTGCAAAAAGTAGTCCAACATTAGTCCAACAGTGCAAGAGTAAGGTCTAGAGACCAGCATAAATAATATAGACAAATAGGAGGGCAAGTGTAATGTAGACAAAGTAAAATAAAAAACTATTTCAGTGCAAGAACAGGTTGAGGTAATAGGGTTATAGCCATTCATTAATTCAGTATTGTATCAGAAGCCTGACCGCAGCCATTGATCATGTGATCTAACTACTACTACTAACAGTAGTGAAAACACTAGATGTACCGCAGAGCGGTACAAAATATGACCGCCTCCCAGTCCAGCACATTTTTTCCACAAAAATAAATCACGCTGAAAGGCCTATATGATTCTAACTGTCTCACTAAATTGCATTAGCCACACTCAATTCTCACTGGTATCTGCTAGACAACAAGTACCAAAACATGATTAGTTCATAGATTTCACATGTAAAATTCATTTTATACAACCCCACCCCCATCTTGCCTGTTCATAATTCTGAGAAATTCTTGAATTGTGTGCATGTGTGCGTGTACACGTTTATGTTTATGTGTGTGGGTGTGTGTGTGTGTGCGTGCTTGTGTGTTTGCCTGCGTATGTGTGTTTGTGCATGTGCATGCATGCGTACATATGTCTACTGTGTGAGTATGTGTCATACGTATGATTACTGTGAATGTATGTGTGTGCGTGTGTATCTGTTTATGCACATGTGTGCACATGGAATGGGTTAACATGACCCCTGGAGGCAAACATACAGAAAAAATTGGTCATCCTAGGCCCTACGGTTCTCAAGATATTCACAGAAAACTGTGTCTGCCCTACCCTCCTTTCGGGGGGTCCAGTACAGCGGGGGGGCTACAGATCAAAACGAAAAATGATGGGGTTACATGCCCACCAAGTTTCGTGTACCCCGGTCTTTCAGTGTCCCGGGAATCCTTGTTGGTGTACAGTCACTAAATGTACACATAAATTATTTTATTGTAAGGCTCCCCATGAACGAAAGTTCACAAAACTTGGCATGCATTCAGAGTCATAATGATCCTACACTTTCAATTTCATGCAGTTTTGACCATGTCAGCCAGAGATATTGTGATGAAAACACTTAATTTTTTGCTTTTTAATTTTTAACTAGGTGGCGCTATACATGAAATAAGTGGTAATGGGATGGGTTGACATGTCCCCTTAAGACCAACATACAAAAAAAAGGTGGACCTCCTAGGCCCTACGGTTCTCGAGATATTCACAGAAAACTGTCTCCGGCCACCTACAGGCCAGTTGGTGTATAGTAACATAAATTAATTTATTGTGTGGCCCCCCATGAACGGAATTCCACGAAACTTGGCGTGCATTCAGAGGGTGTCATAATGATCCTACACTTCCAATTTCGTACAGTTTTGACTATGTTAGGTCACAGATACCTGCGATTACAACACCTCATTTTTACTTTTTTGTGTTTAACTAGGTGGCGCTATACATGAAATGAGTGGTTATGGAATGGGTTGACATGGCCCCTTGAGATCAACATACAAAAAAAAATGGTCCTCCTAAACCTTACGGTTCTCGAGATATTCACAGAAAACTGTGTCTGCCCTACCCTCCTTTCGGGGGTCCAGTCCAGCGGGGGGGCTACAGATCAAAACTAAAAACGATGGTTCCATGCTATCCATGTGGGGTTACATGCCCACCAAGTTTCGTGTACCCCGGTCTTTCAGTGTCCCGGGAATCATTGACGGAAATTTGGGCATGCGAAAAAGAAAAGGAAAAAAAACTGACTAAACCTATATGACCGCCGATTCGCTGTGCGGCGGTCATAATAATACTATTTAAAAAACTAGATGTACCGCAGAGCGGTACAAAATATGACCGCCGCCCAGTCCAGCACAATTTTTCCACAAAAAGAAATCACGCTGAAAGGCCTATATGATTCTAACTGTCTCACTAAATTGCATTTTCCACACTCAATTCTCACTGGTATCTGCTAGACAACAAGTACCAGAACATTATTAGTTCATAGATTTCACATGTAAAATTCATTTTATACAACCCCACCTCCATCTTGCCTGTTCATAATTCTGAGAAATTCTTGATTGTTTGTGTTATGTTTATGTTATGTGTGTGTGTGTGTGTGTGTGTGCGTGCTTGTGTGTGTGCCTGCGTATGTGCCTGTGCATGCAAGAGTATATATGTCTACTGTGTGAGTATGTGTCATACGTATGATTACTGTGAATGTATGTGTGTGTGTGTGTGTATCTGTTTGTGCACTTGTGTGCACATGAAATGGGTTAACATGACCCCTGGAGGCAAACATACGGAAAAAAATGATCCTAGGCCCTATAGTTCTCAAGATATTCACAGAGAACTGTGTCTGCCCTACCCTCCTTTTGGGGGGTCCAGTCCAGCGGGGGGGCTACAGATCAAAACGAAAAATGACGGTTCCATGCTATCCATGTGGGGGTACATGCCCACCAAGTTTTGTGTACCCCGGTCTTTCAGTGTCCCGGGAATCCTTGTTGGTGTACGTCACTAAATGTACACATAAATTATTTTATTGTAAGGCCCCCCATGAACGAAAGTACACAAAACTTGGCATGCATTCGGAGGGTGTCATAATGATCCTACACTTTTAATTTCGTGCAGTTTTGACCTTGTCAGCCAGAGATATTGTGATGAAAACACCTAATTTTTTGCTTTTTAATTTTTAACTAGGTGGCGCTATACATGAAATAAGTGGTAATGGGATGGGTTGACATGCCCCCTTAACCCTCCTGTTATCCTTGGGGTCGATTTGACCCCAAGCAATGTTTAACCTCATAAAATATATGGTTCACTTTTTTTTTTGGCTTCATGTTTCATGACTTTTCCTCATTTGAAGGGGACAACAGAGTAAACATTAAATTTGCACAATAATATTTTTTCAATGTCCTGTACAACTATTGTGTACATTGGTGTTCCTTGGGGTCAATTTGACCCCAGGCCGATTTAGCTGTATAAAACAGAAGATAAATTAATATTTGACACATTATGGATATTATTATTGTAATATTATGAGAACATATTGTTATTGTTATCATTATTACATATGCAAGTACATATTACATATAAGTACATAATAACTTTTATAAACTTATAATCAGTATATTCACAATATAATTAGTTATACTGATGTTAGGAGCCTGAAGTGTTGTTGAAGATATGAAATTGCATGTTATAGCATAATATTCTGATCATTTTGATGATATAATTTGGTGCATTTGCAAATCTACAAAAAATATTTATGGCTCTGACATAACATAATCCCAACCGTAGTAGTACGAGAGCCACTGACAGCTCACACAGCCTGGGGAAGGGGGAGGGGCAAGCAACATTGCAACATTCTCGCGAGAACTTTCATATTTTCCCTGACAGTGGCGCGGGAAAATATGGTTCACACAACATGGGGGTGGGGCAAACACATAAAAACTTGCTCAACAGCCCTAGTCTAAACCATTTCTTACTGTAGCTGCTTTGTGTGCTCTCTCTGTGTGAGTGCTCTTTCAACTGAAAATGAATACTAGGAAAAGGTTTTCTGTCACTGAGGTTTTGGCACAACTTGACCATGAAAGTGACATAGAGGAAGATGTGTCTGAGATAGAGGATGATATTGAGAATGACCTTGATTATCACCCAGGTTATGAGAAGGAGGATGAAGACGAGGAGGAGGTTGACCCTCCTGTTCCTCTGATTGTCTCTCCAATTGCTCCTGTCCCTCCTATTGTCTCTCAACCACAAGCAATAACACTACTTTCCAAAAATCTAAAGTTGACATGGTCTGACTCCCCACCTGAACAACAGGGTAGACTTAGTGCTGCTAATGTCATCCGAATGGTTCCAGGCCCCACCAGATATGCTGTTAGCCGTGTGCAAGACATAAAATCAACATTTGAGCTCTTCATAACTCCAGCAATCCAAAACATTATACTTCAGATGACAAACTTAGAGGGCGGGCGCTTGCATGGTGACAGTTGGAAAGTCTTGGATGTGACCCACCTGCAAGCCTACATTGGGTTGCTCATTTTGGCAGGACTGTATAAGTCAAAAGGTGAAGCAACAGCAAGTCTTTGGGCTGCTGACACTGGAAGGGCAATATTTCCAGCCACCATGTCTCTGAAAAAATTCCACCTCATGTCCCGTGTCATACGCTTTGATAACAGAGAAACAAGGCAGGGCCGGCGAGAGCTTGACAAACTGGCAGCAATACGTGATGTGTGGGACAAGTGGGTTCAGCAGCTACCTTTGCTTTACAATCCAGGCCCCAACGTGACTGTGGATGAATGTCTGGTTGCATTTCGTGGTCGGTGTCCCTTCAGACAATACATTCCGAGCAAACCGGCAAAATATGGTATAAAAATCTGGGCAGCATGCGATGCAGAGTCCAGCTACGCCTGGAATATGCAGGTGTATACTGGCAAATCCCGAAGTGGCGCCCCTGAAAAAAATCAGGGCAAAAGGGTTGTACTTGACATGGCTGAAGGACTGAGTGGTCATAACATTACATGTGACAATTTACATGTGACTTTACATCATATGCCCTGGGTGAAGAACTGCTGAAAAGGAAGGTTACCATGTTAGGGACAGTGAGGAAAAACAAGCCAGAGCTTCCTCCTGAGCTGGTTGCAAAAGACAAAAGGGAGGTAACATCCTCAATGTTTGCCTTCACTGACAAAGCCACTCTCGTCTCCTATTGCCCCAAGAAAAAGACAATTGTTGTGCTGATGAGCACTTTGCACAAAGATGCTGTCCTGAGCACCAGGGAAGACGAGAAGCCACAAATGATCCTGGATTACAATGCGACTAAAGGAGGCGTTGATAACCTGGACAAGGTCACAGCCACATACAGCTGCCGGCGCAAGACTGCCCGTTGGCCCCTCGTCATTTTCTTCAACATCATTGATGTGAGTGCCTACAATGGCTTTGTGATATGGCGTGAAATTAACCCAGACTGGAATGCCGCAAAACTGCACAAAAGGAGGATGTTCCTGGAGGAGCTGGGTTATGCATTGGTGAGACCACAGATCGAACGACGACAGCACCTTCCAAAAACATCAGCAGCTGCTGCTACTGTTGTGAAGGACCTCCAATCAGAGGCCTCAACTCCTCCAGTGGGTCAAACGTCAGGCAAGAAACGTGGTAGGTGCCAGGTCTGTCCCAACAGAAATGACTCCAAGACCAGCAACACTTGTGTGAAATGCAAGAAATTTGTCTGCAAGCAACATGCATGCACTGTCTGCACCTCATGTCTGCAGTAATGCACACGAAAAACTTTTTTGGTAAATGAAGAAGTAAAATCTGTTCCTGTATTGTGTCAACATCGGTTCAGTGACTATAATTTTGTGTCAGGGATTGTTATGCAATGCTATTGTAAGTGTTCTATGTTTTACAGGTTTTGTAAGTTTTTAGTAATTGAAGAACTGTTATTTCATGTTCTGCTGATGATGACGTTCATGCAATATTATTGTGAATTTGCTTGTGTACAGATATGAAAACCATTACTCAAATGTATTTTTCTGAGGTTTTTGTAAGTTCTTAGTACTTGAAGAACTGTTATGTGATGTTTTGATGAGGAGGACATTCATTTTTACAAATAAAATCTACTACATTTTTGAAACTGTCTTTGTTTATTTGTTTTTTGGGGTTGGGGTCAAATTGACCCCAAGGGCAATGTGTGTAATTTTTTTCACAGTACTGCTAATAACAGAAATAGTTTTTCATTCCAAATGTTATAGATAAACCAAATATGTACTAAGAAGTCATATGAAGCCATTAAAACACTAAAAAGATGGTTCTTTCAAATTTTGTGTCAATCAGTGAGATTTTATGATAATTTGTATATTTCGCTGTAAGCACATGGCAGGTATTCTGGGTTCATAAATGGGTGTGGGGGGTGGGATTGTTTTGTAGGGCTTTTGATGGTGGTTATTAAACATATTTTAAGTACCTGTCACAAAAAAAACTGGGAAACAATATGAATTATAATCATTTTCTGAGGGTTTATTTAGCTGGGGTCAAATTGACCCCAAGGATAAAGGATGTCAGTAAGATTTGAGGGTAACACAAGGGTTAAGACTAACATACATAAAAAAGGTGGACCTCCTAGGCCCAACGGTTCTCGAGATATTCACAGAAAACTGTCTCCGGCCACCTACAGGCCAGTTGGTGTATAGTAACATAAATTAATTTATTGTGTGGCCCCCCATGAACGGAATTCCACGAAACTTGGCGTGCATTCAGAGGGTGTCATAATGATCCTACACTTCCAATTTCGTGCAGTTTTGACTATGTTAGGTCACAGATACCTGCGATTACAACACCTCATTTTTACTTTGTTGTGTTTAACTAGGTGGCGCTATACATGAAATGAGTGGTTATGGAATGGGTTGACATGGCCTCTTGAGATCAACATACAAAAAAAAAATGGTCCTCCTAAACCCTACGGTTTTCGAGATATTCACAGAAAACTGTGTCTGCCCTACCCTCCTTTCGGGGGGTCCAGTCCAGCGGGGGGTCTACCAGGGTTCCTACGCAGTATGGAAAACCTGGAAAAGTATGGAATTTGATTTTAGTAATTTCCAGGTCTGGATAAGTATGGAAAAAAGAAACAAGGGTATGGAGAAATATTTGTGTTTCCAGACTATTGCATCTACAGTACCAATCACTTCACTCAGGTCATAATGAAGCATTCCTACTGTTGTGTAGCTTAACTGTCAGTCCACATCATCAAGATACAATTGAATGGGGGTCCTCAGAAAAAAATCTCTCCCACAAGGGGACCCTGGTACCAAAACCAAATCGAGAACCCCTGTTCTATGCACGTGCCTTATGCCATTGTGCACTGGTTTGTTTGCGTAGCTCTGCTATTTTCGGCTAAAACACTGGTAGACTTCTTTGATTTTGTAAAAGTTACCAAGACATGGATACTGCATTATCTGATCAACTGTTTTTGCAAACTAATAATACTGTTTACGGTGATTTCTGAGGCCTCTGCCAGCAGTGCACTAGTCTCCCAACATATGTAGGCTATGCTGTATCAAATGTGAGTGCACCTTCCAACACAGCACTTCCCCAACGAAAAGTATCCAACAATGGGCAAGTGTTTTCTGAGGGCTAACAAGTTCATAATAAACATTATTATACAGCTTTTCACAATGCTAGTAGAACACTCTATTGACAATGTCTAGAATATGGTCAGAAAAATCTAACGAGAAGTTTGAACATTTGAGTATGGAAAAAGTATGAAATTTTGAAATGGAAAATGTGTAGGAACCCTGGTCTACAGATCAAAACGAAAAACGATGGTTCCATGCTATCCATGTGGGGTTACATGTCCACCAAGTTTCGTGTACCCCGGTCTTTCAGTGTCCCGGGAATCATTGACGGAAATTTGGGCATGCGAAAAAGAAAAAAAAAAAAAAATCTGACTAAACCTATATGACCGCCGCTTCGCTGCGCAAATGTTACATGTTACAGCAACGTCTGTGCCAGTCCATCTTGTAGGCCTAACGTTACAGATAGCTTACCTGAGGCTGCTCGGCTGACGACGAGGCGGGTTCACCGGCTTGCTCAGTCTCATACAGAGCCCCGCCCTTTTACCCATATATGGATTGGCCAGGAGGTGGGCGGGGTTAGGATTTCCCAAGGTTTTCCAAGATGGCGCCGTCCATACCCCCCATAAACGGCTTCATAACCGTTCTTCATAGATAGGCCTATATATACTTACTAGATGTCGCCTTCGGCTTCTCAGCATGCGTCAACACCGCCGCCATCTTGTAGCGGGGATCTGAAGCTCTAAACTAGTTCTCCCGTATTGTCAGTGTTACCTATTAGCGACGTTTGGCCACCCCCAGCGACAGAAAACCTTTTTAGCGATTAGCGACAAATTTGGGAACTTCTCACAATGATGGCAAACTCGGTTTCGTTGTTGTTGAAACGTAAGAAAATCACTTTTCTCATGGCTTTGTCATTTGTGAATTAAGCTACTGTACATCTCGTTTGCCCATAGCATTGGCCCATGATTAAAAAAGTAACGACTGGCGTATGAAGTAGCAGACCACGTTAAAGCACGGAAGTAAATGTTCTACAGATCTACAGCAACTTCTGGTAAGATTACAACTTATACGAGTAAACGAGACGAGAGGTATGTGGCCTCAACCAGAGCCTGTCTACGGAGAGCCTGTTTACTTTCATTGTATCGAACCTTCACTCATTGTTCCTCTAGGGGCCGCCGCTAGCTAGTGCAGAATGAATGGGAGTCTATGGGGCTAGACGGGTAAAATGTATCTTTATTATCGTCAAAAGCTTAGTTTTCTCTAGACTCGACCATAAATACATGCCTGTCAGTTGGAGCAACCCAAAAAACTAGATAATTGCTGGAGATTTTGACGATTTATGGTGATTTTATTTTCGTTAGATCTTTGCTCAGATTGACGTTAATACATTATAGATGAGTGGATCACCGCGGCAAGATGGCGTCTCGATTGACGCATTCGTTCCAATGAACAGCAGTAGTCAAGGCGACATCTAGTCAGTATATCTATGACCGTTCTTTAGAAAATATATGGGTAACGTCAAAGACACTTTGTCCATATTTTTTACAGTCTATGGTACTGCTACATTACACAGGGCTTAATGATTATGACATCATAATGACAAGAATATTGTGATACTCTGTTTATGTGTTGGAATGCTGTATGTGTGCACAGGTTGCCAAAATGGTTTCTTTTTATAATGTAATTTTTCTATCCACTTTTTATTATTCTGTTTACATTCATTAAAAAATATATCTCGCTCCAAACTAGCTGCCAGGCACTCGCCACACATCCTGTGTGAATTGGGCATTACTCTTATGTGCACTACAGTTATTCTTGTGTGCATTAATGCAGCATGGGTAGCAATGATGTTTGACAAAGTCTCATGTATAATATAAAATGGCAGACATTATCAATGAATAGTCTTGATTTTTTATTTAAACTTTTAGGGTGCATGGCATTTGCTTTATTTGTTATTAGAACAGGCAGTGCTTTGTCATTAAAGATACACATTGAGAGAACTGCTAATAATGGTGAGCCAATACAGTACATATAGAAAATATTACAAAAAATCTGAAAATACATCTTTACAGATTGTGCTTGAGTAACACACACACACACATTTACTTAATGTTGACTTTCAATTATTTGTCTGTGTTGCAGAGAAGGGGGCCATATTCCTTTTTATGTACCAGTACCTTCTCTCTCCCTCTTTCTTTCTCTCTCACACACACACACAGTTTATTCACAAATGTATTTCCACAGTTTTTTCAGACAACATGCTCCAATTAGATGATTTCCTCTGCATCAACACTGTATATTTTACAACAGTACTTTCCCTTGACAATAAATTAATGCAGACATTGTTTTATGAATTGCAAACTATTTGTTTTTGTCATAATGGAAGGCTGTGCTATTTACAAATACCAAGATTACATTAAAAATCACAACAACTATAATGAATATATATCTGCATTAGAAACATGAGAAATACTGAAATTCTTTGGGTAGCTATGTGACTCGTTTGTACATTGAGCACCATAGATATTTTTGCTTTGAAGAAAACCCATCTCTTCTGTATGTTATGACTTACACTCTTAAATGCACTCTCTTTTGACAGTGTTAAGTCCATGGTCCATTGCTTTGTGTATTGTAAAATACTCGCAGAGAAAGCATAGGCTCTTATTCAAAAGCTCTATAGTCATATATCAGCAACTCATACTTGTTACACAGCTGCAGAAAATGTAGTTTCTAAACGGGTCCCTAAAAGTTTAAAATATTAAGTACTGTACATTGTACACCGTACATCAATGTTGTGAATCAAATACCTACCGTATGTTAGTGTACACAGCATATAAAAAAATGTGATGTTCAAGGCTTTTACAAGTGTTCTTAATCTTTTCCAGGTTGTTAACCACCTAAGAAAAGTCTGACTGCGTTTTCCTTAAATTCAACACGATGATATTTCATCATGCAGCGGCAGTCCTTAAAACGAATTAAAACCTAAACAAAACAAAAAATGACAAAAAACCTGACACAATCAATGTATTAATACATAATATTGAGTCGATATACAGCGGAAGTAGCCCTGGAATTGGCAGAGGGGAGAACGATATCAGGAGTTTGTAGTCCCCATCATCTATGAGTTCCATCCAACACTTTCCCCAGTGGACAAAGCCTGACTGACAGACCTCTGCCAGGCTTGACTCTGTGTCCATGTGGGTTCAGAGAACATGGAGCCCAGTGGGCGTGGAGCTGAGCCCAGCCTGTGTGGGTAAGTGCTGGCCGAGGGGAGCGTTAGTCAGTCAGACAGTTTCTCCTGGGAGGTGGAGGCAGCTCTGGCGGCCCACTCTGGTAACATGAAACAACAAATACTGTTGTTGTTGTGGTCGTTGTTGTTGTTGTATGTGCTGGCCAGGGGGAGAGTCAGACAGTTTTTCCTGGTAGGGGGGAGGCGGCTCTGGCAGCTATAGTAACAATAACAACTAATACGTTTGTTGTTGTTGTTGTTGTTGTTGTATGGTGCTGGTCGAGGGGAAGTCAGTCAGTTTCTCCTGTGCGGTGGAGAGGCAGCTCTGGCGGCTGGCTCTGGTAACAACAACAAATAATACTACTGTTGTTGTTGTTGTTGTTGTTGTATGGTGCTGGTCGAGGGGAAGTCAGTCAGTTTCTCCTGGGCGGTGGAGAGGCAGCTCTGGCGGCTGGCTCTGGTAACAACAACAAATAATACTACTGTTGTTGTTGTTGTTGTTGTATGGTGCTGGTCGAGGGGAAGTCAGTCAGTTTCTCCTGTGCGGTGGAGAGGCAGCTCTGGCGGCTGGCTCTGGTAACAACAACAAATAATACTACTGTTGTTGTTGTTGTTGTTGTATGGTGCTGGTCGAGGGGAAGTCAGTCAGTTTCTCCTGTGCGGTGGAGAGGCAGCTCTGGCGGCTGGCTCTGGTAACAACAACAAATAATACTACTGTTGTTGTTGTTGTTGTTGTATGGTGCTGGTCGAGGGGAAGTCAGTCAGTTTCTCCTGTGCGGTGGAGAGGCAGCTCTGGCGGCTGGCTCTGGTAACAACAACAAATAATACTACTGTTGTTGTTGTTGTTGTTGTATGGTGCTGGTCGAGGGGAAGTCAGTCAGTTTCTCCTGTGCGGTGGAGAGGCAGCTCTGGCGGCTGGCTCTGGTAACAACAACAAATACTACTACTGTTGTTGTTGTTGTTGTTGTTGTTGTATGGTGCTGGTCGAGGGGAAGTCAGTCAGTTTCTCCTGGGCGGTGGAGAGGCAGCTCTGGCGGCTGGCTCTAGTACAGGATGGGGGAGGTGCAGCTGTGGGTGGAGGCTGCCCGGCTGAGATGCCGGATGGGCGTCGGCCCGACTGGTAGCGGTGGCTGCAGAGTGGGAGATGGCAGAGAGGGTGGAGGTTGGGTATATAGAGAGGGGGAGATGGGGGTATATAGAGAGATATAGAGTTGATGGTTGGGAATGGTGGAGGGTTTGAGGGCAGTTGGGAGAGATATTCAGAAGGTAAGAGACAGAGAGATAGTCGTTAGTTTAAGAAAAAGCAAGGTAGGCACCTATAGCCTATGACAGTAATGGATACAATTCACTGTACTCCTTGCTCAAAAGCTGCAGGATACATGCACACAGTGAGTAGGGGTGTGTGTGTGTGTGGGGGGGGGGGGGGGGGGGGGGCAGCATGGAGGAGTCACAGGATGATATGCAAATAAATAAATGAACAATGAAGTAATGGCATTTGAAAGGTGGACTGCATTCCAGCGGAATATAAGCAAGACTAAAAGTGTTTTTCTCCCTCTACAATTTACAGCATACCACACAGTTGTTAAAGAGGTGATGACGTTTGTCTTCAGGCATGCAACCAAAGAGAAGCCTTTCCAATCCACAGTATAAAAGAAGGCCAAATGGGAAACCATGTGATAAATGGTACATGATCAACAAAGAAAGAACAGAGACATGCCATGCTGTGAAATGGCAGTGTTAAATGAGATGAGCTTTGGTTGACCAACACACACGATTTGCATCGTGTCACTTACAGAGCTGTGGAGGTGTGCTCACTCATAAATGGGCTAAATCGGAGTCCTCGCTGCAATGGGGTGAAAAAACACCTGCAGGGTTAGTTCAACGATCTGCAATGCTGTCAATGTACATCCGTACAGAACAGAAGAAACCAAACAATTCAACTAGTTCAAAAGTTACAAGCAAGACATTGCTGAGAAGTAAGGATGCACTGATATATGGGCCAACATTGGTATCAGCCTATATGGGCCTTGTTTACTGATATCAGCTAATTTATACTGTATGGCATTTACCTATGGCAGTGGCTGATATTTATGTTATGCTGCATCAATTCTGCACTACAGTAGGTAAATATTCTGCTATGGAAGCCTGAAAGACTTGAAAATGGTCCAGTTATTTTTTTCAATGAATATTTTTATTTCCACTCTACTAAAGGGTATAATTAACAACAAAAACAAAGTAAACAAACAAAGAAAAAGATATCGTATCGGCCAAATTGTTATTTTATACATAATATCAGCCCAGAATTTCTCTATCGGTGCATCCCTACTGAGAAGGAATATAAATGGCTTATGAAATCTACTGTTTAGTATAATGACACATGAAGAATGTTTTACAGTTAGAGCATACTGTATACATCAATATATAATTCAAATGATTAACATCATCAGTTGACCTCAAACTGACTTGGTACAACAAGTACAACAAACTCGTACAGAAAACCATGCGTAAAATGAAATGTTGGCCGATTCATTTCCAAGACAATGGTGCAGGCAGGCAGGTGTACCAACAGGCCAAAAAATAAAACTCACACACTAAACATAATACCCATACACAGACATGCATGTGTCCCCTCAAACACGCACGCGCGCACACACACACACATGTGTGGCCCGCTGTAAGTCCATACTCACACACTCCTGCATGCTGAGGTGAGGACGGGTGTGTTCGGGAGAATAGGTTCAGGGGTCAGAGGTGAAAGGGTCAAACTGGCCATTGTGTGTGGGTGCATGCAGCAAGCTTCAAGTGAGAGAGAGAGTGACCAGGGTGACTTTCTCCTGCTCAGTAGTGGCCCATCCAGGGCACTGGAGCCAAATGCTTTCGGTAGGCAGCTCTGGGGTGCATTTTGTGAGGGTTGCAGGGAGGCTACACCGGGTACGTGACTGAAGTGTTCGCTTCAACTGTAGTTACGTAATGGAACTGGCTACACCAGACGTGACAACGGTGCACATGTTAAAAAAAATTTAGACCAATCCTCAAAACTATTACGCTTCGCGAACGGAGTGCTTCACTTGTGGCCCTGGCGTACCCTGGTGTCTTAGGAGAGGGAGGGTTCAAAATGGTGGTCTATCTAACTGCCCAGTTCAGGCCTCCTTGTGGCCAACTGACTCTGAAATAGATCTGGCATAACGCACAACACACAGCCCCTGTCCTCATCTGACCCTTGGTTCAGCAGCACAAGTCCTTTCTACAGTAAGCTGGAATCTGCTGGACAGTTCGATTGCTTTGAGTAACTAGTTTTTTCTCTACTTTGAACACTACGTGCCAGAAATGTAACCACTGAGGAAACAAACCTTGTCCCTATTGCATTGCTCTTCAAATAAATTAAATAAACTGTGGGCGTTTGCAGTAAGGACTATCGGAAAAAAAATGTCAAGAAGTGATTTTGAGGGAAATCAAAATTCTACTGTCCCTCATAATATACTCATATATATTATTATTATATGAGTATATTATTATTATTTTATATTATTATATAAAAATATTCAATACATACACTGAACTATTCATGCCAAAACTGTGGAATGTGTGTTTCCTTACTGAGAAGAGAACTTGCTGGCATGTAACCTATATGCTGCATCTGTTTCTGTCAAAAGCATATTTTACATGTAGATACAAACTAGTGAGACAGGCAAAGGCACTGCAGTGCTGAGAGAGAGAGCTGCTCCATTTTTACTGTGGAGTTTTGGCAGCTCTGTACAGATCTCCATCAGTGCCTTTCCATTCACTATCATTTATATAGTGGCCACAGCAAAAGTGCTGTGCCTGTGCCAACTGAACCAATATAAACTTCGGTGGGACTCCGATCTGACAGACAATCCCTCAGCTGTCGACTTAAAAGAGCAAGGCAGAGAGAGACGATCAGGGGTGTATTCCAAGTACATAGTTTAGTGACAAACCTGGGTAAGTTAACTCAGAGTAAGTGGTAAACCTCCTAATACTTTGAAGTTGTACTTGAATAAGACATAGACTTTGCACTGGAAATGTACTTGCAATGACACTCTCCTGCACTATTGTACCATTGCACCTTTCTGCATTTTTCCACACCACTCCTTTAACAGGTTACAAACTAACCTTACTGTGATGGCACACTATTGATATCTTCCCTTATATTTTTGTGGTATGTATATGTGTGTGTCATGTCTGTGTGCCTATGTGTATGTATGACGTGTATGAGCTACTGGACACCTTAATTTCCTTCAGGATCAATAAAGCATCTCTATCTTTCTGTCTATCTATCTACCTATCTATCTATCTATAATAGAAGAGCTGTATGGCTTCACTCTCCTAACAAACCAATGCCATAGGGCTCTTGTTGTAGGAGGTTTTAACGCTTACTCTGAGTTAACTCACCCAGGTTTGTCACTAATCCATGTACTTGGAACACCCCCCTGGAGAGGGTGAGGTGAGGAAGAACGAGAGAAGAGGAGCAGCAGAGCTCTCATCTGAAGAAAGGTTTATTTTACTTTTCAGAAGTAGAAAGTCACCATACATTTTGCAGTCATCATTGTACAGTGTTAACACTTGTGTCTGACACATGCATTTGATAGCAGTAATAATAATAATAATCAAGTCATATTATTATTGGTGTTGTTATTATGTACATTGCCAAGACCTTTACAACAGAGAGAAGGTGTGCATTCCCAAAAAGAAATGAGAAGGGGGTGGGGGGGGGGGGCAGCAACGACCCAGGTGGACAGGGGCTGGCGTTACCTTTGAGCTTTACATTTTTAATGGAGAAAGAAGAAACATTGACAGCTCCCAGTCGTGGACACTTTGCTTTTGTCTCTGAATTCATCGAAACAAGAAATAGAGGGTTTTTGGTATACAGTAGGAGAGGGAATTCTTTGGGTCAGTCAGACATGCACTCTCACACTCTCTCATACTATTTGCACAAACGCACAGACAGACTGATCAAGAGAGAGAGACACATAGAGAAGTGAAAACATTCAAGACCTTTTGAAGGGTTCTGATTTCTCTATTTTTATGGCATTTCTTTCAAAACAGGTGTGTCTGTGTGTGCAAGTAATGCCTGAGATTCAGGAACATCAGAAAGGTTGGGGAAGGCAGGGTGGGGGTTACTGGTAAAGGTAGGTGGATGGGGCTTGGGATAGGCTTCTTTGATGTCCTGGGCTGCACTCTGGTTGGTTAAGCACTGACTATCGCCAGCGTTTGACCTTTGATCTCACTGTTACCATGCTCTCTGCATGCTCTCCCTAGTCACATTCTGTCATTTCTTTACAGAAACAGTAGCACCAGAAAGCTAGGTGACATGGATAATAAACAAAATGTCTCCCAAAAATAAAATGGCACGAAGGTAGTGATTAAGAAAATCAACCCCCATCACATATTGTAAATATATATATATAAAAAAAAGTCACTCTTACCGAGTGAATGAAAAATTTTGGTCCAATTAATTTTATTATTGCCACTGGTTTATGTACATTGTCTATGTGATTTCTTTAAAGCAATCTACAGTTGATATATATTATTGTGCCCCGCAAGGGCTACTGAACCAAAAAGGAAAAACAATCACTGTTACTACAAGTTGTTTCGTCATGAAATTACATAAATGGGCCACTGTTAGCATAAATGTATGCTCAAATGGTCCAAGGGGTAGCAATCCACTCAAATACTGTATATTACTTACAACTGATATTACTTTGTACAACAGATAGAATACTTGAAAGTCTGAATGCTAAAGTTACACTGAGAACTGTTAAATTAGTATTGCACCATTAAGTCAACATTTCTGTACTCATATGTCATGTAAAGTTCTATAGCATAATAGAGTTCAGTGGTCCTCCATATCAGTAGACTGGCAAGAACAACATGAGTCATTTCATCTGCTAACATAATCATAACATACGGGTGCAGTGGAATAGAGGAAGCTGTTGCTTTGGCAACAGGGTTTAAACCAATATTTGTCTAAAGCACCTGAGGATCTGTGTGCCTTTTCTTTCATGCATGATCCACAAACTTAAATGTCAAATTCTTCTCCCCTTGCTATAATAAGGGCTTACTCCCAACTGTCTGTCACCTGAAGCAAAATCAATTTGATTACAGGACTAATCAAACCTAAGAATGCAATAAACAAGCTATGGGGGGAAGTCAGGTGCCTCCAGTTTTTAGGCTTATTGTGTAGACCCTTTCTCTCTGTAATGTGCAACCTTCTATCTAAAGAATTGTTGGAATTAATTATTTGCCATATAAAAAAAGAGTTAATTTATAAAGTTATTCATAAGAGAACAATACATGTAGTCATTTCATAACATGTGACATATTGCATTAACATAAACAATACATTCTTATATACAGTCTTTGTTCTCGTTGGCTATTTTAAAGTGACCATCTCAGGGCATTGCCATGTCTGTGCAAACATGTACATGCATGAAAGACAAGCAAGAAAGAAAAACAGATTCCTCAGGAACCGATCCATTCCAGTTATTTTGTCTTTTTTTATTTGTTTGCTTTTTTTATTTTAAAAGCAGTCCTCGAGTCGGGCAAAGTTCTACTGGACCGTGAGGGTTCTGCTGTCGATTATGGAAGGTTCTTGCGTTCAGTGCTCTGGATCCACCAGAAACATTCCTTTTTCCCCTCTGGGGCTTGGCTTGCTTGCACAGGTGAAGAAGCATCAGGTAAGGGTTGGTGGAGGGTTGGTGAAGCGTGTGGGCAGGGGGAGAGAGAGGCTACCAGAGGAAGGAGTGAATAGAGAACGGCGTGGAGGGATGGGTTGAGTGGTTGGGGAGGTGAGGAGGAGGAGGAGGAGAAACGAGGTGTGGCGAGGAGGAAGAAGGTGGCAAGTGGAGGCTCTGTCCTATCGCAGGGTTGTGTTCTGAATCTGTTTGTGTGTCTCTCGTTCTCTTTCTGTCTCTCTTTCTCTCTCTCTCTCTCTCTCTCTCTCTCTTGCTTTCCCTCTTTCCTAGTCCTCACACTGTCGAAATCAATTTGACCTCCGAACTGTGGAACAAACAGAAGGAGAGGCTGCTACAGCAAGTCTGACCACAGGAACAACACTCAGAGACACAGAGTAGCAGAGTGGGTAGTCATTAACATGCGATAAAAAATTAACTTGAGATGCATTTTGGGTAATGTATTTCTTTGAAGGTTATGAGACACAGTATAGTAGAGAGGGCACATGGACACCATGGAAACAGACGGGCAAAACTGTCCCATTGAACTCTATGATAACCACAGTCGCCAAAGGGCTAAAATCGGCAGTGATTAACATGTGATTAAAAATGAACTTGAGATGCATTTTGGGTAATGTATTTCTTTGAAGGTTATGAAACTGTTGCAAACATTACATCTGTATAAATGTCTACACTTAAGGTCAACAACATTAAATAAAAAAATGAACACAGAGGGGTGAGCAGAGCAAGCAGAAGCAAGGATAATAAAATAAAATAAAACTTAAATGAAGCAAAACCAAGGAAGATGGTATAAGGTATAGGTAAGAATGACTACTGTCTATTCAAATGCTGCCAAGGAAAACAAATTTGTGTTTGACGTTTGCTCTAAGTAAATCGGATCAATGGCAATTGTGGTGAGTTGAGACAAAGGTAAATTCTCCCATAGATTGACACAAACACACACACACAGGCAGAGCATTTGGCTGGCCTGTTGTGCACCACGGTGTTGTCTTTGAATCCATACTCAAGTGCTTTAGCGTTTCTGTGTGTGTGGGTGGTGCGGGGGTGATGCTGGACGCTGGACGCTGGCTGCTTTGTCAAATTAATTGGCTTGGCTCAGAGTCAAACACCGGAGTCCCATCTCTGTATACGGCTCTAGTCCAAAGAGCACTACTCCCTCCACTATAAAAAAAAACATGTCTGCACAAGCTTTCGAAAGACAAAATGGATTTTGGTTCTATTTTATTTGGTAAGAATCTATGGGAGAAACTACCCAAAGAGCTGCATGTTGCACGCCAAAAAAAAGAAAGCTTCACCTAAAGGCGTCTAAAGACTTATCAGTGAATGGAGGCAAACCCATTCAGGCAGAGGGCCCCTCACACAGTGGTTGTGTGGGACCCAAGCGGCCTGGCATGGGTTTGGGTGTACCAGTTGGTAACCTGCCCACCTTTCCAACACTTTAGCTCGAAGGTCCCCAAGTTTATTAAGGATTGCTGGTCCAGCTGTTGGTGGTAAACAAAACCAGCCTTTTTTTGTGCTTGCTTCAAGGTTACTCTAAGGCCTAACAAACTAAACATGCCTTGGGTCAAATAAGTGAAAGTAATAAATAAGGAAATAAAAAATAAATAAATATGGGAAAAGGAAGGCAGAATCATCTGACGCTAACTGGAACCTCGATTTTCTCATCTAGATACCATAATTATTTTCATTTTTTCCCCCCAAATTGATTCAAGATCAATATGAATACAATCACAGCACTTAGACAATTAGGATTAATGCTCTCTTAAGAGAGAAGAAAATACAATAAGACTGAAACTTACCTCGTGGGGAAGCGGTGCTCATAGTCTTCCAGTCCTTGATGCTGTAATACAATAAAAATATTACATAAGCATACATTAAAACATATTACATAAGCTTATATAAGTCATCCTTAACTTAGCAAAGATCTAGACTCTGCAATAATATTCCCATCACATTTTCATTTTTGTTTAATATTAAGAATATTATGATTGAACATGACATTTTCCACACCCGTGGTCCTGGATGATCTATTAACCCTTAAAGGTGTAGGTTTTTGAACATTCTAAGTTCCGCAACAATTGAAGGTTCTAAAATTCTATGTTGAATTCAATTAACCCAGATATTCTTTAGAACGTTCATTCCCCAACATTCCCGTCGCGGTACTCCTTAATGGCTGCCAGTAGATGGCGCTGTGGGCCTACAGTAGACGTCCAGGCCACTGCAGTTTTTGAGAGAGCTGGTGCTCTGGGATGTTTAAATGAGATGAGACGCCAGGGCAGTGAAACCGAGGGCGGGATGGGCCATTTCCCCCTTCACTACCTTAGCAATTTAACATGATAAAGAGAAGACTGGCGGTCCAGAAAGTGTGTGTGTGTGTGTGTGTGTGTGTGTGTAGGGGATATACAGTGGTTGAGGGGTTGTGGGGAGAGAGTAGAGGGACCACTGTTACGTAACAAATACTTCAATTTTGGGTTCACAGAGACAGTGTGTTCGCAGTCTCAATCATTCACGCGCACACACGCACACACACACACACACACCAGAGGAAGCTAGAAACTCTCGCTTGGCGTTATCTCTGAGTGCTTGTCAAAGCCGCCTCTCCGGGGGATGTATGCAGCAGAGCGGGAAGCTGTCCTCTACAATCTGGGCTCTGTCATCTAATGCAGCGCGCACACACACACACACACACACACACACACACACACACACACTCCATGTCCCAGGGTGTAAAGCGGAGAGAAGAAAACTGATCCCTGTTTACGCAAGCTAATGCCCCGGAACGTTCTTGGAGGCTAGGGCGAGAGGATGGACAGCCATGGCTGTGCTAAGGAGAGGAGTCTGCCACTGTCCCCCAGTCACCCTGCGGGAAGCGCTATAGCCCATGTGTGAGAAAGTCTGATAGAGCCTACACGAAGACACGGCCATGTGAGCAGGTGAGGGAGTGTGTGTCTGTGTGTGTGTGTGTGTGTGTGTGTGTGTGTGTGTGTGTGCGTGTGTGTGTGTGTGTGTGTGTGTGTGTGTGAGAGTGTGTGTGTGAGAGTGTGTGTGCCTGCATGTGTGTGTGTTTGTATGTGTGTGTGTGTATGTTGAACAGTAAGTGAAAGACCTTCACTGCTGTGTGTGGGTAATGTCAATAAGAGCATTGACCAATGACAGGGAGCAGCTGTGTATGTTTGTGTGTTTGTTAGTGCATGGGTATGAATGCATCTATGAATGTGTGTTTGTTTTGCACATGGGTATGAATGCATCTATGAATGTGTGTGTGTGGCTGACCTGTGTGTACGTGGGCACTGCGACGCTGTAGGGTCTCTGCTGGCGGCTGTGGGCCATGCTCTGCTGGGAGCCGCGGGCCATCAGGCGGGCAGACATGCCGTAGTCGCTGACCGGGAGCACCATGCCGTCTCTTTCCAGAAGGTTCCCTGTGCTGCTGCTTCTGCCGTGCTGGAGGCTGGAGAGAAGCACACCACACACACACACACACACACACACAGACACACACACACACAAACAGACACACAAAGAAAAAGACACACACATACAGTTAGTTTTACATCCCCTAACTCTAAACCAACTGAGCAAAGATTTTAGACTACTTGAGTGACATTAACAAGACAAAAAACTTAATCCTACTACCCCCTAAAATGTGAATACATATTTGATGTTACAACTGAATCTCTCTCTCTCTCTTTCTCTCACACACACACACACACACACACACACAACCCTCACCTGACATGTAAGTGTCGGGCTGTATCGGGCTCTGGCTCCGCGATGACTCGTGTGTAGGAGAAGGGGAACCAGCCTCTCCTGATGAGACAAACACACAAAGCAGACAGCCGTTAGCTGTTAGCCGTTAGCCGTTAGCCGTTAGCTGTTAGCCACCCTGGTGCTCTCCACATCAGCAGCAGCAGCAGTGACAGTGACAGATTGACGGCCTCTCAGTCAGCCATAGTCGCTGTCACTGGGCCATATGCTGACTACACAGGGATACCGCCTGCATCCATCTCACATGGGGTGCATCAGAAAAGCCACCTGGGCTCTTGTTTTGGGACGGTTTTACTTGTACTGTCTGGCTAACTTGTGCAAATAATTTTTAAAAATAAATCTGGGTTCATTTCTGAGGAAACATACTCTTATCAGTAGGAAGGTAACATACTACTTACATACTATCAGTATTCTCAAGGTTGATCATAATAACAAATAATCTAATTGCCAATTGGCTAATTTTAAAATATGCCTAAACCCATCAGGTGATCATTTGGCCTTTTAACAATATTGATAATATAAAGCTATAACACTTATTTATTAAGTCTATGGTTTCAACTGATGCTGATATGTCTTTACAACAAATAATATATTAACTACATCTGTAGTTCTCTGTAAAAGACTACAGGAAATGAACGCACATGCGGTTCTTCTCATTCTCTCCGTAGTGCCAGCCATCGCGGGCCTCTGGTACCAGCAGGGTGATGACGTCTCCCTCGCTGAAGCTGAGCAGGGTGCTGTTGTCCCCGGCCGCGTGCGAGTAGATGGCCTGTACGCGGGTCCGGCCCTGGCGCTCTAGTCCCGCTGCCATGGAGCTGGACCTGGGCAGCGTCTGAGTCTCGGCTGAGGAGGGGAATAAGAAGGCGGAAAGATTTAGTGTGTGTGTGTGTATGTGTGTGTGTGTGTGTGTATGTGTGTATGTATGTGTGTGTGTGTGTGTGTGTGTGTGTGTGTATGTGTCTGTGTGTATGAATGTGTGTGTGTGTGTGTGTGTGTTGTGTGTGTGTGTGTGTGAATGTGTGTATGTGTGTGTATGTTGTCGTGGTCCACCAATAGATTGTGAATTGAAGATACAGTATGGTCATTTTACTGACATTCCCATGTGTAGGATAACCCTTGTGGCCAAGGCATACAGGCCTCAATCCCAAGACAGCAAGGCTGTAACCTCACATAAAGGTAGTGAACTGCAAAGTAGGAGTCTCTTCTTTTTTGGTTTCAACCAGCTGTTTTGTGTGAGCACCTATATGCACACTTTGTTCCTCTGGTACAGGGAGGAGTCTCTTTTGTCCGACAACCTCGTCGGATACTCGGATACTACAACATGGATCATGGATGTGTGATCATGGATCACAAAACATCTAAGTGGTACGTGACGTTTTTTGACCACTTCCTGGACATTGCAGTCGTGAACGCATACATTCTTCTCAAGGAGATGGCCAGGGCGAGCAAAGGGAATATCTTAATGCACAAAGCGTTCAGGGAGGCCCTGGCGTTGGAGCTGGTGGAAGCAGGGTCATGCACCACTCTTATCCAGTTCTTATTACACAGGGGCCGTCCCACCTGCCCAGGTACAGTACATCACAGCAGATGGCATCCATAAGCAGACGGACATGCAAGCTCTGACAGTACAAGTCACCCATGATCTGCTCCACCTGTAATGTCACATTGTGCCTTCTGCCCTGTTTCAACAACTGGCATGACATTGTCACAATTTGTAAGGCAAGAACCATTTTGATTCCAGATCATATATATATTTACCTACAGTTTACGAGAAGAACTGATACCCTGACAGCAGCTGTTCAATTTCAACATGTGACCTGCTTGTCCATCCTGGAGACACTACTATAATGCTGCTACATTTTGCTGCTGTATAGAGCAAACAGAAGAGGTCTCCTAAAAATGTCCCAAGCCAACGGAAGCTCTTCGTCCTTCACCCACTTCGCAAACTTTTTTTTAAACCTGTCCTCCTCGTTCCCACCGGCACTGCCCTGTTTTTCACTCGCTTGTTTTTCTCGTCCTGCTAGCCTGAGGGCCCAAAAGACACACACACGCGGCTCTACACTGGCCATGCTGATCATTTCCTGGATTGTCACGTCTCATCCTTCTAGCCTCTAGCCTGCGACCGACTGCGTGCCCAGAAGACTCGCGGCTCCACGCTGGGCATACAGATCATCTCCTGGATCCTCATGTCCTGTCTGCAGAGTGAAAACCCTCTAGATTCCATCTCACTCACCCTGCTCTAGTGTCAAGCTACACGGAGTGTAAAATACATGGAAGATCTGATGTCTCATGAACCAGCAGGTGAAGTAACCCAGAGTAAGCACTTAAACAATTCATTTAAGTCAAACTTCTTTGTGATCCTTAAGTAGATTCGTCATTTTGTTAAAGCTAAATGATTTATGTTGTGGATTTCCGTGCTTGCATGAAGCAGGTTTCGGAGGACACTTACCAATGGTGGCCTTGCTCTTGGTGGGTACCACCTTGCGGGCAGGCAGTGTGTTGGAGTAGACCTCGGCCCCGTGCCTGTGAACCTGCGGGCTGGCTCCCTTGGCCTGGCCGGCCTTGCTCTCCATCCAGTGCTGGTAGTCGTTCCCGCCGTGGGCACCTGCTGTGCCGTTCACTATTGGCACGCCGTCCATGCCCATCGCCCTCTATGGGAGTGGAGGAGGAAAGACAAATCCGTCACATATCCGCCGTACCCTTACAGAACATGGGTACATGCTGAAGGGCTTTGATTTTCATCACCTCTACTCTCACCTTTACCACACACACACAGGCCTGCACACAAGCATCAGGGGGGGCAGAGTGGGGGTAAAACCAGTACAGATCACTAGGGCCCCAAGGGGAGGAAGGGCCCTTGAAAAGTCTGGAATATATGCATGGGGGGTGGGGGGGCATGGGGGCCCATCAGGACTGCCTATGCATAGGGCCCAGGGCTTGTGCTATGCCCCTGACATAGATGCACTCTTGTGGCACTGGGCATGAAGGTATAGATCAGCAAAAGTTGCTTTTATCAGTCAACCGCAGATTTTCATTCGAGGATCATCTGAAGCACCAGCTGGTAATCTTGACATATAACTTAGCTCAAATAGCGCCATACGGAGGCAGATCTGTATTTGTCGAGGTTGAGCGTGTCATAACGTCAGTGCCAGCTTTGCGGAGAAGTCGTCGCTAACAACGCACTTGATTAAAATTCCCAAGGAGTGGGAGGCCCCTGTGTACATACGGCCGCGGGTGAAGAGGTCTTGGTAAATTCACAGTTTGCCTATGGTTCCCCACCCTGTCACTAAGATGCTGACGGCTAACACTAATGAAGATGTTAAAGTTTGGCACCCTAATGGCTGGTGCAACCGCAAACATTTCACAAAACAATTCACAAATCGTCAGCATTTCTTTCTCTGCCCCCCCTTCTCTCTCTCTGTCTCTCTCTCTCTCTGTCTCTCTCTCTCTCTCTCTCTCTCCATCGTCTGACACTCCTCGACAGCCGTTCTGTTGTTTATTATCACCGCTCTGTCATTTCAGCGCGGCCACCGGCAAGATTTTACAGGAGAGAGATGGAGAGGAGCGGGTGCAGCGGCGGCTGCTAATTAAAAACACGGCAGAACGCGGCACGGGGGGGTGGGGGGGGCGCCATGTCAGGCGCTCGACGGAACACGCCACAGACGGAGATTCATGTCTTCCTTAGGAGTTTGTATTTGTCTGACACTGATCCCTTTTGGAGAAAGCTCAGTGGAGCGTGATTATTGCTGTGCCGTTTAGAAATCTGCGCAGGAGAAGCATGTAGACCTCTACCTCAAATTCCCTTCATATATTATTATTTCCAGCAGCAGTGACAGCTGAACAATGTCAAATGTGGAGTTTCTAGATGTGCTTAATTAAATTAATAATTAATTATTTATTTATATTTTATAAATAGATTACAAAATGTGCCTGTCTCTTATTTCACAAACATAAGCCTACTTCTCCACCATAATAAGATGTAGGGGTCTAGGTAGTGTGTATATGTGTGTGTGTGTGTGTGTGTGTGTGTGTGTGTGTGAATGCCTGCTTATGTGTGTCTTTGTGTGTGTGTGTGTGTGTGTGTGTATGAACTTCCTCACCCCACACCCACCCCCCCTCACCTGCTGGTTCATGAGGGCAGCTAGCTCTGCAGGCACAGGCAGGGGCTTGGCCCCAGGGATGGGGTCGGAGATGTGCAGGCCTCCTTTGGAGCTGTGGAGGGTGCCGCCAGCGCTGCTCATCGTGCCCATACTGGAGCTCATCTGCTGGGCCAGCAGCATGGCACGCTCGGGCAGCTTGGTAGGGTCGGCACACGCCTGCTGCCATACCGGAAGCTTCTGAGACAGCAGCTCCTTACCCTGGTGGGGGACAGACACAGAAGGGGTTAGTTCAATTCACTAATATATAAACTGTAGGTGCATTAGACCAAAAGGCACACTAGTCTAAAAGGTACATAGTGCAGGTACATTAGTCACATAGAT
>NW_027468674.1:18739773-18742273 GCF_046254945.1 Alosa pseudoharengus | reverse complement strand
CACACGCACACACACACACACACACACGCACACACACACACACACACACACACACACACACATATACACACACATACACACACATGCACAGAGCTCTTTATTTTTTCCCGTCGAAGAGTGGAGAGGGAAGCAAACCCTGTTTGGCATGCATTCTTCAAGTTCCTTCCCTTTCTCCATTCATCTCACTCTCTCTCTATCTCTTTCTCTCTCTCTCTCTCATACAAACACACACACACACAAACACACACACAAACACACACACACACACACACACACAAACACACACACAAACAGAAAGACACATACAAAGACACACAAACACTGCTGGTTCATGGCTCGGTCATCACCACACACAGCCAAATAGAGCGCAATTCAGCTTGTGATGGGAGAGTCCTCTTGCGGTCTCTCACATTCGGAAGGACCAAAAACACGTGCCGATATATCTGACATTGATCCCTTCACATACCGCACTCTCACACTTCTACTGCACTCTCACACTTCTACAAAAACGGCTCTTAAAACCCACCTTTTCAAGATAGCTTATGCACTTTAATGTGCCTTTTACTACCACTATGTTTTTATTTTCTTATTTTTAATTTGTGTGCTGATTATTATTATTATTTTTCACTGTGTTTACTCTGTAAAACGAGCTTGGGTACTTTGAAATGCGCTATGTAACAAATCAAATGTATTATTATTATTGTTATGGCACTATACCCCTGGGGATCAATAAAGTATCTATCTATAGATCTCTATCTATCTATAGGCCAATGCGAGTGTTGACGAGATGTCCACAGACTGGTCAACGGGCATCTTCATCCAAGTCATCTCTATTTGATGGTGGCTTCTGAGCCACTGTATTAAAAAGAAGCACCCCATTACTGTAACTGTTCTAGAGAGTATGTATACCGTTTATATAGATATCATACCTCTCTGGAGTAAAGCCTTGGGATGCATTGGGACATGTCTACATGGATCCTCCTTATATCAAACATGAAATGATATCACTAGACACAATTTGTTAAAAGGGAACTCTTTACAAGCTTGGTTAAATGGAGCCTGTATCACACATAATTAGCCTTGCCTTTAATCTTGTAAAAGCTTTACCACTCAGCAGGGACAAAGTTGCAGGCTGCTTAAGTTAGTGTTGGGAAAGAGTTTTCTCACCCCTCTGCTGTTGTTCTCCTCATAGAATATTCTCTCTCTCCCTCTCTATCTCTCTCCTCTCTCTATCTCTGTCTCTCTGTCTCTCTCTCTCTCTCTCTCTCTCTCTCTGTATTTGCAAATGTGTGTGCGTGTCTATGAGTGTCTCTCTCTCTGTGTGTGTCTGTGTGTGTGTGTGTGTGTGTGTGTGTGTGTGTGTGTGTGTGTGTGTGTGTGTGAGAGAAAGGGGGGGTGTACAACAGAGAAATAAGACCCCTCGTTGTGGAGGTCTTGTCAGTTCCAGAAGTGTATCTAGTGGGGATTGGGATGCACTGTGTGCAGTGACAGATAGCAAGCTCTGCAGGGGGTAACACTAAATGGGGGTAAAAACATCACACACACACACACACACACACATACACACACACACACACCAAAACACATTAGACATCTATAATAAAAGTAATTTCACTCCTATTCTGTCATATGCACACTCACACATATTATACCATAATGAGTCTCAGTCCCCAAAACACACTAGACATCTATAATAAAAGTAATTTCACACACACACACACACACACACACACACACACACACACAGACACACACACACACACACACACACAGACACACACACACACACCCCTGATACAAAGTCACTCTGAGAGCGTGGCTAACTCCGCAATCCGCGTGAAGCCCGGGCGAGTGCCACTGCATCAGCTTAACGGAGCACACGTGCAGGCGAGAACGAGAGCGAGGGAGAGATGGGAGAGGGAGAGGAAGAGGCGAAGCGAGGGAGTGAAAGGAAGAGAGAGAGAGAGAGAGAGAGAGAGAGAGAGAGAGAGAGAGAGAGAGAGAGAGAGAGAAACGGCCAATCTCAGCACAAATGTCTTCTGGGGGCTCAACACCCCCACGGCAGCCTGCTATAGCAGCTCAGCTCCAGCTCACATGGGCAGAGGCTCTGGAGCGTGACTGTATGTGTGTGTGTGTGTGTGTGTGTGTGTGTGTGTGTGGGGGGGGGGGTTGCAGAGAGCGAGCGGAGCGCCTGGGCATCCATGTTTTGCTGTGTGGCCTTTTAGCCTTTAGCCTTAGCCTCAACCCAACCACACATAAACACAGGAGAGGCGAGTAGAGATGAGGAGAAAAGAGGAGAGAAGAGAAGGGAAGAGGAATGGAGAGGAGAGGAGGGGAGGGGAGAGGAGAGGAGGAGAGAGGAGTGGAGAGGAGAGGACAGGATAGAAGAGAAGAGGAATGGAGAGGAGGAGAGGAGACGAGGGGAGACGAGTGAAGAGGATAGAAGATAAGAGGAATGGAGAGAAGAGGAGGGGAGAGGAGAGGAGGAGAGAGGAGGGGA
>NW_027468674.1:18724773-18734773 GCF_046254945.1 Alosa pseudoharengus | reverse complement strand
ACACATCGACAAAAGCAAACAAATACAACTCGGAGGCAGTATATTCACGGGGACTGAACCATCAGCGTGATTCATTTGTTCTAAACAAACAGACTCCTGTCCAGCAGCTCCAGGCTAACAAAACTGATATTTGCTAAAGAGGGCACAACAAACAGAACACACACACACTCTCTCTCTCTCTCTCTCTCTCTCTCTCTCTCTCTCTCTCTCTCTCACACACACACACACACACACACACACACACACACACACACACACACACACACACACACACACACACACACACACACACACAGATATTTCTCAGCTGCAGTGGACATGTTGAAAAAGCATTTAACAGGAGTCCCACCAAATAAACCAGACACCAGATTTTGGGGTTTATGACTGTGCCTTGGTATTGGCCCTCACCTCTCTCTCCATCTCTTTCCATCTCTCTCTCTCTCTCTCTCTCTCTCTCTCTCTCCATCTCTACCTCTCTCTCTCTCCATCTCTACCTCTCTCTCTCTCTCCATCTCTCTCCATCTCTTTCCATCTCTACCTCTCTCTCTCTCCATCTCTCTCTCTCTCTCTCTCTCTCTCCATCTCTACCTCTCTCTCTCTCTGCCTCTCCCCCTTTCATCTTCCTCTACAGTGAGATGCACTGAGGCTGAAGGCTGCAGGCTGTAATTCAAAGAGACGTTTTCATCTCCACACTGCTGCTGTCTCCTCCACTCCCCTTTCCTCTCCTCTCCTCTCCTCCTCTCCTCCCCTCCTCTCTCCTCCTCCTTCCTTTCCTCCACTCTCCACTATCCTCCCCTCTCCTCCTATCCTCTCCCCTCTTCTCCTCCTCCCCTCTCCTCCACTCTCCTCTCCTCCTCTCCTCTCCTCTCCCCTCTTCTCCTCCTCCCCTCTCCTCCACTCTCCTCTCCTTTCCTCTCCTCTCCCCTCTTCTCTTCTCCTCCCCTCCCCTCCTCTGCCTCTTCTCTGAGCTCCGTTAACTCCACTGGGCTGATGTCAGACACTGCACAGCAAGGGGGCCTCACACTCTCCCACTCACTCACTCACTCACTTACTCACTCACTCACTCACTCACTCACTCATCAACTTAATGAACACACAAATACACACACACACACACAAGTTTGCAGCTCATATTCACACCTGAGTGCCCAGTAGTGGATTTCAGCACAAAACAGATGCACAAATCCTATCAAGGGCTGACTCAGCTCTCAGATGTGCCAACCACTAACACACACACACACACACACTCACAGGCTGAAGCGCTGGAGGTCATATTGCTGCTGATAGAGACATCTAAAGATCACACCCATACAGACAGTGGCTTAATTCCTTACCACAGAAGAATGTGTAAGTCACACACACACACAAACACACACACACACACACACACACACACACACACACACACACACACACACACACACACACACACACACACACACACACACAGAGACTCTTAGGAGGAGCAAGGCAGACTGTCATCTGCCAACAAATCCATCAAATTCACCCCGGCAGGGAGACCAGAGAGTCTCTATCATCCCTCCTCTGCATAACTTTGACCATCTGACCGGCCTCTCAGCATGACCAGACTGCTGATGCACAACCAACTCCCCCCCCCCCACACACACACACCCAACCACCATCACCACATCACCGCCCTCTCAACCCTCAGCTGTCTGTCTGAGCTGTCTGTGACCCAGCAGCTGCCCCGACCCCTCACACACACACACACACACACACACACACACACACACACACACACACATACACACACACACATACACACACACACACACACACACACACACACACACACACACACACACTGACTCACCTGCATCTCCTTGTCTCCGTACTTAGACGGGTGCTTGCTGCCCTGGCTCTTGCGGCGCAGCTTCTTGAGCTCGGCCTGGCACCTCTCCAGGCTCTCGCCTTTGCTCTTGTGCTCCATCTGGTACTTCTTCAGCGCCGCCTGTGGAGGGCAGCAGAGAGTCAGGGTGACTCGGGGCCACAGTGTAAAAGACAGCGAGCGGACTGCTTTGCTCAGGGTGAGCTGTGGTGTTGTCCCCGAAAGACCCTGAAGAAGATCCTGTTACGGAACAGACTCATAACTAACTAATCCCTCTCCTCTTTTCTCTCCTCTTTTCTCTCTTCTTTGTCTTTCTGTATAATGGGATTGAGTTACATCCTCAACAACAATCTCCTGTTTTATAGATAGATGTAAGTGGTTGGAACAGATTTCAATTGGACTTAATTACACATGAATGATATTGCCTCTTTAACAACAGATGAATAAAAATGCCCAAATTAGCTTAAGATAACACACATAGCTGGCCAACACAGGTTGTCTAAGGTGTGTTGTGCTTAGCACATTCGTAGGAAGTCTGTGTTGACTTTAAACCTCGAGTAGGAACTTCTATTAGGGGCCAAACTGCCATTGTTCTCCCAGACTGAGCCCGACATATCTGCCGAAAGTTAACTTTTGTTTACACCTGACTGAATCAGGGACATAGTGTACCACCCACCCTTTCTTTCTTTCTTTTCTTTCTTTCCCTCTCTCTTTCCCTCTTTCTCTCTGCCCCCAGCTATCTCTCCCAGCACATTTACCATTGCTGCTGCGTGGGCACACAATCCCGCTCAGGTGGGAGAGTTAATAAGCTTCTCTGTGTACACGGGGGGCAACGCTGAGCCGAACACACACACATATCCCAACGCCCCAACCGCAATATTGCTCATCGGGCTGAACCGAGATCAGTTCCATTTCTCTCAAGACTTCTACTGGAGGGTAACAGCCCCTCTTCCACCGGGGAAAAACAAGAAGTGAAAGAAAACCCATCTACATTTCTAAAGAACAAACAGTGTACTGCAATCAAGTTTCAAGTTCAAGTTTCGAGCACCCAGGAGGAGATTGTCGAGATTGTTTTGTGTCTGCGGAACACGTTTGCGGGTGCGTCAGCGTCCGACCGTTACTCTGTCCATAACTGTTTACACCTTTGAGGTTGAACATTTAAAAAAACACTCTTGTTCTCCACAGATCACTTTAAGTGACTCATAAGTGATATGAGGAGATGAGATTTAATTTATACAACATCTCTTTTTTGAGCCATTTGCTGCTGTTGCGCTGGAAAAGCCAATAGGGAAATTAAGAGATATGCTTAAAAAAGGGATAAAGTGAACATTTAATCTCTGGTGGATACCCTATCTGATTTCAGCGGAAACTGGGAGGGGTGGTGTATGGAGGAGAGAGGTGTGTGTGTGTGTGTGTGGGGGGGGGGTAGAGAGGTGAAGTCAAAGTTAAAGAATGCATTGATAACAGTGAGTCTAAAAGAAGGAAAGAATGTGGGAAGAAAAGAGAGAGAAAGAAAGAAAGAAAACACAAAAGCAAATGAACGAATGATTGACAGTGTTATAGCCATTTTCATTGTTAAAGTCTTGAATGTTATTATTTATATGTATTGGGAAATTCGTTTGGATTAGTTTGGAATGCTTGCAATAACTTAGTTGGAATTATAATTTATTTTTATGTATTTATTTATTTCTGTGCTTAGCACTTTAAGGGCGCACAAGCGATGGGTGACGTAGTGGGAATGACTGCATATGGGGCTGGTGCACCTGAGGTCAGGGGGCATTGAATGCGATTGTGCTTGGTTACAAACATTTTTTCGACCACACTTTTCTTTTACAAACCACTATAAAACAGTTATTTCGTTAGGACCTTGATGTGGACTAATTTACAACAAGTTTTCATTTACTTTTCGTTGCTGTATGGACCAATAAACATTATTTTTTGCCACGTAAAGGAGAAGGTGCGTTAATCCTGCCAGGCCTATCGTTTCACTGCCACAAAGAACTTTGGACAAAATTGGACGAAACAAAGTCGAAAAAATATAAGGATTAAACGGATTTCGTTACATGGATTATGGACAAGGAGCAACCTTAAAGTTTTGATGGTGGATTCATGGAAGGCCGTGAGTAATACAAAGTTTAAACAACGTCGGGCCGCCGCGCTCAAAGTTTTGACCTGTTTTGCCGTGCGGAAACAAAGAAAACATTTGAATGTTTGGACATTGAATGCTCTGTAAACTAAACGATAGAGTGTGAAAATGGAAACAGAAAACGCAGACGACGTAGACGAGGAGGAAACCTTGATTGAGAAAGAAAAGAGATTGTTTAAACTAATCGGAACGCGTAGAGGAAAGTTAGGAGTTCTCACAAGAAAGCGCAACGAAATAAACGCTCTGATGGAGGCAGGAGATACTAAAGAAGAGGTGAAGCAACCAATTTTAGATTTTATTGAGTATTTAGAAGAGTTCGAGGATTTGCAAAACAACGTGCAATCATTGTTATCTGATGAAGAAAAGGAACCGGACAGAATAGACTGGTACGAACCTAAGATGGCCAGCTTCAGACAATTCCTTGATGGCGTAGATTTTTGGCTGAAAGCAGATGAGGTAGACGCCGATCAGTCCGTGTCGCCGCACGATAGTGTTTCACAGGCCGCAACAAAGCCTCCCAGTGCAGCCTCCAGTCGGGCCAGCAAAGCCTCAGAGGCTCTGTCTGAAGCAAGAATACAACGTGCTGTGCTCGGTGTGCAATCACGGTCTCTGGAGGAGCAACTTGAAGTGGACATAGAGGCATTGCGACTAAAATCAAAAAGGGAAAAACTTAAACTGCAAACAAAAATAGCTGAGGCAGAAGCTAGAATAAATATTCTTTCAGAAAGGGAATTTTCGCCTGTTGATTTAAGTCACCTTGCACAATCTAGAGCGTCAACAGAATACATTCTTCCAACTACAGCAAAAAAGACACAAGCAAAGCAAAGAATATATCCTGAACACTTTAGACCTACCTCAACAGAGGTTAAATCGGAATTACCAGGTTCTTTCTCCATCCCAACCAAAATGCCTACTCGAGGGGCATTAAAGCAATCCTCAGAATATACTCCAGATTCAAACAATGATTCTCTCATCAAAGTGATGAAAAGGCAGAATGAAATTACTTCACTACTTGTGAAGCAACATGGATCTTCTCAGCTTCCACCAAGAGCAGTTTCTGTCTTTTATGGAGACCCACTTCAGTTCAGGTCATTCTTGAAGTCATTTGAACAGACAATCGAATCGAAAACAGACAATGATGAACAAAGACTGTACTATCTGGAGCAATATACATCCGGAGAAGCTAAGAATCTTGTGCGCAGCTGCTTTCACCTGCCACCAGACAAAGGCTATAGGGAAGCCAAGAAACAATTGGAGTGGCACTTTGGAAATAAAATAAGGATCTCTTCTGCATTCTTGGACAAAGCGTTGAAATGGCCTGCTATTAGGGCAGAGGATGCGTCTGGTCTACGGTCATATGCAATATTCCTCAAAACCTGCCACAACACCATGCAAGATGTTGATTACATCACAGACCTTGAAACACCATCAAATTTGAAGGTTATCGCTTCCAAGCTGCCGTTCAAGCTTCGTGAGAAGTGGAGAGGAGTTGTCAGTAACATATACGACAAGCACAAACAAAGAGCCTCCTTTAGAGATCTACTCGCGTTTATTGATAAACAGGCACGCATAATGCTAGATCCAATTTTTGGGGAAATCCAGAGCCCACTGAATAAAACTGCAGAGCCAATAAGGCAAAGCAGAATCATTTCAAAGTCCAGTAGGGGGAGCAGTTTTGCAACAGCTGTTTTACCAGCGTCAAGTGCTATCACCACAAGCGCATTCACAAATCCCTGCATGTTCTGCAATAAAAATCACCCAATGGAAAAATGTCAAACATTTCAAACCAAACCCAATAACGAAAAGGTGGAGTACTTGAAGGCAAAAGGAATGTGCTTTGCATGCTTACAAAAGGGACACATGAGCAAAAACTGTCTGAATCGAATGTCTTGCAACGTGTGTAAGCAAAAACATCCTACAGTTCTCCACATACCAACCAAAGGAAATCAAACAAATAGCAGAGGTGCTGATACAGTGGTCTCGCTGGCCACTGGTAGTGATACTGGGGCCGGAAATAAGGAATGTGCTCTCGCAATTGTGCCCGTTAAAGTTACACTAGAAAAGGGAACAAAGTGCATTGAAACGTATGCCTTCCTAGATCCGGGGAGCTCGGCAACCTTTTGCACTGAAGAATTGTCCAGACAGCTTCAGGCCCCTGGAAAGAAAGTAGAAATTCTTTTAAAGACAATGGGTCAAGAAAGACCAGTAACAAGCTACAAGGTGTCTGGCTTTGAAGTAGCTGCTCTTGACAGTGACATCTTCCTCAAGCTTCCTGATGTTTTTACACAAAAATCAATCCCTGTGACACATGACAATATGCCGACAGCAAAAGATTTAAGAAAATGGTCTTACCTCGAGGAAGTTGACTTTACTCCTATCAATGCAGGCATCGGGCTGCTAATAGGAGTCAATGCGCCAAGAGCCTTAGAACCTTGGAAAATTATTAACAGTGTGGACGGAGGACCATATGCTGTGAAAACCCTGCTCGGCTGGGTTATTAATGGTCCACTCGGCTGTGGGAGTATGAATAATGCTAATGTTCTTGTCAACAGAGTATCCATCCAAAACTTAGAGAATTTGTTGATAAAACAATACAACCAAGATTTCATGGAACAGCATTATGGAGAGAAGAATGAATGGTCTCAGGAAGATGAGCAGTTCATGAATATTGTGTCTAGTTCAGCCGAACTGAAAGATGGTCACTACCGTTTGAAACTTCCATTCCGCAATGTCAATGTAAACATGCCTAACAATAGGCAAATAGCCTATCAAAGAGCTCAATATTTGTTGAGAAGATTTGAAAAGGATCAAGTGTTCTTCAATGAATACAAAGCCTTTATGAATGAGGTCATGGCAAAGGGGTATGCTGAGGTCGTACCTCAGTGTGAACTGCAGCATCAGACTGGCAAGCTGTGGTATTTGCCACATCATGGTGTCTACCACCCACGCAAAAAGAAACTGCGTGTGGTTTTCGATTGTGCTGCAGCATTCGGTGGAACCTCTTTAAATAAGGAACTTCTCCAAGGTCCCGACCTGACGAATACGCTCCTTGGCGTGTTATTCCGCTTTCGTCAGGGGCCTGTCGCATTCATCACTGACGTAGAAGGGATGTTTCACCAAGTTCAAGTAGCAAAGGAAGATATCAACTTCTTGCGCTTTCTTTGGTGGCCCAATGGGGACATCTCTAAAGAACTAGTCGAGCACAGAATGATTGTGCATATCTTTGGTGCAGTATCTTCGCCTAGCTGTGCCACATTTGCCTTGCGGAAAACAGCAGATGACAATCAGGACAAGTATCCAGAAGAAGTCACAAACACTATCCGACAGAACTTCTATGTTGACGACTGCCTGAAGGCAGTCAACAGTAGCCAGCAGGCCTTGTTTTTGTATCAGCAACTCACTGAGCTATGCACAAAAGGTGGCTTCCATCTGAACAAATGGATAAGCAATGATCGCACTGTCCTTGCTGCAATTCCTGAAAAGGACAGAGCGAAAGAAGTGAGAACTTTGGATCTGAGCAAAGAACAGCTGCCGATGGAAAGAGCACTTGGTGTTCAATGGGACGTGGAAATGGATCGATTTACCTTCAGCATTGCCATCAAGTCTCACCAGACAACCAGAAGGGGAATCTTATCTATTGTCTGCTCAATATATGACCCTCTAGGTTTTCTGGCTCCCATCACTCTTGTGGCAAAACTGATCTTGCAGAGCCTATGTAAGCTGAAGCTGAGTTGGGATGAAAAAATATCACATGATGTCGCTCAGACCTGGGAAAATTGGCTTGATTCACTTCATCTTCTGAACACTCTTGGTGTTAACAGAAGCTTTATTCCATCATGCTTTGGTGACATCACATCTGCACAACTACACCACTTCTGTGATGCTAGTGAGGTTGGCTATGGCGCCGTATCCTACCTCCGGCTAACAAATAGTAGGGATGAAGTCTGTGTTTCATTTGCATTTGGTAAGGCCAAAGTAGCACCTCTTAAGTGTACTACCATTCCCAGAATGGAGCTTGCTGCAGCAGTCTTGGCTGTACGACTAGATCATATGCTTAAAGCAGAACTGCAGTTCTTATTTGCAGATTCTATGTTTTGGTCAGACAGTATGACTGTTTTGCAATACATTGCCAACAAAAGCAAACGATTCAAAACTTTTGTTGCAAATCGAATCTCTGTTATTCACTCTTTGTCGAAGGAGGAGCAATGGAGGCACATCTCCTCAAAGGACAACCCGGCTGATGCAGCTTCCCGCGGCTTATCAGTCAAAGCATTTCTTCAGAACCAAACCTGGTTTAATGGGCCAGAGTTCCTCCACACACACTCTCAGTGGCTAGGAACGACTAAGAACATGGATCTAATCCCGGATGATGACCCTGAGATAAAGCAGGAAGCCTCTGTTCATGCCCTGTCTGCAAAGTCTGTGGAAGAGTCTTGCCCTACCAGCAGACTGCTGTCTTACTTTTCCAAATGGGCAGATTTGAAACATGCAGTTGCATGGTTTTTAAAATTCAAGGACACACTTCAGAAAAGGTGTGAGGAAAAGAAAAATCTACAGATAGATGTCAAACCTAAAATGAAAAAGAAAAATTTGACTTACCAGCTTTCAGTAGATGATCTTAAAAGGGCTGAAACGGCAATAGTCAGTTTTGTGCAAAAACAACACTTTTCTGAGGAAATCTCAAATCTGACTGATGGAAAAGCCATAAAGAAATCCAGTCACCTATTAAAGTTGGATCCCGTAATGGTCGATGACATCCTAAGAGTAGGTGGGCGGTTGAGCAAATCTGCATTACCTGATGAGGCAAAACATCCTGCCATCCTACCAAAGAGTAGTCACATCTCAGAGCTCATTCTTCGCTATGTGCATGAGAAGGTTGGACATAGTGGGAGGAATCATATGCTTTCCACACTCCGACGGCAATTTTGGATCCCTCACGCAAATGCACTGGCTAGAAGGATCATCAGAGAGTGCCTGACATGCCGCAAACAACGTCAAAGACCTGGGGAACAAAAAATGTCGGACCTCCCATCTGACCGAGTTGTGATGGACCTCCCTCCATTTACCCTGGTCGGAATGGATTATTTCGGGCCTATTGAGGTTAAAAGGGGAAGGAATGCTGTCAAAAGGTATGGCGTCATATTCACTTGTTTAACATGCCGTGCTGTTCATCTTGAAGTGGCCCATACACTTGATACGGATTCCTGCATCAATGCCATGAGAAGGTTCATCTGTCGGAGAGGACCGGTCAAAGAGATAAGATCAGATAATGGAACAAATTTCGTAAGTGCAAATCGTGAATTAAAACAAGCGCTACGAACTATGGATCAAAACAAAATACAAAGCACACTCAGACAGGACGGGATTAAATGGACTTTCAACCCACCTTATGGAGCTCATCATGGCGGCGTTTGGGAACGTCTGGTTCAACAAACCAAAAGAATTCTCTGTTCTGTCACCCAACAACAAATAGTCGACGATGAGGCTCTCAGTACCATATTCTGCGAGGCTGAAGCTATTCTGAATGACAGACCAATAACACCATCTAGTGATGACCCAAATGACCTTGAGGCTTTAACACCAAATCACCTTCTGTTGTTAAAAGGGAAGCCCACTCTACCGCCTGGTCTGTTTGACAAACATGAAACATATGGAAGAAGGCGCTGGAAACAAGTCCAGTACCTCAGTGATTTATTCTGGAAAAGATGGGCAAAAGAATATCTCCCCATAATGCAACAGCGCCAAAAGTGGAGCAGCCCACGGCGAAACTTCTCAGTAGGAGATCTGGTCCTTTTAGCTGATGAGTGTGCCCCCCGAAATTCATGGCCTTTAGGGCGCATTACAGAGACAATAAAAGATTCTAGAGGGTTTGTGAGAAAAGTACGTGTTAAAACACAAACCAATGAGTTGGAAAGGCCTATCACTAAGCTATGCCTTTTGCTTGAGGCCAAATAAGTCTGAAGATCTTAATTTATTGAATGGAATAACTTTCGGTTATGTTTTTT
>NW_027468674.1:18717273-18719773 GCF_046254945.1 Alosa pseudoharengus | reverse complement strand
GAGAAACAGAGAGAGAGGGAGAGAGAGAGAGAGAGAAAGAGAGTGTGTGTGTGAGAGAGAAAAAGAGAGAGAGAGAGAAAGAAAGAGAACGAGAGAGAGATGTTTGTTGTTTTAAGGGTACCTACATGCTGCCTCTTCTGATTATGCAATGCATTGTGAAAAAAGGAACAAAAAGAGCTAGTTTGAGCATAGAGCGGGAGGTAAAAAAAACACCTGGAGAGACAGTGAAATAAAGACAGAAAAGAGAAAGAGAGAGAGCAGGAGACAGATAAAGAGAGAGAAAGAAAGCGACAGACAGAGGAGAGCACTACCCAAGAACAAAACAAGACACACAGTAGCACAGGAACTCAGTCAAGGCCCATTTACTGGAACTCCAGGGACTTGGATGCCAATTGGAACTGATCCGCTGTGATCATAGTGACTCAAGCCATCAGTAGACACAAAACAGTCTCTTCCATTTCAACCTCTAATTGGCTACACATACGCTTCTTCATTTTATCACAATGATAAAATATAGCGTATAGGGGCAGACATATTCAAAAATCATAAGACCAACTAAAGACATGTGAAATAAATATGGGCACAAAGTCTCTAGTCTCTATTGGCTCTGGCATGATGGCCAATGTGAACTATTATGCAAATATGTATTGACCTGAACAATGCGTTGCACTGAAGAATGTGTAGTCATTTGGCAAATTATTATATCCTGGCTAACACAGGAAATGAAAGACATGAATGTTATTGGTGCATGAATTAAACATACAATATGATCATTCTCTAATTGAACATGGAGTAATCAAATGGTGCAATTAAGATGACAACTGAGGGGCTAAAGACGCATAGAATTATATTTAGGGCCTCTGTTGCTCTTTAAGATGGAGGACTTGAAATGATCTTGAAACAGGTTTTAGGTCTCAGTACAACGGGTGGGAGCAGGGGGAGGGGTCCCATCAGGGCTAGTTCCAGTATAAGGTTCTGACTGTCAGCCAGACATTAGTGTGTTCAGAAACACAGTATGTCAACCTCGCGCAATAACACACACAAAACACACACACACACACACACACACACACACACACACACACACACACACACACACACACACACACACACACACACACACACACACAAACACACACTCAGCTGGGTAGAAAACTGGGTTAGCTGCAGTTTAGCATATATACTATGTACAATATCAAAACCCAACTCAATCCATTCCTGCCCCACCTTCTATTCAAAAACAAACCTTAGAGGACAGTGACGCACAAACAGCACAATAGGGCGCACACACACACACACACACACACACACACACACACACACACACACGCACATATACTGTACAGTAGTGAACAAGGGGAGGCATGGCTTCTTTTTTCACCTCGTGACAGCAGTAAGGGAGCCGTGGCAGTTGCCGTAACAGTAGAGTGGGAGCACATGGAGAAAAGGGGCGGACAGGGGGCAAAAGGGGCAGAACAGGGCTTTTGATTGCCCCGAGGGGTAATCCATTAAGGGGAGAAGCACTGGTGTCCCCTGTTGTCACTCCATTGCATATTTTTGGACGCGTCCCAGAAAAGCCCTCCGGTGTATCAATTGACGTGTGAGTGGATGTGTGTGTGTGTGAGTGTGTGAGTCTGTGAGTGTATGTGTGTGTGTGTGTGTGTGTGTGTGTGTGTGTGAGATGGTTATCGAGCTGTTAGAGCAAGGCTAATCAGGATGCACTGCGATCGCTCGCTCACTGGTGTCCGCCCTCCAACAAACAAGATAACAGTGATACTCCCTTGCTGAACAAACTAAACATAAACACACATTGATATATGCATTGATATAATCACATATATAAAATACAAACACCCCACCCACCCACCCTCCCTTTCTCAGTTTGACCCAAACATTCTCTCCTCCCGCCTATATGTTGCATTCTGAGAAATAATAAGGGCAGTCATTCTAGGAGTCAGTTTCACCATGAGGTCATCTCTGACATGAGTTTCAGCAAAGCTTAATAGTGTGGTCTCTGTTACTGTGAGAGACCTCTCTCTCTCTTTCTCTCTCTCTCTCTCTCTTTCTTTTGCAAGGCTGCAAGAACCTATAAACCCCTCTAAATCCGTTCTTCTGCACTGCTCGGCCCTTCTCTTCAAAGACGCACAGACAAGGGAGGTACAAAATATGGCTAAAGAAGCTCAGGAGAGTCCAACCCCCTCCCCGACACGCACACCGCCAGACGACACCACACACTCATGACCTTGACCCAACCTTGTCCCCATCATCCTCCCCTTTCCCCTCAACTGCCCAGCCTGACCTTGGCCATTTCTGCCAAAGAAAAAAAAATCTCTCATTTCTTCTCAGCGTCCAAAATCAGCAGAATGGTGTTACGTCCCTCTGTCCCCTGCCTCCCTCCCTATCTCTCTTTCTCTCTCTCTCCTCCCATCCCTGACAGTCCCGCTCTCCTCTCTGCAGGGGCTCTGTAAGCAGCTTAGCAGTAATCAGCACAGATCACAAC
>NW_027468674.1:18697273-18707273 GCF_046254945.1 Alosa pseudoharengus | reverse complement strand
TCTCTCTCTCTCTCTCTCTCTCTCCCTCTCCCTCTCTCTCACACACGTACAGTCTTTCTCCTCTTTCTCTCTCCCTTCTCTCTGTCTGTCTCTCTCTCTCTCTCTCTCTCACACACACACAGTCTCTTTCCCTTCATCTCTCTCACTCTCTCTCTCCCAGCACTGCATCGCCACGTCACAGTGCACACGGCTGAGGAGAGGAGAGGAGGAGGAAGGGAGCACAGAGGTGGGGATGAAGAAGGAGGAGGAGGAGGAGGAAGAGGAGGAGGAAGAGGAGAGGCTCAGAGCATCAGAGGGGAGCACAGAGGTGGGGATGAAGGAGGAGGAGGAGGAGGAAGAGGGGGAAAAGTTATGAATGAATTCTCACGTAGAATGTTTGGTGCAGTGGTAGCTGATGAAGTATGAGACTGTGTGTGTGTGTGTGTGTGTGTGTGTGTGTGTGTGTCTGTTATGGGTTTATGTGGTGTATAGGGGTGAATGCCTGTAGGTGTGACATGTATGTACTGTATATAGACGTATATATAAGCACGTGTGCATTGTGAGAGTGTGTGTGTGTGCACACAGCACATCCAGACATCATTGAAACTCCTGGAGTAGGTTTGTCTCTGTATATGATGTAACAGACCCCACGCCATTTGGAAAAACACCTGAAACATCCAGACCCTCTTCACAACCCACTTCTCACTACCGGGTAATTAATTACGCCCACAAAAAGTTCTGCAGACGACTTTTCACTGCAGTTATAATCTTCTCCCCCTTTATCCGATCTCTCTTTGTTTCTCTCTCTCTCTATCTTTCTCTCTCTCTTTCTCTAAATGAAATTACAATAACTCTTATTTGGTGTCTCTCTCTTTCTCTCTTTGATTTGATGACATTTGTACTCACTTCATCCCTCTCTCTCTCTTTCTGTTCTAGTCTCTTCATCTCCTGCTCCAAAAATGAAGCTCCTTCTTTCCCAGTGCTTGCTGTTCTTTTAAAAAGTGCACATTCTAAGTAGCGGAGATCCCATCATTACATCTCAGTGACTGACCACACGGATTGAGGCACAGAGACTGAGAGAGATCTTTGGGAATCTGAAGGGAAACATGAGCGAGCTAGTGAAAATGTAGAGTGAGAGAGGAAAGGTGAAAGACCAAAATGATAAGGCTAGAAGTTCAGAGGCCTCTTCCACACATCAACCAATGAGAGATGCTACCTTCATATATCCGAAAGGTACAGGGGTCATTTTAATAACGCCCGCTTGCTTCCTGACCCCGACACATGCTACACCAACTCTATGCTCTTGTTCAGTATTACTAGTGTGCTACAATACTTAGGCTAGGTGGCTAGGTAGGAGAACATGTACAGTATTATGTATTGGGCCTGGTGGAGCAGTATGTCTACAGTATGTGTACGGTAATGAGGAGAGGAGGAGGGGGGAGAGTGTAGGAAAGGAGGAAGAGAGGAGAAAGAGAGAGGAGGAAGAGCAGAGGAGAGGAGGAGGAGAGTGCTGGAGAGAAGAGGAGAGGAAGAGGAGAGGAGGGGGAGAGGAGGAGAGGAGAGGAGGAGGAGAGTGCTGGAGAGGAGGAGGGGTGGAGAGGAGAGGAGGAGAGTCCTGGAGAGGAGAGGAGACCTACGTTGTCATTCCCTTATAATGATGCACATGTTAGGTTCTCTCTCTCTCACCACCATGAATAGTGCAAGACACACACACACACACACACACACACACACACACACACACACACACACACACACACTAACATACACAAGAGCTCACATGGGCACAAACATGTAGGCAAAAACAAACAAACAAACATAGGGCAGTATGTCTAGACCATTATTATTGTAGGCACACTAACACATACAGACAAGCAAATACACACACACACACACACACACACACACACACACACACACACACACACAGCTCCAGACTCTCACTCAGTCCTGCACATAAGGTTGAGCTCCTGCATTATTCAGACCCCACGTGAGAGAGTTACTTACACTAGTTACTTACACTCACACACACACACACACACACACACACACACACACACATCTACCACAGTTTCTGGTTTATATAGAGGACACTAGTGTAGGTGGCGGTGGGGGTGTGTGGGCTCACGTGAGGGGACACATGCGTTGTCGTGAGCACACTCGGCTCCTTCGCAGAAGAACACACCGCGGCGTACAGCCCCAATCCAGATGTGAGCGCAGTGTGTGTGTGTGTGTGTGTGTGTGTGTGTGTGCAGCGGGGTAAAAGCTCTGCCTCTGCTACCTCCAAGCCTGAGGGCCCAAACACACACACACACCGTTGGACCACTGATTGCTTATGTCGCCTTGCCAAGCTTCACGCTCAGGTAAACACACTACTGTAGCAAGCACAAACACACACACAGACACACTCCTGCACGCACACACACACACACATGCAAATACACTCTCACGACACGTGCAAGCAGGCACATGCATGCACACACACACACACACACACAAGGCACCTCTTGCATCCTAGTCTGGTTGGATTGGTCAGCTACCCTGTTGTTGGGGCACAGTGTGCCTGCCTTGTCATGTCTTGCCCTGCGTTTCCTGCAGGCATTACATTAATCACAGCTAGTGGTCTGATATGCTGTGTCTAATCAGATCAGCCCAATAATTAGTGCGAGTGTGGAGAGGAACGTTAGGGCATTCACCGCATGACCACTCCCTTATACGGACAACGCTTCAAAACTTTCACCCGCCTGGCACTCTGCCTCCGGAAACACAACTATATCCAGAAATAATGTGATGACAGTGTGTGTGTGTGTGTGTGTGTGTGTGTGTGTGTGTGTGTGTGTGAGTGTGTGTGTGTGTGTGTGTTTGTGTGTGTGTGTGTGTGTGTGTGTGTGTGAGTGTGTGTGTGTGTGTGTGTATGTGTGTGTGTGTGTGTGTGTGTGTCAGTATGACAAGAAGAGGGCAAGAAATAGAGCCACATGTGAGGGATGGACTGCCCTCGCGTGACCGCAGTGTGTGTGTGTGTGTGTGTGTGTGTGTGTGTGTGTGTGTGTGTGTGTGTGTGTGTGTGTGTGTGTCCGCAGCAGCACTGGCCACAACCCTAGCACGTGCTGAGACACAAGCGGGCAGACACACACACACACACACACACACACACACACACACACACACACACACACACACACAGCTGAGGAAGCAGCAAAGTCATCTTGCCCGTGGCGAACACGAAGCGACTAAACTGGAAAAGCATTTCCGCTTCACGCCATGCTGCCTCCCAATTCTGTTTCAGCGCACACACACACACACACCCCCACGCACACACACCCCCACGCACACACACACACACACCCATGCACACTCACACACGCACACACATACACACACACACACACACACCCATGCACACACACACACACACCCACGCACACACATACACACACACACACACACACACACACACACCACGCACGCACACACACACACACACATACACACACACACACCACGGCTGGCATCAGCTTATGTTCCAGCACGTTCTGCAAAGTCATGATAGTGTCTGAGTTATATCTATCTCCGACTCATCTGTTCAACAGTTCACTAACACCCTCACACATTCCCAAATCACCCACTTTCCTGAATCACGGTTTCATCGCTGATTCATGCTCTCTCTCTCTCTCTCTCAATCTCTCTCTCTCTCTCAATCTCTCAATCTCTCTCGCTCTCACTTTAGTGCCTTCATCTCAAGACCCTCACAGCCTCTCTCTCTCTCTCTCTCTCTCTCTCACTGAATAATTTACATAAACATACACACACTCTCTCCCCCATACCCTTCCCCAATCACTCCACTCCGTCACAAACTCACACTTACACAAACACGCCTTCACTCCACTGGACACGTACACACACCTACACACCTCCTATCCTGGGTCGCCGGTGTCATGTCACAGTAGAGCCATCTGTCATTTGTATAGAGGACTGCAGGTTGCTTTGGTACAGAGTTGTGCTTATGATTGTGTATATGAGATCTGGCCAGTGTGTGGGGATTTAATCATAGACCTGTAAAAAAGACAACCATTCACTTCTTTTTTCTTTCTCTCTTTCCTTCTTTATTCCTTTCTTTCCTTCATTCTGACTGTAAGCCGGTCAGTGTTGGCAGTGTCGTGTGTCTTTCCCATAGACTGCTGTATATATAAACCGTTTGGTCTCTGTTTGTTTGCCCCCAGACTGTACAAAACTGTCTGGGCCAGAACTGTTTGGGCAAAGAAGAGCTCTGTCAAGGTGCCCACTGACACAGTGAATAACAATCACACCTCTCCTCTCCTCTCCACTGAACCACTCATCCCTCGCTCCCTCCCTCCCTCTCTTTTCCCTCTGGGTTACGTCTGTTATCTCAGCTCTGTCCTCTCTCTCACTCTATCTCTCTTTTTCTTTTTTCTCTCTGTCTCTACAGTAGTTCTTTCTCCATTCTCCTCTCTCTTCCTCTCTCTTTCCTATGATCCCTCTCTCTCTCACTCTCCCTATCTTTCCTTCTCTTTTCTCTCTGTCTAGTTCTTTCTCCATCCTCCCCTCTCTCTTCCTCTCTCTCTCCTATGATCCCTCTCTCTCTCTCTTTCATACCCTTTCCCTCCCCTCTTTCACTCATCCATCCACATGTCTCCAATCTGTTGTCATGCATGACTAATTCAGGTGATCACTTTATAACCGTTCGTGTGTTTTGTTTTGTTTCGTTTCATTTCGTCTTCGTTGTCTAATCTCCTTCACACGGCAGAGGCATCAGAATGGAAGCGGAGGGAAAAGCCTGATTGCTTTTTGACTATTTGATTTGTTTTTGTCTGATTTGTTTTTTGTTTTTGTTTTGCTGTCTGGTGTCCCTTGGGATGAGGGGGTAGGGGGGAGGGATGGAAGGGTTACTGCGGTTACGGGCTGCCTGAGCCCCTAGAGCTCGGGCCTCTTCACCTGAGCTGCTAGAACCGCTGAACATACATGCAAATCCCACAGCAGTCCACATGAGTGCACCGCAGGGAAGAACAGATCAAGGAGGGGAGAGAAGGGGAGAGAGAAAGAGACAGAGAGAGAGAGAGAGAGAGAGAGAGAGAGAGAGAGAGAGAGAGAGAGAAAGAGACACAGGACAAAGAGGAAATACACTGACTTCAATGACATTATTTTTGTCTTTAAATCCTGTGCAATATCTTTCTGTCAAAACATTTAAGGGGATGGAGACCAAGGACAAACACACACACACACACACACACACACACACACACACACACACACACACACAAATACATATAGGCACACATACACACACACACACAAACGTAGCATACCCAAACAGCCATGAAAACAACAAGCACACACAGACACACAGACCCCCTGCCTGTAGCTGCGGGAGGCAGTGTTGATATGGGCGAAAGGCATTGATTTCCCCCATCTGAGTCATGCGTGGCACGAGCCTCAATGCACCGGAGTAATGCAGTTAGCCTACAGGGCCACATTAGCCAGATGAAAACAGCAAGGGCTGGGGCAGGACTCGCTCACTCACTCTCACACACACACACACACTCTCTCTCTCTCTCTCTCTCTCCGTCTCTCTCTCTCTCACACACACACACACACACTCGCTCACTCACTCTCACACACACACACACACTCTCTCTCTCTCTCTCTCTCTCTCTCCGTCTCTCTCTTACACACACAGAGAGAGACACACATCCCTTTTTCACTGCTAAATGCATATATAAATCAGCTCACAGAAGCATGCATACAAAATGTGTGAACACACAATATATTCATGCAACATAACACACACACAAACACACACACACACACACACACACACACACCTACAAAGCCAATTATAACAAAACAAGCGTGCGTTGGACGCAGCCATCTTATCCATTAGCTTAGCATGACACAGCACTGAATCAAGTCCACTGACAGCACCAGAGGATCCGTCCTCAACAGTACTGAGCCGCTACACGACTCTCAGAACACCCTGCAGAAATAGGCCTCCTCGATGATGGACGAATTTCCTCTGCACCCGACCTCCATTACAATGCTACTGAGTCGACGGGACTCAGATAATAGCGCAGCATGATTTAATGTGGAATGCCTGATATAATGGGCTTTCAGCGTTCATATTGGAGTTAGAGATGGAGGACAAAGAGAATGAGTGAGAGAGAGAGGGGGGAGAGAGAGAGAGAGAGGGAGAGAGAAAGGGGGAGAGAGAGAGAGAGAAAGAGGGAGAGAGGGGGGAGAGAGACAGAGAGAGAGGGAGAGAGAAAGGGGGGAGAGAGAGAGAGAAAGAGGGAGAGAGGGGAGAGAGAGAGAGAGAGGGAGAGAGAGAAAGGGGGAGAGAGAGAAAGAGGGAGAGAGGGAGGGAGAGAGAGAAAGGGGGAGAGAGAGAGAGAAAGAGGGGATGCATGTTGGGTTCGCGATTGAATATGCATTTTTGCGGAGCCGGCGAGGAGCGAAAATGAAAAGGAGAGAAAAGTGCTGCGCACGAGCGAGACAAGGTTAGTGAGTTCCCCAGGAGGAATAATGAATTATGCACCCGCACACACACACACACGCACGCACGCACGCACGCACGCACGCACACAGACACACACGCACACACACAAACACACACACACACACACACACACAAACACACACACACACACACACACACACACACACAACTTTACGACTTTTCTTTTCTATACTGCGCTTCTCATTATCTTTATTTCCCTAACAGCTGCCAATAACCCACCAGACTTTCTCCCTCGTACAGCCACATAAATGTTCATAAACTCAGTCCCATGAAGACAGGTGCTCATCTCCGCTGCAAAGCAATAAGCACTAGTCAACCACTTCTTCTTCCACAAAGTAGCAAAAGCGAAGTGGCAAATAGTACAACGTGAGTAGATACAGTGCAAATAAAGATATTGCTTTCTACAGTATTGGTGCTAGTTTTACACACACACACACACACACACACACACACACACACACAGCCAGCACACTCACGCCATCCGCAATCAACCGGAAGACAAGCCCCCGGGCTCGGCACTGTAACAGGGAGAGTAGTGTTGGAGAGGAAGCATATTTAGGATTCTTTGAGTGTTCCATCGTCATGATGGAACATTTAGAGCAAAAGCACCTTTCAAACAGCTAGCGAAAACATCTAGAGATTGTGCTGTGTTAGACATGAGTCACGTTCCTAGTAATGGATGTTTGTGTTCCATTGAAAGTCGGACTCCTCTGTAAGAGTTGAGTGTTTACTTCCTATTGGGTCTTGGGGCAACACGCTGAGAGCTTGACCTCACCAGCTGAGAGGAAATAAACGCCAATCCAAAGAAGCTGTGACAAGTATCCTCAAATGCTCTTCACAGAGTGGTTTACTCCCTCCAAGTCAACCAAATACACACACTTTCCCTCTGATTCATCTTTGTGTGTGTGTGTGTGTGTGTGTGTGAGTGTGTGTGTGTGTGTGTGTGTGTGTGTGTGTGCGAGAAAGAGAGAAAGAGAGGGCATATCATGATAATCTTACAACAATATCTTCTCATTTCCTTTAGTCCCCTTCTACAACCCCCTCACGTCTATCCTTGCTGCGCTATTCACCCCTCCGTCCAGCAGGGGGCGACTACCATTATCTAGGACTCACCAATATCCTTAGAGCCATGACTGTCGCTGGCCAGCTCCCCCATCCGCACCAGCGCGTCGAAGTAGCCCTTCGCAGCGAAAGTCACACCTGGAAACATGGAAGCATTGGGCACATCAGATGAGGAGGGTGAGCTAACCGCTAACTGCTAGCCGCCAACCTGCACCTGCGGTTCCCCCAAAACTAACTCCCCCAGAAGGATGGAGTAAGGATTGGCTACTGGGGAAAGGTGGCAGGTGCTGGGCAGGAAGTGTGGGGTACCCTGGTTAAGGCCCCATGAGGGTGGAGGGGAGAGGGGGTAAGAAGGGATGGGGTGTGGGGAAGTATGGTAGTGTGACCAGTGGAGAGGGGAAGTTAGCCTGTCTGTCCAGGCCATCAGGACATGAATGATAGATGTTTCCAGCAAATGAAGCTGGGAGCAAGAGGGGGAGGTTAAAATTTGTTGGAGTGTCAATGTGATACTCTCTTCACACAATCATGCCCCTTAACACTCCATGCATCTCCACTGTGTGTGTGTGTGTGTGTGTGTGTGTGTGTGTGTGTGTGTGTGTGTGTGTGTGTGTGTGTGTGTGTGCCATCTCACTATGCCACTTAACAAGAGGTGCTTGCTGGATTGATGAAGAAACAGATGATCTGTGAGAACATGGTGGTGGAGGCTTGTGATGGGGTTGCGGTTCAACTGGGGGCACTCAGAAGAGTGTGGAGGGGTTGGTTGTATGTGTGTCTGTGTACATATGTATGTGTGAGTAAGTATGTGTGTGTGTGTGTGTGTGTGTGTGTGTGTGTGTGTGTGTGTGTGTGTGTGTGTGTGTATGTGTGTGTGTGTGTGTGTGTGTGTGTGTGTGTGTGTATGTATGCATGTGTGTGTGTGTGTGTGTGTGTGTGTGTATGCATGTGTGTGTGTCTGTGTACATATGTACTGTATGTATGTATGTGTGTGTGTGTGTTTGTGTGTCCACGTGCAAGAAGGGAGGGTAGGGGAAGAGAGTGTGGGTGACTCTGTGGCGGACTGAATGCAGAATGAAGCCATGCTGAGGCGCTCCCGTGCCGTCCGACCTCCTGACCTGGAGCCAGCGGGTCAGGGAGCGCGTTGGGCCCCGGCCCCATCTCAGCAGCTCCCGGGTCAGACACACAGGCCATGAGGGCAGGTCTAGGGTGAGGCTGAGCTTGAGCTTTGAAGCAGCAAAGGCAAAAGGGGAGAGAAGGAATGAATAAGAGAGAGAGAGAGAGAGAGAGAGAGAGAGAGAGAGAGAGAGAGAGAACCAGAGAGAGAAAGAGAGAAAGAGAGAGAGCGATAGAGAGAGAGAGAGAGAAAGATAAAGCTGAAAAGAGAGAAATCTCATGAAAGGCAAGCGCTTGAAAAGCTGAGTCATATACTACAACTAAATAAATGTTACTAATAAATATGTTAGCAAGCATGGTTAAGCAGGGAAAGATTGTTTTATGACATACTATGCAAACTGTTAAATGTATCTACTGGGATCAGCAAAAGCAACTACCCATGCCATAAAGGCTTTTAAAACACTCAGTGTGAGTGGGGGGGCTAACAGCTTGGATGGATGGATGCCTGGATGTTTGGATGGGTGGATGTTTGGATGGATGGGTGGGCTGGCTAATTTGCTGGCATTCGCAGAAAAAGTCTCTAGGGCAGCGTGTGTCCAGGTTGGAGGGAGATTAGCTGGTGAGCCCTTGGGGGGCTTTGCAGGCTCTACGTGTGTGTGTGTGTGTGTGTGTGTGTGTGTGTGTGTGTGTGTGTGTGTGTGTGTGTGTTGAGGGGTCTTCAGGAAAGAGGATTATGGGGCTGATAGAGTGAGGTGGCGTGGGTACAAGAGAGGAGATTTCCTGCCCCCTATCCAGAGGCTACGAGGCATGCAGCCAATTAGCAGAGAGAGACAAGCCCACTCACCAACAATCAATGGACCATAAGCCCCCGCCTCAACACACTCATTCTCCTTCATTCCTCTCTCTCTCTCTCTCTCTCACTCTTTCTCTCTCTCTCCATATCGCTCTATCTTCATATCACTCAGCCTCTCTCTCTGTGTCTCTCTCTTTCTCTCTCTCTCTGCATCGCTTCATCACTCTCGTCATCTATCACTCTCTCTCTCTCTCTCTCCATATCGCTCTATCTTCATATCACTCAGCCTCTCTCTCTGTGTCTCTCTCTTTCTCTCTCTCTCTGCATCGCTTCATCACTCTCGTCATCTATCACTCTCTCTCTCTCTCTTTCTCTCTCTCTCCATATCGCTCTATCTAGCACTCTGCCTCTAGCTCTCTCCCAGTCTCTTTCTCTCTAGATCTCTAGATATCTGTTTCTCTCTCTTCATTCTTCCTCTGTATCCCTTTGCTTTTCTCTCTCTCTCTCTCTCCATCTCTCCCTTA
>NW_027468674.1:18648283-18678283 GCF_046254945.1 Alosa pseudoharengus | reverse complement strand
GGTGCACCTCTTCGGTACGAGACATCTTTGAGGTTTCAGGTATAACACCATAGACGGTGGTTTCCTCGTGTGAAATGACTGCGATGTTGCAAGGTGTTTGAGAATAACACGTCAAATTAAAGATCGGATAAGACGTTCGAACGTGTTAGGATAGCAAGAAATGCGACCAGCGGAGCCAGTGACCGCCGCTTTTATAGGAAGCTCTCTCGCAGCACCCACACTGTCCCACGCTCGACCAGCGCGCACACACGGGAGGAAGCTGGTGAGAGAGAGAGAGAGAGAGAGAGAGAGATAGAGAGAGAGAGAGCGCGCAGTGTACTCGTCATTGGGATTGCGCTCACCATTTAAACTCGCTCCGCCCATATTCGCCGTCAGCAACGCCGACAGTCAGGCGCACCGAGAACAATGCAAAGACCATCACGGGCATGGGCAGCCTCCATTCACAGGAACACATGCAGCGCGTGATAGTAGACTACCTATAAGATAGTAGACTAGTGAAAAAAGAAACAGTTTCTGTACACCGTCCAAGATATTCATAGGCTATTCTTATGGGTAGATGATTGGTAATTATCTTGGAAAATATATATTATTCATTAGAAGAAAGCCTTAGGCAATAACATGTTGGGTGTTGGCTATTTTTTCTTCCACACCACGAATGATTGAGCCTACAGTAAAAATATTTAGGCCTGTTATGTTGAGTTTGCATTTTGACATTTGCATAGGAGGGCAACTGGCAGAGTTTGTGACGTGATCATACAATACTGAGGAAAAATCCAGCTTTCACAGAAAGGCTGCGCGCGGGCGTGTGTGTGGGCAGAGCAGTCACTGCGGATTCCTGCCAAGGACGTGCGTGTGTGTGATGTAGGTGGGGAATCCTCCGCATCATCCACAATGTGCTTTACTACCAAAGCTTTAATAAAAGGATTCTCGCCTTCACATACTGAAATAGGATCTCTCTCCCTGCCACATTAATGCAGCTTCCCTTGGTTGGTCTCAAGGATGACAATTTGGCAAAGTGCACGGGTTTGGTTATGGCTCTTATAAGACACGAACAGGGTAGGGTATTTCTGGGCTTACTATAACCTATTTTCTAACATTTAGTCTTTATTAGCTAGGCACTAGTTTGACACATGAGTGGGCAGTGGGCCTAGGCATATGGCTGCCTGTAAGGTAATTTCAGTCTATTCTACTGCCTTTGCTCTCTTCTTTGAAAGAACTCACGCCACCTCCTCTTCTGCCACATAGCCTACGCCTCTCTCTTGTATGGTTCTGCTCATTGTCGTTTGAAGCTCGAACTTAACCTCGCGCATGACTCAGACATTGTGCTCCCAAGGCCGCCCGCGAGCCCGAACTCCTCTTCTCGTGCCCACATTCCCACGCCGAGTTGGAAGGTCCTCCGCGCTCGAGTCCCTCGAATCACCTGTTGACTCACGCTATTTGGCCCAGAGACATCTAAACAATATATTTTGTGAGTTAGCAACATTTACAAAGTACTCTGCTAATGCATTTTAGAAATTAGAGGAGTGATTTGATTTGCATTGTGTATGTTAATATTGCCTGCTTCTTGAATTCATTTATTTTCCTCTCTGTTTAGTTATATAAAGAGTTACAGCATAGACCTCTTTCATTCCCTGGGCTGCACATAAATAAGGCTCTTCCACGAATTAGAGAAGACTGCCCCCTTATGGCTAATACTTCTACATTACAAATATCCAAATACTACACAAAGTTAAAAGTTAAAATACCTTTTTATTTTCCAAAAATAAAACCACCTTACAAAACCATAAGGAAACCATTCAGTTCTTAAGTTCTTCTGTTTTTCTAATGTCAGGTGGCAGCATGACTTGACACAGCAACACTCATCTGATTTTACATGAAATGATTTCTAATAGGTTTGTACACTCAGAAGCAGAGCTCATCAGAATCAATCTAATAAAACCACATCAGATAGGACATTATTCTTGGGATTATGCTGTTTTTGAAATGTGTCTTCATCATGATAATTGTCTGACAACCAGAGTCACCCTACACCCTGATATGTGCAGAAAATTTAAAGAGCATTCAAAAAGGGGAATGGAAGACAGAAATAGAAGAGATCAAACAAATGATAGATAGATAGAGTAAACCAAAAGGTAGATAGCAAGAGAGAGGCAGAGAGTGTGTCCAAAAGAGAACAGCTCTGCACCACCACGACGACACATCCCAGAATCTATCAGGCTCTAATCTCCAAGGAACATCTTCCCCGAATACCTCCGTAGACAATCTAGTGGACTGAAAATAAGCCTGCTGACAATAGGATTAGCCCTTTCGCCAGTGACACATGTGTACACACACACACACACACACACACACACACACACACACGTCATCTCACAGACGGGACAGAGAGGGGGTAAGTGTGTGTGTGTGTGTTGAGGGGGGGGGGTTGAGGGGGTGTATAAATGGCACACATAGGCAACTAGCAAGGCAGAAAAATGCTTTTAGCCGACGAGTTGTACAGCCTGATGAGAAGTCGTGTCTTTCGGTTTATCGCAACATGGTCATCCAGCGCATTCTTTTTTGTTTCCATACAGGCCAATTTTGGAACAAACTGGTGCCAGACCCAAAATGGATCCGGATCGGATTCCAGCCACAGTAGGCAGCACTCTGTGATCCAGTGGAGGCTCATACTATACTGATGATCTAAACGACAAAGAAATGACACTAGGGAGAGAGCAGCACTTAAAGCGGTTTGGAGTCTCCAAAAACCACAACTCAGGTTGTCAGTTTCCATGAGGTAAAAAAAGTGTTTTAAGTGACATACAGTATGCGTACATGAAATATCTATGAGGTTGTATTCAGAGCCTGTTGGAGTAATTGAGGAAAATATCGAGGAAGAAATAGGAGACAAGATGAATGAGAAAGATATGATCGACTGACATGACATACTGAGGGAGTCAAATGAAAACAGACCTGAAGATCATCATGAGAATAGGAGAACTCAGAGGGAGTTAAAAAAAAAAAAAACAATCAGACTGCGTGTGTTGTGTGTGTGTGTGTGTGTGTGTGTGTGTGTGTGTGTGTGTGTGTGTGTGTGTGTGTGTGTGTGTGTGTGTATGTGTGTGTGTTTTTGAGAATGATTTTTGGAAGTTGGGGAGGTTGGGAAATTGCAGCAGCCCATAATCGATGTATGCAGTTCGCCCCCTGGTGGTTAGAAGCGGTGCTAAGCGGCCAGCATCTCTCTCTCCGGCTTCTTCTTCTCTCTCTCCTTCTTCCGCTCTACAACACAGTGGCAGTGAGTTAGAAACACACCCATACCAGCAGGCAAAGAACAGACCAATACGTCACAATAACACACAGGCATTAGGTTAGGTGTGAACCAATACAGGCCTTAGCATAAACCGAAATAATGATTTCCCCTATGGTGATTTTTGGTGGTGGTTTGTTTACTTCTCCACATGGACTATTTGGTGTACACCTCTGTGTGTGTGTGTGTGTGTGTGTGTGTGTGTGTGTGTGTGTGTGTGTATACACACCAGGTTCTTCATCCTCCTCCTCTGCCTCTGGTAAGGCCTCATCTGGAACTTCAGGAAGTTCAACGTCTCCCTAAATATGAGAAAGGACAGTTCATAAAACAACTTGACATGTCATGGAAATATGTGAAGACATACTCAGAATCAGCTTTAGTCCATCTTAATAAACCTGTTGTGACATGGTATGATGCTAGGTGATATTAAGAACGTGGCCATATAAACAAGTCTGTTCTCACAGGCACCTATCCACAGACACACACACACACACACACACACACACACACACACACACACACACCTGTGTGATGGCCTCCAGCTCAGCCAACACAGCGTCTTCATCCTCCTGAGTCAAGGAGCCCGCCAGCATGTCATCGATTTGCTGTGGACAGACAAACAGACTTGGGCTCAATCAACCAATCAGCACTAAGACCTTCAGGTGTACCGTACCACCTGTAGAACAATGTGAGGGGTGCGGGGTGTGCAAAGCAGCAAGCTTACCCTCTGGTACTCTATGGAATCCTGGGTCTCATCCATGATCCTTTCCACCTCCTCGATGGACATAACCTGAAAGAGGAATATCCCAGGACATATATCATGTACAAACATGTACAAATTTACTTCCACACTTAACTGACAGATAATGGCTAACAGAACATGATCATACAGTAGTTCTCTGCACTCAAGAATATCCACGGTTACTAAGACCAAGACCAATATGGCATCAATCAAACTACAAACATAAGAGGGAACTGTTTATAGCTAAGGTTAAGGCTGATTAGGAGACTGTATTGTCTTTCAGTATGATAAAATGCAGCCCCTCAGCCTCCATATGTGTAATGCAGAATCAACTGAGCAGTACCTCATGCATCTTTTTCAGGCAGTCGTTGCCGATCTTCAACCCTTCAATGACCTTCATCTCAATCTGGGCAAACTCCAGGTCTTGAACCTGACAATGTTGTGAAAAGTGAAGTTAAGATAACAAAGTTGAATGCTACCTAACATACAATGGTAGGGCTAACACATATCAGGGGAGCTTCACAACCAGTATCAGTAAAAGTATTTCCTTGGTATGTTATACGAGTATGTTGCCACGCTCAGCGTGGTGTGTGGTATGTTGCATGTGGGTGCAGTGTGGGCGTTGCATATGATAGGGGTGTGTGTGTGTGTGTGTGTGTGTGTGTAGGTGAATTGGACACAAATTTTTCACATGTGAAGTTCCTAACGGAAAAAAAAGTTCATCTGAATTTGAATTTGAATTGAATTCCTTGAGAATGTACTTAAATCCTACTGTTTATTCTCGCGTGACCCATTGAGACTACTGAAGAGAAGCTCTGTGTCTGGGATTTACCATGCGCTCCAGGTTGCTTATCTGGTTCTCCGTCTTGTCCAGAAGTTGGTCCTGATAGCGTTTCTTCTTAAGCAAAAGGAGGGCTTTCCTGAAACCAAGCCACACACAAACAAGGTTAACAAGATTAACATGTACTCAGCACTCATAAACACAGTGAAAAATATTTTCAAACTGGTCAATTAGTATGGGATAAAGAACTGTCAAAAAAGTCATTCAGCAAAGCCGGCGTTTCCTGTGAATGTTTCAATCCAAGTATTCATAGTATACATTCCAAGTATACATTCAAGTATAGTGCATGAACCCACCACTGATAATGTGTCTTTACACTTCAGATATTTTATCATTTAAATGCAACTAGCCAATAAAAAAAGAGGAGGAGGGGGTTCACAGAGCAAATGGAGACAAAATTAGGTGGTTTCGTATGTTTACTGAATCTCTCTGTCCACCGCTTGGGCTTGTGCTGTTTGATTTAAAGCTGCAGTTGGCAAGTCTGACAGATTGAGGGGACTTAGCCAAAATTTTGAATGTTTACAACTCTCATGTCCTTCCCCCACTCCCACCGAGCACCCTCTCATCGAGTTTGTGCTTGTCAGCGCGCACCAGACTGCACCAGACTGTGACTGACAGTCAGATCTCACACAGCCCTGCGCTGATTGGACCAGAAGAACCGGGAGCTGTGGATTTTTGCAAAACAAATAACAGGCTCTAGGTGGAGGTAGAAGTGCGGGGTTTTTTTCTAAAACCGGCTGATTTATGTTGTTCTGCCAGAGCAAAGTGTCGGTTTCAGTGAATATGATAAAAAAAATCTTGCCAACTGCAGATTTAAACAGGGGCCTTACTCTTTCTTGCCATCCTTCAACAGCTGCTTGGCAAGCATCCTCTCCTTGTCCAGCTGGACATTGATCCTCTTCTGGTACTGCCTGAGTTTATCTCTCTGCTGTTTCAGTTGCTGTAGATAGAAAAAAGTGACCAAGTTAACACCAGGCAAATGTTTAACTAATCAAAGAAAACGAATCTGTGGTGAAAGCTTAGTCTAGAATTTTAATTCCACGTTTTCACTGAAGGCAAAACAACTAAAACCTGTAGGCTGGTCTATACCCTACCCTAACAGTGTTGGCAATCGCAAGTAGATTGCTTTAATTGGCTAACGAGATAGTATCTAAGCCTACAGTGTGTCTGTGATTCAGCAATCTTTCGACCACTGACGGCCATCACTGAATTGTTTACTTCTTGATCAAGAAACCTCACTGAAAAAGACAACTAGGAGAGATTCTGAGAAGTTATTTTTTTTTCAGGTCAGGTGATATTAACGTTACCAGAAAACATCAGGAACATAGGTGTGGGTTGTGTTGCTGGGCTGGGTTGCTTAATCATAACATTAAGACCATTTGCTAGCTAGCTTTCTAGCTCACCAATATCGCTCTGTCTTGCTCTGTCACTCGAGTCGTGCGTTTCTTTCTGCCGAAAATGTTTCCCATTCCGAAGCCGCATCCCCGCCACTCTTTACACCAATATCAGGATTTGTTTACAAAGCTAATATTCAGGAAATCCCTTGTCTAATTTCATAATACAGGTCAGTCGTTACTTATTTTAGCCTGCTGGATAATCAGTCCTCAGAACTCAGCATATCCAGCCGCACCCCTCACAACAGGAAGTATGGGAGACATCGAAGGACAATTGCAATATGTGCAACGAGAAAGTCAAAACGTTAATCGGCTGTGGGCATCTTACAGCATGATATGAGATACAATGTTTCAAGTCATGGTGCAAATGTGACAACTAACATACATCCAGAGACACCATTAACTATACTAGGTTCTTCCGTAGTTGTTAATTTTCATGCAATGTTTTAAGTTTCCCCATGTTCTGTAGTTAACGTTCCCGATTTACCCTGTGCGATGAATATAAGAAGGGCCCCTTGATGCATATGCATCTTTCAAGTTTAGACACTTTAAAAATCCAGCCTCATACGAACATATGCCAAACAAACAAACAAACAAAAAACAACAAGACAAACAAGATTACACAGAGGAAGTAATCTTTCCAATGAAAAAGACCAAGTGATAAAAGTTTCATTTTTATTGATTTTTTTATTTAAGGAGTAGGGGAAATGTTGAGCAGTAGTGGTGCCTAGTGGTATATGTCTTGAGTGAAAGTGCACACGTGAACTCCAGAGCACCGGGACTCTTTAGCGGTGCCCGATAGCGGCCGACTTCGGAACACACCCGCACCAGGCTCAGCCTAGATCTGGAGCAGATAGCTGGCTTCAGGGTCAGATGCAATCCAGGGGTCAACCGCTACCTGGGGTACCACCAAGGACTGTTGTGGGCACGTAAGGGCACATGACTGAACACAAGAAAGTAAAAAAAAAAAAAAAAACGGTGCACAATCATCTTATAAAGATTGCATAATACAGATAGTAGAAGTTAAAACTTACAAAAGTTCTCAAACAAGGTTCAACACTGGATAATGCCAGAAGGATGTTAAAAATGTAAAATGAATCAATTGTCAGTTTAAATGAAGTCGTGTACCTCTTCGGGAAAACTGTAGGCTATTGCAGTTTCTACTGGAGCCTGTCAGTAAGGTGACCAGTCTGTGGAACACAGTCATATTACATGATACATAGGTGAAGGTGTGCTTTCAACATCCAAAACAACCAGTAAGACAAATGAAGGTTTTTTTTTGTCCAATAGCAAATTGATCGTTTCTTTTGTAGACCTCTGCATTCCAGGTTGGGGAATTGGGTTCTGGGTAAAAGTAGTGCAAAAGCAAAGCTGTCTAATAGGTTACATACTGGTGGCTACATTTCAACCGCAAGACACTTAAGAGTTTACGGAAAAGACAATATACAAACTTCACATGATGCTGTGATCGATCGCACACAGATTTATATATTGCACTTTATAGAAAAAAAGATGAACTTGGTTTAATACATAATTCAGTAGAACCCCCAGGAAGTCATCACCAACATACACCCACACACTCACTTAATGACACACACGTACACACAGCTCTTGCAGAGGGGCACATTTTTGTCCGTTTATATCATTCACTAATGCTACATGTGTGCAAAAAATGAGTTCACCCAACAAAAATAATAAAATTAACCCAAATCACCCCTCTCACAGTTAAATCAACACACAACTTGGATTTGAAGCAATACCGCCACATCTAAATCAACATCATCCATTAATTTCCAAATTCCAGTCTTCACACCAACTTCACAGTTTTGCGTGACAAGCGGCAAGTGACCCAGCCATGATACCAGTGAAAGCCATCTTTCTCCAGCCATGATACCAGTGAAAGCCATCTTTCTCCAGCCATATGATACCAGTGAAAGCCATCTTTCTCCAGCCATATGATACCAGTGAAAGCCATCTTTCTCCAGCCATGATACCAGTGAAAGCCATCTTTCTCCAGCCATATGATACCAGTGAAAGCCATCTTTCTCCAGCCATATGATACCAGTGAAAGCCATCTTTCTCCAGCCATGATACCAGTGAAAGCCATCTTTCTCCAGCCATGATACCAGTGAAAGCCATCTTTCTCCAGCCATATGATACCAGTGAAAGCCATCTTTCTCCAGCCATATGATACCAGTGAAAGCCATCTTTCTCCAGCATGATACCAGTGAAAGCCATCTTTCTCCAGCCATATGATACCAGTGAAAGCCATCTTTCTCCAGCCATATGATACCAGTGAAAGCCATCTTTCTCCAGCCATGATACCAGTGAAAGCCATCTTTCTCCAGCCATATGATACCAGTGAAAGCCATCTTTCTCCAGCCATATACCAGTGAAATCCATCTTTCTCCAGAAGGCCCTCACAGGTACAGTGTGCATTGTTCTTACTCTTAAAAAAAAGACTCCATTGATGCACCCAGGAATATGTGTTTCTCCAAGTTATACCAAAAATGTATTTGTCAGATTTTTAATAAAGGGGATGTTTAATTAAGAGGTTCAGAAATAAGTTACACAGGACTAGTGAGAAACACATTTTAACAAACCCTGAAATATCAGCATTGCTGTAGGTCCTTCCCCAACTGACATATTGTCTCTTCAATTAATAAAATAAAATCACAATAAAATTAATAATAATAAAAAAAAGTTGTACAGCACTACGTCTGTCAAGATTTTGAAAAATAAATATACATGTTAATTTAATTTTTTTTTTAAATGTTACATGTCACAATAGAAGTTAGGATATGGAGGTGAGGAAGTCTTTTTTAAATATATATTACCAAAAAATAGATGTGATGGTCCTCCATATTGTCCACTATCAAATACATCACAACACCCCTTTTTACCCACTACTAATACTAAATGGACAATGTAAAATCTGCCGACTACACTGTGCATAATTAGAAATCTTAAATATGTACAAAACAAGAAAGTCAGTTCGACACTTCATCACCCCCGTTGTCTTCCAATCCCAGTGAGTATAATAATAATAATAATAATAATAATAATAACAATTTTTGAGTGGATCTGTGTACCTCTGTTTTTGTTGAACTAAACAGACTCAGTGTCACAGCTTTCACCTTCTTATAAATCAACAAAAAAACTGATCCATTGGGACAAATGAGTGAATTGTCTTCAGTTTGCCAAGTGAGAGGAGGATGACACTCAGTCAACACACAAATACAATCACCATCAATATCAGCCATGGAACAAGCCAGCTCCTTAGTGTTTCCCCTAAGTCATTAAAGGTGCTCTAAGCGATGCCACACGTTTTTTTAGGCTAAAACATTTTATGTCACTTACTGCAAACATCACCTAACCAACCGCTACCTGTCTGTCTCCAGAATACACTGTAAAAAAATGTGATCTCTGTGGACAGCCCAGGCTCCAAAAACGGCAACAAAAACAACCTGGGCAAACCTAGCCCATAAAAACATAAACTGTTCCAGCAAATCACAGACGAGATGCGTGTTTAGGAGAGTTTCAATTGCACGTGAGCAGCACGTGAGGGAGGGGGAGGAAGTAGCGAGCTAGCTCTCTGTTTTGTTTGAAAGTCAATAGAAGTGACGTTACCCAGCATTGCTTAGAGCACCTTTAAAAAACGACTCAAATTTAAATTAGTGTTGACATGAATACAGGTATGAAGCGTTTTTTTTTTTATATCTCAAACACAATTAAAAACCATCACTGGAGACCGTGTTTTCTGAAGCAGAAGCAACCATTTGTCTGTAGTCACCTCCACTTCAATAAAGGCAGTAAACTAACAAGCAAAACATTGCAACACATGAACTAAGAGACTTGGAAGTGATTCTGTATACTGTGATGCTACTGTACATCTTCAGTATCAATAAGAACAACGCACATATACTCACATACATCCTAGGCACGTTCCAATACCATAAACAAACTATACAGACACAGGATCTCCATTCAGCCAATCAGATGGCCTCAATAGCTGGACTCGGCCAATCAGGTGGCCGTGTGCCATGTATCCAATGAAATCGTGAGCTCCAAGCAGAACGTGGATTTTGTGTCCTCTCTAAATCAGCCACCATACCTTAGCACCACACATACCACATATTGCTCCAAAAAAGACAATACAATACTTGCATCTATACAATACCAATGGGACTTTTTTTAAAAAAAAAGGATGCTCTTTACAGATACGTTTTAAAACAGGGAGAACGGTCAATTCAACATTCTCTGCTTCACTTCAGAGGCCAGACATACAAACAAACTAAACCAGATGGAAAACAACACTGTCCATCTGGGAGCTGAGATTACCCATCCAAAATCCTGCTTTCAGTAAACTCCGATCAAAATCTCTTCAAATCTTAATCCAAGCCTGAGGCACAAGCTTTAAAAAAAGGAATAGTGAACAAACCTGTGTTCAATGAGCAGGCACACACGCGCACACACACACACACAACTCTATCTACACTGTTGGCAAAGACCTAATGTACTACACTGTACTGTGCTTCTAAATTCTATTTTGGATTCTAACGTTCTGAAGGCGGCACAGAAGGCACCACTGGGCCTTTGTCTCCTTTCACGCGACATCTTCTAAAGAGAGGGATAGGAGCCCACTGAGGGGAAAGCCACCCGTATATATGTGGGGCCTGAAGCATGCAGTAAGGATGGGGAGGCAGGGAGGGAGGGGAGGCTGGCTCCTGCACAGGCACTCTGGAGAGTGCAGAGAGCCTGAAAACCCAATGGCATGCTGGTGCCTGTGGGAGCTAACGTAACGCACTGTAGTGCCTGCGCTCCCATACACACAGAGAAAACTGGGGAGAAGCGGGGAGCGAGAGAGACAGAGAGAGAAGAGAGAGAGAGAGACAGAAGAGAGAGAGAGAGAGAGAGAGAGAAGGAAGGCAATAAGGACAATATATTATAGAGAAAGCGTGAGAGAGAGAAAGAGAGAGAGAGAGAAAAAGAGAGAAAGAAGGAAGGCAGAAGGACAAAATATTAGAGAGCGAGAGGACGGAGTCATTGCTCCCCTAGCCTGAAGGCAAATTGGGACATTATTGCCTTGGGAGCACATGGCCACTAGATGGCGATAAATGACAAAAATCAGATTCATTGTGCTGGTATTGACAGCTTAGCTACACCACAGAAGTGCTTCAGAAAACAAAACCAAAACCTAAAATCTCTTCCACAGCTCTTCAGTAGCAGGCTCTGCATAAAGGACTTTTTTGTGTGTATACATTGTGTGTATATAAACTCTCATATTTTGATATATATATTATATACTGTTTATATACGTATGTTTAGATATACTTCAGAGTCAAACCCATGCTACAGACACTAGAAGTTTCCTTCAGGATCGATGCAGATGAGATCATGAGTTGGAAGGTTACGATGAGTACCAGTCAGACGGGACCACCACCCCCCCCCCCCCCCCTCCCCACCCGGCCACCCGAGGGGTTCTCGGACCCCTGAGCTGTGGGGGTTCTTTTTGGACAGGCATGTGGACTCACAAGCAGGGGAGGAGCTGGACGAGAAGTCTGATGGACGTGTGGCCAGTGGTCAGTCGACAGGGGACGGAGCGGGGTGGAGATGGAAGGTGAAGAGAGTTCCGTTCGACGAGAGAAGATACGAAACTTAATAAATACTCTATATTCCACATCCCCCAGCAGGACATCACAAAAATAGGAGATTCTGAGTTTGTCTTTTTTTTAATTGTTTTGTTTTTTAGGGGGGGGGGGGGTTTTGGTATAAAAAAGGGGGAGACAAAGTGTTTTGATGAAGGCTCAGAGAGAGCAGAGACCTTTGCTGTGCCGGTAAAGGGTGTTACAAGTTCACACTCTGGCACTGTCGTCTCAGACCTTACAACACACACACACACACACACACACACACACACAGGTGTGTGCTAACAAATACACACACACACACACACACATCCTGGAGTGTGAGGGAGCATCTAGTGCACCTATTTTTGTACAAAAAACGATAGCCAACCCCTGCCCTGCCTTCATCCAATCACATATGGACATGCAGTGGGCAGTTCCACAGACAACACATGGGAGGAGCTTGGAGAGAGTGTGTGTGTGTGTGTGTGTGTGTGTGTGAGACGCGTGGTCAGCGCCGCGGGGTCAGTCGGCGCCGGTCTCCATGCCGTTGGGAGGAGACGCAGTCTCCCGAGGCGGAGGTGGACAGGCATCGTGGGTCGTCGGGGATCAGAGCTGGTGCACGATGCTGTCGGCGTGGTTGGCGCTGACTGGCTGAGGGCCGTCCTGCCGGAGACGCTGCCACTGGAAGGTGGTGCTGAGCGAGCCCACCTCGTCCTCCTCGCTCTCCTGCTCCTTAGCAAACTCCATGAATACCTACAGGCACGTGCACACACACACACACACACGCACGCACGCATGCGCGCACACACACACACACGCATGCGCACGCACACACGCACACACGCACACACACACACACACACACACACACACACACACACACACACACACACACACACACACACACACACACACACACACGCACACAGACGCACACACACGCAGAGACAAACAAGCAGGCACAAACACAAACACACAGCTTCAGTATCCCACAGACAGTGACCAGACATGGGTAGCTCACTGGTAATAGTTTAGCAACTCACTGCACTAGATATTCCTTCTAACAACCTCTTTCCCCTTTTTACAATTACAACACCACTCATCTTTCATTTCTTGGTACTTTTTACATTTTACAAAAAAAATGATGTTCTATATCTCATACTTTACTTTTACTATACTTTGTACATTTAAAACTACCGGTACTTACAAATCAGAGGCCCAATAACAGACTACTAAGCCTAATTAACCAGTGTAATATTGTGCACTACATAGCATTCATCTGAACCGATTGTAGTTCTGTCCAGTTTACACCAATAGCATGTACAGACTGAATCACTGACCTGTTCTAATGTAGACTGTGAGAAGTTGTACTCTTCAAAGTTGAAGTTTTGCTTTGCTGTAAGGAGGGATAAGAAATGCGGAGAAACCACAAGAGTTAAGACAACACAAAATCAGCTCCCTGTAAATTACCTAACACTCTATACATGTTTAATGACCCAACACAAATGACCCAAGGCTCCAGCGTTGGGTCATTTACTGAGAGCTGGGGAGGTGGCCTTCCCCATTGGCTCTTGCGGAGTGACAGCCACTCAAGAAATGACCTCACAGCATAGGAGATTAGTTCCCCTCTTTGAAACGGGGCGTAACAGAATCAGAATGAGAATCAGAATCAGAATGGGTGATCCCCGACTCACCGCTCTCCAGCTGGGAGAAGGCCTGGGCCAGAGACTTCACGTCCTCCATGGGAATCTTGTAAACCATCAGAGTGGCAAAACTGTGACACAATGAAAAAAGAGAGAGAGAGAGAGAGAGAGAGAGAGAGAGAGAGAGAGAGAGAGAGAGAGAGAGAGAGAGAGAGAGAGAGAGAGAGAGAGAGAGAGAGAGAGAGAGAGAGAGACAGCGGGATGTTACTGCTGCCCTTTGGGTTCCCACAAGTCAGTGGATTTGGGCTGCTCCTCACACGGCCCCTCACAAGGCTCATACATACACCGCTCGTCCAAATGATCAGACTGCAGACATATATACCTCCTTACTTAGACACACACACACATACACACACACACACAGTCATTTCCTGTGTATTAGCCGCATTGTGTATAAGCCGCAGGACAGTGTTTTATGCAAGTTGAAAAAACAAAACCATATTAATATTAACTGCCCCGTTGAATTAACCTCATAGCTGAAGAAATTTTGCAAAATCAATGTATAAGCCACGGCTAATAGTTGGGAAATTACGGTACAGTAGTACATATAAACCAACACAGATGCACAGACAGACACACACACCTACACATATACAGATAATCACTACAGAAATGCATGCATGCAACACAAACCCACACACACAACCACCCACACCGACCCACCCACACACACACACCCACCCACACACACCCACACAAACCCACACACCCACCCACACACAAACACCCTCCACACACACCTCTCTTGGCGTGCGGCGTGGGGGAAGATGCGGAGGATCTCCTTGTGGAGCAGCGCCACCTGCTGGAGCCCCGTGAGCTCCTCTCTCAGCTTGATCTCCAGGCTGTAGCCGCGCCCATACTTTCCCTTCAGGTGCTGGATGGAGCCAATACACCTGCACCACACGCACACACACACGCGCGCACGCACGCACACGCACGCACGCATACACACACACAGCCAAACCACACACCAAAGATCAGTTTGGGACAGACCCTCTTAGTTCTTTATATAACATTTACATATGACATTCTATTACATATATGACATTCTATTATACACACTACAGAGATGTACATAGAGCCATATAAGCCATTATATGTGTAGAAGACCACAGCAAAGGTTTGTAGGATAGTACAGGGAAGTGTGCTTTGGGTAGAGAATAATTTAGATGTGAACTCAGGAAGTTGGTTGTGGTTGGTGTGGTCACCTGAGCTGCCCCGACACCATGATGGCCACGCGGTCGCACACGGCCTCGGCCTCCTCCATGTAGTGTGTGGTCAAGATGGCGCCTCGCTGCTTGTTCTTAAAGGCGGCACGAATCGCCCTCCTGTCGAGAGAGACGCCAAGCCAACGCGGTCAGCTAAACAACAAACACACTCTATTGGCATGTCACCCAAAAAATCAAATGTTTGAGGCAGATTTGCAGCAAACTCGTGGGTGATTTGTGGGAAACAAATGAGTTCACTAGAAGTTTGCCAATATTGGCCGCTAGAGGCAAACTTCCAGCAAGTTCTGACAACAATGAGAAGTTTGCCACTAGTGGCAAATGTGTTCACCAGTGATTTGCCACCACACTTAGCCAATATTGGCAAACTTCCAGTGAACTTCTGGTGTCAAACCTAATTTGGATATGACATTGCTGCAAATTTGTTGCAACATTGCCAAAAATTAACTGCAACTGTTTGCCAGAAATCTAATTTGCATGTGAAAATATGACCTTGTCGCAAATTTATTAATTCACTGCATTAAGGCAGGGTTCTGAAAACACCAAAACGGCAGCCCTACGCAACACTCGGACCATAATAATTTGATTAATTCTAACAAAGTTCCATCTTGAATCTATAAAAATGTTTTACTGCTGTGATTTTTCAGAATGCCTGAGATGTTTCTAGCATACATCAAACTGATATGGAAGAGCTTCGTGTTACGCTCTGAAAGTTCAAAGGTCAGCTCCTAAGCTTGACGTTGGCGGTGCCAAGCCATAACAAACAATAGAAAGTCTGCCACTTGACACTGGTCAGTGAGACCCCCGCCTAAAGCCCCGCTGCCCAGAGCTACTCGTGCATTCTTCAGCTCCATCCTCAGTGATTGGAGCAGACCTTACGTCCACATTCTTATGTCAACATATCTAAACAAGCTTAAGCCAAATCACACTCAGAGAGAGAGAGCGATAAAGAGAGTGAGTGATGATGAGAGAGACAGTTAGATTTGTGTGTGTGTGTGTGTGTGTGTGTGTGTGTGTGTGTGTGTGTGTGTGCGTATACAAGCAAGAGACAGAAAGAGAGAATAAATGAATAAATGGGTGTGAGTATGTGTGTGTGTGTGTGTCTATATAGTGAGTGAGTGAATGAATGAATGAATGAATGAATGAATGGGTAAGAGTATGTGTGTGAGTATGTGTGTGTGTGTGTGTGTCTACATAGAGAGTGAGTTAGTAAGTGGAGTGAATGAATGAATGAATTAATGGGTGAGCGTATGTGTGTGTGTGTGTGTCTATAGTGAGTGAGTGAGTGAATAAATGGGTGAGCGTATGTGTGTGTGTCTATAGTGAGTGAGTGAGTGAGTGAATAAATGGGTGAGCATATGTGTGTGTGTCTATAGTGAGTGAGTGAATAAATGGGTGAGCGTATGTGTGTGTGTCTATAGTGAGTGAGTATGTGTGAAAGAGGGTGATGGAGGAGATCAGAGGGATCTGAGTGATGTTGAGTGGAACTCTGGGAAGGATTGCGGGACTGATCTCCTCACCACATCCTCTGCTTGGACTTGGGGTCCATCCCAGTGGACGGCTCGTCCAGCAGCACAATCTGCGGATTACCCAGCATGCTTATGGCAAAGCACAGCTGCAGGAGAAAAATACACACAAACACAAACATTCATATCACCACATTAGAAACAAATGAATACATAAAAACATCAGGACATACAATCATGTGAACGTACACACAAAAAAGGGCACCAAAAATAAATCATAAATTAATTTTAAAAACTATTCTTCTTCCTGCAGCACACAAATAAAAGAGTTTATATTAGTGTTGGGATGGTGGGAAGGGAACCTTGTGGTCTATATTTAAAGCCCAGTGTATTCTTGATTCCCACTTCAAACGAGGGCATAGTCTGTGCTCTCTCAGTGACTAAGGCTTGAGTCATTGCCAGCGGTGCTATAAATTCTCCTCAGAGTTCTTGGTCCTCCTCTCCTCTTGGGTGGCACAGGGAAGGGGGAGCCAGAGAGAGGCCCGGTGGATGCAGTGTAGGGCTGGGCAGGGTTGGTTCACTCATGATGGGAGCCCTGGGGCTTTGGAGCTGAGCTAGTGGAGGTTATGAAAGTGCTGGCTGCGAGGCGCTGGGGACCTTTGGTTAACTCACCTTTCGTTTGATCCCTCCCGAGAGGTTCTTGGCCTGCTTGTGGAGGTGCTCCTTCAGCTCCAGTGCGTTGACCACGCTGTGAATGTCAGACACACACACACACACACACACACACACTTATAAAATTGCGTTTGATTGGGGAACTGACCCCAATCATCTACACACCAGAAGAAAGAAATGTGGAAGAAACGTGGAAAAGGCACAAGACACAAAGAGAGGCAGAAAGAATAAAAGAGAAGGTGAAAAGATGAAGGACAGAGAAGAGAAGAGAACAGAAGAGAGAAGAGAAGAGAAGAGAAGAGAAGAAAAGAGAGAGAGAGAGTCAGGGCAGGGGCTACATCACCAGCAAGAGATAGATGATGTGAGAGAGAAGAAGTGAAAAGGGAGAAAGACAGAGTAAAGGAAAAAAATGAGAGAGAAGAAGGGGAGAAGAAGTGAGAAAGAAGGATTGAGAGAAAGAAAAGAGAAGAGAATAGAAGAGAAGAGAAGAGAAGAGAAAGAGAGAGGAGGTGAGGTTCTGTTACCGTCGGATGATGCCAGGCACGTCCTGTGTGCGGAGGCCCTTGATGGCGGCGTAGATGTGCAGGTGCTCCTGTAGGGTGACGCGCGGCCACAGCGGGTTGACCTGGGGACAGTAGCCCACGTGCTCCAGCTGGCTGTCCACGGGACGGAAATCTGTGCTGTAGTCGCCCATCAGGATCTGTACACACACACACACACACACACACACACACACATGACGGCCTTGTTTGTGTATGCAAACCTGGCCAATAAAGCTAATTCTGATTCTGATTCTGAAATCTGTGCTGTAGTCGCCCATCAGGATCTGGGGAGAGCACAGACCGGTAGGACAGGCAGGCTAAAGTACCGCACATGGATCCAAATGATGGCGTCGCTGTTTTGTTGATTTATACAGTAAATGTACGGTGTTACGCATCAGGGCCTGTTTACTTGCATTATGTAAAAGATCAGGAAGAGAGAAACCTCTTAAAAGTCAGCAGGGTTCCCACTCTAAGTCAAATGTAAAATTCCATGACTTTTCACATGACTAATTTGAAACTTCAAATTCAAAACTTTGTTCAAATTCATACATTTGAAGTTTCCCTGATATTCCATGACTTTGCCCCAAAAATGATAAAATTCCCTGACTTTCCAAAATTCCATGATATTCCAGAAATTCCATGACCAGTGGGAACCCTGAATCAGATAAAAACAAACAGACTGAAACAAATTCAGCTGAGCTCATACACGTGTACAAGACACACAAATACACACACAGAGAGAGAGAGAGAGAGAGAGAGAGAGAGAGAGAGAGAGAGAGAGAGAGAGAGAGAGAGAGAGAGAGAGAGAGAGAGAGAGAGAGAGAGAGAGAGAGAGACCCCCCCCACACACACACCTGTCCAGCGGTGGGGTCAGTGTCTCCAGCCAGCATGTGCATGATGGTGCTCTTCCCTGCTCCATTGGGCCCCAACAGCCCCAGCACCTCACCTGCACAGGGAAGGGCAGAGGTCAGAGGTCAAAGGTTAAAGGTTAAAGGTTAAACCACCAAAGGTCAAAGGTTACATCAGTCTGGGCAGGGGCTACATGATCAGCATGAAGAAAGGCAGGGAGATGAGGGGAGAGAACAGAAAGAAGAGAGAGGGAGAAGAAGTAAGAAGAAAGGATTCAGAGAGAGAAAGAGGAGGAGAGAATAGAAGGATAGAGAGATCAGAGAGGAGGAGGAGGGAGAGGAAGGTGTGTGATGGGGAGAGGGCTTACCTTTGCGGACGCAGAAGGAAATGTTCTTGGTGGCCACTCTCCTCTTCTTACTGAAAGAGAAGCCCTCACGTCGGTCTTTAAACTGCTTCCTCAGGTTACTCACAACAATCACTGGTTTCTGAGGAAACACACACACACACAATCAATAATTGCACATAAATACTAAATATACTTGTACATTTATCACAGAATATGCCATATGATCATGATGTCATTGTTCATGGTGAACACAGATGATTGTAATCCCAAGCCCACTCACATTTACATACAACCACAGACATTCATTTACCAACCATTTGTATGGAGACGCGCGCGCACACACACACACACACACACACACACACACACACACACACACACACACACACACACACACACACACACACACACACACACACACACACACACACACACACACACACACACACACACACACACACACACACACACACACACACACACCTCTTCGCAGCACTGGCAGGTGAGGGCCTCTTTGACACGCGCCTTCTCCACCATCACGTCCTCGTCCTCGTCCAGGTTCTCCTCGGGGTTGCGCTGAACTTTGCCCTTCGGCTTGGACGAGATCCTAAGACCCCCGCACGCAACATCACAGACGTCAGAGCTAAGCAGCACATCCAAAAGGCCAAACATTTTCTCAACCGTGGTCTGTCCCTTGTTCCATAGTGACAAGATCTAAATACTCTACCCCGAAGCACCAGGTTTAACATACCATTCATTGAATTTCACCAAAACAAGCTCTATTTTTTAAGTGTCAAAGGTATAGGTTTGTGTATATGTGTGTGTGTGTGTGTGTGTGTGTGTGTGTGTGTGTGTGTGTGTGTGTGTGTGTGTGTGTGTGTGTGTGTGTGTGTGTGTGTGTGTGTGCATGTATGTGTGTTAGTGCTAACCTGCAGAGCTGGTCATTCTTCATGGTCTTGCCTCCATAGCGTAGCTCCAGCCATCGCAGCAAGAACAACAGCAGGATGCACTGCAGGTAGGGCTAGAGAGAGAGAGGGGGACAGAGAGAGAGAGAGAGAGAGAGAGAGAGAGGGATAGAGAGGGAGGTGGGGGTTATATTTAGCCATTTTTGCCTGTTGAAAAAACACCTTGCTGACATATTTTGCATTAATCCTACATTTACATATGCTTAAGCAATATTAGAGAGAGAGTGAGAGAGAGAAAGAAAGAGGGAGAGAGAGAGGGGGGGAGGGGGGAGAAAAGAGAGAGAGAGAGAGAGAGAGAGAGAGAGAGAGAGAGAGACTTATTACAGTGACATGTGACATAATCCACCCAACAGCAGACGCCACTTACAGCAAGCACAGCGATCAGCAGGCCTTTCCAAAGCAGCTCGTCTTCCACAATGGACGGAATGAAGGTTGCCTAGGAGACAGAAAACAAAACACACACTCTCACTAATGCACCAGGGCATGTGAAGTGGACGTTACAGAAGTGATATTGGAAGTGCTGTTGAGGATTGTGCCCTTCCTAGCAGCTTGAACAGATGCCATATATGGTAAACTGTGTAGGTTGTTATGATTGTGACATTTAATGCACTCACTAACAGACCCATGTATGTATACAGTAAACATAAAGGGCCCCTGATTTAGATGCAGGGCAAAGTGCAAAGTCTAAAGTCTAACAACTAAAGCTTGCTCAATAACTACGCAAAATCTATTTGCAAATTTAATTTAATGAGAAAAATCCTAAATACAAACGTCGGTGGGCCAGCTAAAAGCTGTCTCACGCCACATGACGCCGTTAGTTCATGCACGAGAGCTTTGCTCATAGACTGGCTTTGCACTTTGCCCAGCCTTTAAATGAAGGGCCCGTGGTGTTTGTGTGCTGCAGGCTGGGTGGGGGTGAGTGGGGCCCACCTTGGTGACGCAGTTGAGGCAGCCCATGAGGGGGTAGAGGGGGTTAAAGAAGCACAGGGTGCTGTGGAGGATCCGCGTCACGCTGCCCCAGTCGTTCACAAACGTCAGCTGCACCGTGGAGGCTGACACCACACACACCTGGGGCGCACACACACACACACACGTAAATACACACACACACACACACGGAAACTTTATCTAGGTTCCTTCATTGGGGTCCTTACATTAAATGCTTTTTTTGTCTGCATTTACCACTCAGTTGAACTCAATTTCATTCATGGAAAGACCCAGTCACAATTTCAGAATATACTTTCTGTTACAACACATCACACTATGCATTCTGGTAACACTGACAATTCTGCCCTGATTGTGCAATTTAGCATCTTTTTGGTCCAAATGTGTATGAAAGGTGCTCTGTGTATGAAAGGTGCTATACAAATAAAGTCAAGTTTATTTATATAGCGCATTACATAAACAGATGTGTATGAAATGTGCTTTTAATAAAGCTTATTATTATTATTATTATTATTATTATTATTATTATCATCATCATCATCATCATCAACTGTATTCTGCACAGGTCGCTGTATCTGTGTGCATCCTCCTCATGCTCACCATCATGGACACCACGGAGAAAAAGTCCCTGTTGCTCTGGACTCTGGTGAACATGAACGACACACAATAGGTGAAGAGGATCATGGCTGGACCGAAACCAATCAGACACAGCACCTGGAGGGAGAAAGAAAGAGAGAGAGAGGGGGGGTGGAGAGAGGGAGAGAGAGAGAGAGAGAGAGAGAGAGAGAGGGGGAGATGGAGAGAGAGAGGGGGGGGGAGAAGGAGACATGGAGGTAGAGAAAGGGAGAGGAGACAGCAGGCCATTTGGATCAATAAAGTTAATTAAATCCACAGCGCAATCATCCTTAAGGAGCAGAGCTAGCAATTTCCCTCTCCAGGATCGATGCGTAGCTCTTTAAGTGTGCAGTTGTTCTCTATGGGGGCCTGAATTGTAATGTGCTCAACTTCATGATTAGTCATTTCCCTTGTGTGTGTTTGTGTGTGTGACTGAGCGAATGGGTGTATCTTTCTTACTAACTTGTGCTCTCACTCACTCAAATGCATCTGTGTGTGTTCACCTGTGTAAGCATAGAATGACTAGTGTGTTTGCGTGTTCATATGACACTACGTGTGTGTGTGTGTGTGTGTTCATATGTCACTACGTGTATGTGTTCATATGTCTCTACATGTGTGTGTGTGTGTTCATATGGCTTTACATGTGTGTGTGTGTGTGTGTGTGTGTGTGTGTGTTCATATGTCTCTACATGTGTGTGTGTGTGTGTGTGTGTGTGTGTGTGGGGGGGGGGGGGGGTGTGTGTGTGTGTGTGTACTGACCACAGCGGTGAGGTTACTGGAGGTGAGGAGTTTGGTGGAGTGGAAGGAGAAGAGGGTGCAGGTCATGCACGTCAGGATGACGTAATAGAACGGAATGTCGATGGCCGCCTGACCACACCAGTACGCCGATGGAACCAGACCTGAGATCCGCAGCGTTGAACGGCACTTGATCTGCAACCCAAACCAGACAGACAAGCTCTAGAACATGAAATTCTGTCCAAGAATACAGGAAACAATTGTCAATAGAACTGTAAAATTCCCGTGCAAATTGTCTAGAATTGCTTGTCAGAACTCTTTAGTTTTGTTTTAGTTTTAGTTTTTTAGATTTATATAAAAACAATCATATTACAGCTCCAATTACTAATTTTCCCGTGAAATTTCTCCATACCCTTGTTTCTTTTTTCCATACTTATCCAGACCTAGAAATTACTCAAATCAAATTCCATAGTTTTCCAGGTTTTCCCAGAGCCTTATATCTCTAGGGCTCTGGGTTTTCCATACTGTGTAGGAACCAAAGATTCTAGAGCGGAGCGTAGCACTCTAGAATCTTTGGTAGGAACCCTGTAATTATTTAGCAGAATACTACAAACAGTGCTGCTTAAATTGAATCTACAGCTAGTGTTAGCGAGGGCGTGCTGACAGCGCCAGAGAGCGGGCGTGTATTCGGACAGTCCACCTCACCTCCCGGTCTCGGGTGTGGTCCATGGCGAAGTACGCCGGCATTCCAGCAGCCAGCATCCCCAGGATCACCGCCTCGATGTAGACCAGCGCGTAGGACGTGGAGTCGGGGAGTTGCTAGACAAACAATATTGGTGGTGGTGAACATCGGGAAACACAGAGGAAGCTCGTCATGAATTGTCTAGCTAGCTCTCAAAGGTGTGCTCTGCCTATAGCAGGTAAGAGGGACACTACCTACAGGGTTACAAACAAAAAGGGCAAAGCCACATGACCTAGTGGAAATTACAGGTGAATAGTGGACACACAAAGAAAATGAGCATCTTAATGTTTAACGTAGAATGCATAATATAGAAATGTTCAACAGGTGGAATAACGGCCGGTTCACATAAATATATAAATATAGCAATAAGGACAAAAAAACATCACTCTAGCTAATACGAATGATGACCACACATAAACTATAACAAGAACATAAGTACATTGTAGTAGTTTATGTGTGGACATAGTCACTCGTTATAACTATCTTTATAGTTATCGGTCCTGGTGTGAACGGCCCTAGAGGCACTACAGAGCTGGCCTTACAGTACAGCAGCTGAAATGAGGTCAGAAGAACTGAATCCTCCCAAGGAGGTCATATGAAACCAACGAGGTCTCTCGGAGTCTGGGGTCACTCACGTAGTCGAAGGGTTTGGCCCAGGTGTTGATGCGCCCGGTGCCGTTGAGACCCTTCAGCAGAGCATTGCTCAGTACGTTGACCACCATGGGCAGAGAGTGCACCGTGGTGCTGTTAAACGCCAGACAGTAACTAAAGCCCTGAGAGACAGAGAGGGAGCGAAGGAGAGGGAGGAAGAGTGTGAGAGAGAGGGGGAGAGAGAGAGAGAGAAAGAGAGAGAGAGGGAAAGGGGGAGGAAGAGGGAGGAAGAGTGAGAGAGAGAGGGAGAGAGAAAGAGAGAGAGATGGGGAGATGGGGAGAGAGAGAGAGAGAGAAAGGGGGAGGGAGGAAGAATGAGAGAGAGAGAGAAAGCGGGGGGGTAGAGATTGCAAGAGAAAGGGAGAAAGAGCAGGTAAGAGTGAAAGAAAGGGAAGTAGAGAGAGAGGGAAGTAGATAGAAAAAGGTAGAGAGAGGGGGAGAAAGAGAGAGGGCAAAAGAGTGTGGGATGAACAACGTGTAGGGAATTAGACGTGTAAAATAGCAGTGAGTCAACATGTGTCATAAGACAAAAAGAGAAAGAGGGCAAGGAACAGAAATCATATTCCACACAACAGAACACAGAGCAAGATGGATGCTCATCTAGGATTTCTTAATTCTGATTTTGTGAAATAGTCCTCAGGTCAAGAGGTATAAATGACTAAACAAACAGCAAATATTAGTGAAGTGGAGAGAGATGGAGACACAGATACTAAGGCGGGCAGAGAGACAGCTACTGAGATGGCCAGAGAGACAGCTACTGAGATGGCCAGAGAGACAGCTATTGAGATGGCCAGAGAGACAGCTATTGAGGTAGGCAGAGAGACAGCTATTGAGGTAGGCAGAGAGACAGCAGAGAGACAGCTATTGAGATGGGCAGAGAGACAGCTATTGAGATGGCCAGAGAGACAGCAGAGAGACAGCTATTGAGGTAGGCAGAGAGACAGCTATTGAGATGGGCAGAGAGACAGCTATTGAGATGGCCAGAGAGACAGCAGAGAGACAGCTATTGAGGTAGGCAGAGAGACAGCTATTGAGATGGGCAGAGAGACAGCAGAGAGACAGCTATTGAGGTAGGCAAAGAGACAGCTATTGAGATGGGCAGAGAGACAGCTATTGAGATGGCCAGAGAGACAGACGGCTGCCTGCTTCAGATATTGATGCTTCAGCTCCCTCTCTACCAGGTAATGATGACTGTCAGATTCAGAAGAACCTCTTGACTACAGAGGGCTCAACTTGAGAGCGCGCACACACACACACACACACACACACACACACACACACACACACACACTTCAGCCAGTGCTAGTCCCCCAGTGTGAGAGGCAGGTGAAGGGCTCCCATTTCAGACTGATCTAATTCCGGACACTGCCGAGAAGAGGAGTGCCTACAGTCGGCTCACCGCTTCAAAGGCTTCCCACTCACTCTCCTCTCTAGCCGTCTTCCAAACCCAAACACACACACACACACACACAGACACATACACTTTCATTAACCTGCCGTCTTTTCTGACACACACACACACTGACACGCGCACACACACGCGCGCGCACGCACACGCACGCACACACTCTGGTCATTCTGGATAATCAACAAACTGAAATGAATCCTCCAATATAACAAAAATGAGGAACAAGTAAGCTAACAGACCTCTTTAGAACAGGGTCATTTCACGTCAATTGAACCAGGGCCCACGCACTTAGGTTTCAAAAAATTCTGAAAAAATTATCAGGTGTACGTATGTTACCCAGGAGACACACTGTAAAATTACTCTTATGTAAGATCAATACTTTCCAAGATACAGCCAGTTTTACAGGGGGAGGGGGGTGTCGATTTTGGTCGGCCTCTTATTTTTGTCAATGTTCACAAGCCCACAGCGCAAGAACTAAACCATGTAGGAGGCTCAAATTTTGCATGCTGGTACATAAATAGGAATAGTATGTAGCAAAATTGTTACGTTTGGTCTGGATGATCCTGCATGGTCATAGCAGTCCCTCAAAGTTGATCAAATCTTTTTGGGAGTTTTTGGCTGGGCTCTGTTTAGGCCTTCAGATGACGTATTTGTTCTCAACACAGGCTTTTGATTTTTCTCCCTTATTGAGATAAGTACAAACACCCTCAGAAAAAACAATAAACAGAAACGAAACTCTATCAGTGTTTGAACAGCAGACCTCACAAATCTGAAAAAAAAATTTGGATCTCATTTTCAGAGCACCCTAAGACCTTGTGGGAATGTACGAAGATTTTTTTTATATTTCTTTCTTTATTCTCCATGATTCCTTCTTTTTAAAAACACCAATTTGACTTGTCTTATGCGAATCTTTCTTCTTTATTTTCCACACTAAATATGGACAAAATGTACTTTTTTCCAATAATGACAAACATAATAACTGAAAGAAAAAACATCAGAAATAAATCATCAGAGGCAGATGAAGCACAAAACAAACATGGTACTTCATTTTACAGCATTATCATTCATAGCATTTAATCATAACTAGCCTCATTTTCGTTTCATTTGAAGTGCAGAGTGTAGAGCAGCTTTGTCTTTGAGATCAAGGTGGTACTGCCTCCCACTGACAGTTGCAGGTGCACTAAGGAATGCAATGAGGCACTGTAATGGCATCCAACAAATATCCTCTCTAGATGGCCAATGGAAAGATGGTGCGGGATAGTGTGGGTGCATGAAACATATCTCGATGTCTGATTCTGCTTCACTCTTGTCACGAATCATACCAATCCAACAGTTGTCATCATATATGCACCCAACATAGCCTCCAATACGACACTGGTCTAATGTGACAGACACTGTTGATGCAGCATTAGTGTGATCAGGCATCTCAATTGTTTCTTCAGTAAATAACTGTCTTCCCCAGACACCCGACTTACTTTGAGTCTGCCGTCCATTGTAGGGATGTAACAGTGGTATTGCCGAGTACCAGGTACTCTTTTGGCCTTGGAGAATCGCATCCTCTGTTCAGCAGTATGAGATATGACCTCTTCATTTGATATGAAAAGAAAATGGACATTTTTTATATGTCCTACGCCCCACTCATATAAATCTGCTGGTGTCAGAATGTGTCCTGAAGTTGCTGCTTGGAGACTGGCTTTTGCTGCTTCCCTTTTAATAGTGCCACCCACACCATCACAGACATTCGTGCCATGGGATGTAGCAAAAAAATGCCATTCGGCTTCAAATCCAAAATCACGCTGGTGACACACAAGATTCACAAAGTTCTTGAAATTTTTATACTGAGATGGAGCTCCATCTGAGAAGTAAAAAAATTTGCTTACATGGGGTGCTGTCTTTTGCAGGTAGCTCAGGACATCCTTCTGGAATCTGTGCACAGTTATTGTGTCATGTTGCAGACAATCGCTTATGACACACATGCTCTCATGTTGCAGTTCACCAAGCTGCTTGAAATAAGCAACGAATGGATGAAGTGTTGCTTGGGAATTCTCCCAGTGAAATCCCTGAACTGCATCTTGTACCACAAATCTATAATTCTCTGCAAAATCCAGGATAATTATTGCTTCATTTTGTCCCAGCTGTTCTTTTAAGGTGGACAAGAATGCCGCTTGGTGTTTCGAGATGAAATGATGACTTGTCAGTTGGTCAGTGTTCTTCACAACAGTATCAACAAAATCCACCAACGTGCTAGAGCATGTTTGAAGTGTGGTGCGATCAGTTGAAACTCATTGCTTGAACACATCATAATCATCAGCCATTTCATCTACTTCACACAAGGTCTCCAGGTATCTCTTGAGTACACCAACCCCAGGGCAGCATGGACATCTGTGCACCATACAAAGTTTTGATGTTACTGAACACAAAAGCTTTGCCATCAGGTCATGGTAGGTGATCCTCTGGTCTCCACTTGGCAGGGCAGCCAGCATTAGTTTTATGTTTTGATGAATTTGGCACACACATACAGAATGTGTTCCTCGACACCCCACAGTGATGCAGTGACTGGGTCGAAGTATACAGAACTTTGACAGTCCTATTTTGTCTTCAGGATATAATTTTCAAAGAGTTCATTCAAATTCATCAGGATCAGTCGTTTTTGCTTGTGTTCCCGCACTCCTGTGTCACTGGACTTAACAGACTTGTAGTCCTTTGCCCCTGGAAGTAATCTGGTGAATTCATCATTGTCATAGAAAGTTTTGACTCTTGCTTCAATTTCTGGTGATATACGTTTCCCTCTCTGCGCCTCAGGTTCTGCAAGGGTACCATGCTCTTGCCGTAATTTCCGGGCAGCTTTCACCTTGTATGGACACACATTCAATTTCTGCTACTTTCTCCACAGTCCAGCTGTCAGGTACCAGAGTAAGGAGTTGGATCTGCATTTGCCTTGGAGACACCGCAATCTTTTCTTTCAGCAGGTCCATCAGAATGTCCATGTCCTTGCAATTTGAGCATTCTTCTAATGTGGATGATGGCACACCACAAGCCAAGGAAATCTTCATCACAAGGGCCTTATTAACTTCCGTTGCTTTTCTTTTGGCATAGCTTGACATATTATTTTGACTGACTCGAGAAGGTCTGACAGGAGACACTCCAAGTTCGTTTAGGCTGGTGTTCAGTGTTGATACCTCTGAAGGTTGGAATTCCATTATAGTGACCTCTTCTGTTGGTTCCATTGGAGTGATATGCAGGGCCTTGAGCTTTGACCAACAATTGTAACACATTTTTTGACCAGGAATAAGGCTTACTGAAATATCACTAAGCACATTCAGTTGGTCAGTATCCTCCTTCCTCAGAGTTTTGAGGTTTTTTGTTATTGCCTTCAAATGTTGCCTCAGTGGGTCAATACACTTTTTTTGCAGGAATTCATATTTCTCAATGTAGAGTTTCCTATGATGAATGCATATTGTTGCTAGCCTAGAAATCTAGACGCACCCTAGCGGCGGCAAATTAATTTGCTCAGCTTGTACGTCTAGTATCGAACCATAGGAATTTCTATTGGCTTAACACCGTGGATGACGGCCAATCACAGCGCTCTATTTCGTTAGAGAGTATTAAGGCGGGCTTAACAGGATAACGACATCCTGCGACGGTGAACAACAAGGAAGGTGGCTATGGCAAACGAAGAGCGGTTGTTTGAATCGGCGTTGGCGTCAACTTTGGAGGAGTTGGACTTGTGCTTTTCTTTGAAAGTAGATCAACACAATGCACTTAAGTCATTCCTTTCGAAGAAGGATGTATTTGCCGTTTTGCCGACCGGATACGGATATGGTCGTAGCGCTGGCCTATTGCATGCCTAGGCAGTTTGAAAGACAATTCTCTGCCCGCCCCTTGGATTAAGCGAGGTGAATGATTCGATGCCAGACTATACATGTCAATGATATAGGATGGCCCGCCAGGCTATATTGTTGCATCTGGTCCAGCTTCATTCCGTGATCGGAGAATTAGGAGTTCAACATCAGTTTCTGGCAGATCACTCAGCCTCAGGAGGTCATGCTTCCTTCAAATAGATGTGACAATATATTTGTAAGACATTATTCCAGAGTTGAGTCATTAACTAATAAATTAAGTGAAAAAAATACTACTAATCTGGTATAATGAGACAGATGGCATTCACTTTCAGCAGAACCAAAAGTACAGCTTGGAAGATTTGTGGCTATTTTAAGATTATGGAGGTTCACAGCACCAAACTATTCTGAGTAGGGGTGTAAAGATTAACCGATACGTATCGGTATCCGTTTTTAACGTGTAAGATACGGCTACATCGATATGTGAAGCCCCGTATCGGAATAAAACTGAAATGAACCGGTCGTTATATCGATTTACTTGTTACAAATCGGTTCATAACCTTTTCTGCTCGCTCAAAGTCAAAGTCAAAGTCAAAGTCAGCTTTATTGTCAATTTCTTCACATGTTCCAGACATACAAAGAGATCGAAATTACGTTTCTCACTATCCCACGGTGGAGACAAGACATATTTTAACAATTTTAAGTCCACAGACAAACATAACATTCAAGTAAACAAAAAAGTAAGTAAATAAGTAAATAAGAGGGCACATATAATGAAAAAATAAGAGCAGCAAAATTTGGTTGAAATTGTGCATAGACAGTCAATAAAATAAAATACTAGTGCAAAGTCAGGCCAATAAGAGGCTGAGGTAGTTCTGTTTGACCTAAGTAAGAAATAAAGTGGCATAGTGGTGCAAGTTATGTAAGAGCAGCAGAAGTGTTGTGTTTCCAGGACAACAACAACAAGTTGCAAAGTGTACAAGTGTGCAAGTGGAGTGGTGCAGGCGGCCATTTGTGGGTCCAATGTCCAGGATGTTATGTAGCTGAGGGTGGAGGGGGGAATCAGACTCTGATTTACGTTGCAAGCAGCGCGTTCATCCCACTTCCTGTTTTGAAACTACACGTGGCACGGATTTGTGGGTAATGAAGTTCGTTTTGGGCTACACTCATTGCCCAAAGTAGTCAAAGGACTTTATTACCCATACATCTACTGCAACTTAAGCACGTGACAACTCGCACTCTGTCGGTGTTTGACAGTTTTTACTCATTTGTTTGTCAAAATCTAGCGCGAAATTAAACACTTACTATAGCATTCCTAAACGGAAACGATAGTCATTAGAGTAGCCTTACGTTTGATGAAGGGATTTCCTTAAAGTTAAAGAATAATTTGACCCTTGCTGCTA
>NW_027468674.1:18638283-18643283 GCF_046254945.1 Alosa pseudoharengus | reverse complement strand
GTTCCAAACAACATAACACTTACGTGGTAGTGAGTAGAGGGTCCCTAAAGCCAAACTGAAGTATCCCGAGGTCTTTATGTGGTCGAATAGAGAGTCCAGAATGAATTTCATCAAGCCAGTACCTTTACAGAAATGTTGCCATCTTTGCCGCCACTTTGAGGGGAAAGTCAGTAGGAGTCTTATTGCTGAGTGTGTTGTAACACGCTCTGGAAATTCACAATTTCGTCGCAGTTTTAAAAAAAAAAAACGGCGACGAAATTGTGAATTTCCAGAGCGTGTTACACAGCAATAAGACTCCTACGGACTTTCCCCTCAAAGTGGCGGCAAAGATGGCAACATTTCTGTAAAGGTACTGGCTTGATGAAATTCATTCTGGACTCTCTATTCGACCACATAAAGACCTCGGGATACTTCGGTTTGGCTTTAGGGACCCTCTACTCACTACCACGTAAGTGTTATGTTGTTTGGAACTGTAGAAGAGGTATAGAAATAGCGTTTTGTAGCGGCGCAATTGAAATGCCCCGCTCACTTCCAGGCTACGAGTTGTGACTGAAAACGGTACAATAAAACTTTCTCAAAACACATCCGAATGACATAATTTTGATGTCAACTCAACGTATGTACCCCCAATCATCCGGAAATCGATCTAAAGTGCATTTTACTCCGGATAATTCCTTTAATGCCTCTGTGTGTGTGTGTGTGTGTGTGTGTGTGTGTGTGTGTGTGTGTGTGTGTGAGTGTGTGTGTGAGTGTATATGTGTGTGTTTGATGTTAATGCCTCTATGTGTGTGTGTTCAGATGTTAATACCTCTATATGTATGTGTGTGAGTGTGTGTGTTTGGATGTTAATGCCTCTGTGTGTGTGTGTGTGTGTGTGTGTGTGTGTGTGTGTGTGTGTGTGTGTGTGTTTGTTTGGATGTTAATGCCTCTATGTGCCTGGTGTGTGTGTGTGTGTACACTCACGTGTAGATGACGGGCTTCTTCTCGCGCTGCAGGTTGAGTGTGTGTAGCCAGGCCACCGTGCCGAACTGCTGCCTCCACAGCGCATGGCCGCTGACCAGGTCCTGCCGCCCCGTGGAGAAGGTCAGCAGCTTCTGGTCCGTGTCGTCCATGGAGGCCCCGTCCTCCTCCTCCTCCACAGTCACCTGCTGCTCCTGGTTAAACACGCTGTAGTCTACCACAGGGGCACACACATACAGGGCTTAGTGACCGTCTGTGTATTCTGTGTATGAAAGGTGCTATATAAATAAAGTTTAGTATTGTATTGTATTGTATTGTATTGCATTGCATTGCATTGCATTGCATTGCATTGCATTGCATTGCATTGCATTAAGGAGCTTGCCCACTGCTCCAACAAACGGCAACAAACTCCAACAAACACCAACAGTTGGGTCAGTGTGGGCCGGCCGTCTGTCTTTGTTGGCGTTTGTTGGATGGAGACACCGCAGTGTGGACTGGCAGTTGGTTTTATGAACATTCTAAAGACTATTTCCAACAGCTGCCGACTTTAGAATGTTGGAGTTTGTTGGTGTTTGTTGGAGCAGTGTGCAAGCTCCTTTATGTATACTTTTTATAGGCACTGTAATGGCACTGAATGGCACTGTTCTTTAAAACGGTTTCCTGAGAGGCAGACTCATCTATAGTTCCAGAAACAACTTTCAGTTATGTCTATAACAAATTATTTTCATTGCCTGAAAGCCTCAAAATCTCTCAGGAACAGGTGTAATAAATAAATTGAGATGATTTCGCTGCCTAAATATAATATGCCAGAACCTGTGAAATAGATAATGCCTATCTGTTTTTAAAACCTCTGTAGTCATGAAGCTTATGAGGGTCTTTGGTGACCTTTGACCACCTTACCTGCTTGGTCTACCTCAGCTTCTGCCTCCAGACGTAGGAACACATCCTCCAGCGTAGTCATGGAGACACCATAATTGGTGATGCCCAGATCAGGTCGACAGTCTAACTCAGCAAACAAGCCTGTGGAAGCGTTAGGGATGAGGTCAAACAGGGCACTTCCAAACTTCGCCGCCATGTTGTGTGTGGCAGACTCATTAACATTGCATTACATTGTAGACACATTATGTATAATGCACAGAGCTATTTGCCATCTCCTTGATGATAATGATTAAGTTAATATAGTGAAGCAGGGAGTTGGTGTTCCTATGAGTTGAGTCCTTAGCCTATCCAGATCTAGGTCCTTAGCCAAAAAACTACAAGAGCCACTGCAGGACATGTACTGGGTCTACATCTATTGTTAGCTACTTTCAGTAGAGGCCATATCAAATCAGCAAGCATGGTAACGGCTAGGGAGAAATATATGAGTAACTTTTGTTACCATGCCAACCGTGGTTGTCTTGAACAAAGACAAAAGGGACACTCATTAGAACATTTCACATTTGTGTTTTCTGCGTAAGTCACATACATTGGATTTAAAAACAAGGAACATAAAAGAACCTTCCAGTCCGGTGTTAAACGGATGGGACTGAGGAAGGTTGGGGTCACGCCCACGCGGGGAGCTACGTCTCACCTGGAAAGGTGTCCATGCTTTCAAAGGGCAGTGTGAATGTGAGCTCTGCCTCCTGTTGCCGTGACAACTGTGCCTTGGGGACGTGTTGCTTCACGAGTGATGCGATGGTATCCACCTCACACCCCTCACTCACCGACATTCTGTGAAACGTTTGTTTGTTTTTTTTTAGTTAAAGTCAGTTTCCATTTTCACTGTTATTTTAACCCTTTAATGCTAAGCTCCGCACTCATCACTCATTAGGCGTTAATTTCTATATGTCGTGTTTCAAAGAATAGTCACAGGTGAGTCAATAAGGATGTGGAGAAAATTAAACAGTTTCGTTCTAGATTTAATGACAAAAGGGCTTTCACTGCCAAATGGTTGAAAAAAAAAGGAAGAGAATTCTTTACAACCCTTCAAAACCCCATAAGAAACTTCAGAACGCAAACTTGTGTGGTTTAATATTCCTGATTGTGCAAAATGTAAGCGTGTGCTGAATAAGGGGAAGCATAGGCGAGGGTGGCGTGAGATGCCTGCTTATTATGGAGCCTTTTTAGGAGAGAAGGCCTCCAAACAAGCCAGTTCATGATGGAGTGATTAGATTGCGGAGGAATATTTATAAAGAGCTCTTGCCTGAGGTGGTAGCCGACGCCACACTTGGTTTTGAGGTACAGCGATGAGCCCACGCACTTGAGCTGGCCCTGTGATATCACTGCCTTACGATCTAGAGAGAGAGAGAGAGAGGGAGAGAGGGAGAGAGAGAGAGAGAGAGAGAGAGAGAGGGAGAGGGAGAGAGGGAGCGAGGGGGGGGGGGGGGTAGAGCAGACACACCATTAATTTACTGCCAATATCGATGCACAGATGGCACACTTACAATATCCATGAGGCAGACAGTTTAATATATAATGAATGAGTGGGCAATACTGTAAACTGTGCCAGACAACATGGACTGACCGATACAACAGATTAGCATGCATACAAAGACATTAGGCACAGATACAACATATTAGCATGCATACAAAGACATTAGGCACAGATACTACAGAATGGTGCAGTTATTAGGAATTATATTAAGACAAAAGCAAAGAGCAACCCATGACTGTCATTCTAGAACAATAGACACACTGTTGACTAATACAATTCAAAAGTGGGGTCAGTTTAGCTTGAAATATCGAATGTTTAGTCACACTAGCAGTGAAATGGTTGAGGAGAGATCAGGTGAGGGATGAAATGATGAGAGGAGAGGAGAGGAGAGGAAAGAAGAGAAGAGAGGTGAGGTGACCGGATTGTTGGCTGTACGAGAAAGCAGATGGACAGTGAAAGGGAGGCCGTACCGGCGAGGATGTCTGCTTCGTCCATGTAGTGGGTGCTGAGGACAGTGACCCGGCCCGCTCGTCGGTTCCTCAGGAGGGACCATACCTGGTGCCGTGAGCAGGGGTCCATTCCTGCAGTGGGCTCATCCAGGAGCAGGATCTAACACACAGACACACACACACACACGCACGCACACACACACACACACACACACACACACACACACACACACACACACACACACACACACACACACACACACACACACACACAGACACACACAGACACACACAGACACACACAGACACACACAGACACACAAGCACGCATGCACACACACATAGACAGACACACAGACAGACACACACCTTTAAATGTTACCACCCAGTAATGTATGCCAGCCACATATGCACCCAATAAAGAATACACAGGGATAACACAAGAGCAATGGTAAGCAGCTGAATTTAAGGCCCATATCGCCCCATGGCACTGGAACACAGAGCACAAGGCCAGGCACCTTGGGGTCTCCCAGGATGGCGATGCCCACAGACAGCTTTCTCTTCTGGCCGCCACTCAGGTTCTTGGCCTGGGCATCCATGATCTTCTCCAGGTCCAGATCCTTTAGCACTTTAGACACCTAATGGGGAACACGAACAGCACATCAAACACACACACAGACACACACAGAGAGACACTTACCAACTAAACACACACACACAGAGAGACACTTACCAACTAAACTAATAAACCAGGGACTATTAAAGAATACAATTAAACATTAAGGAAGGAAGTAAGCAAGCAAGTAACAGCACGTATATTAGATGGCTTCCAATTCAGAGGAGAGTTATATCCAATCATATATAATTTTCAGAAGTTACGAACTTGAACAGAGTAATTAGTTGCGGCACTATAATTACAAATGGGTGGGAAAAGAGGCCTGGTTTTAAATATAGACAGCAGAGTTAGAGGAAAGCAAAGAGGAACAAAAAACCGAACAACAGCTCATGCTCACACACACACACGCTCATACACGCTCACACACGCTCACACACGCTCACACACGCTCACACACGCACGCTCACACACACACGCTCACACACACACATACACACGCTCACACACACACACATACACGCTCACACACACACACACATACACGCTCACACACACACACGCT
>NW_027468674.1:18603283-18635783 GCF_046254945.1 Alosa pseudoharengus | reverse complement strand
AACCAGATCAGTGTCAATCAAGAGACATGGGCAGCTTGCAGTAAATATCTACCTCTTGCAAGTCAAAAAGAATTTGATACAGACATTGTTTATACCATAGACATGATGATACAATAATACATTTGTTAGAGTGAAGCTTGATGGGGTGCTTTAGCCTAGCTAGACACAGAAAAGTCAAAATGTCAAACAACACTAGGGTCAAAGTGAGAATTCCACCATCTACCTGCAGTGTCCATGTACATTCTCTTATCATAAATATAATAATCATAAATATATCATAATATAATTAAATCACATCATTTACAACAGAGTTCCATGAGAAGGTTTTGGGTGGGTTTGGTGTGATGGTGGTGTGTTTGGTAGGCCTATCCTACCTGATGGCCTCCTTGCCTCTTAACTCAGAGGAGATGGTGTGTGTGTGTGTGTGTGTGTGTATGCGTCCCACCTGATGGCCTCCTTGCCTCTGAACTCGGGGGAGATGGTGTGTGTGTGTGTGTGTGTGTGTGTGTTAGAGTTTAGATTCTCTGCCCGAGCCCAAGCCCGAACTTGACCCGACCCGACCCGGGCCGATATTTCCAGCCACTATCCTCGGGCCGGGCCGGGCCGGGTCCTTGATCAAGCTTGCTTTTTTTTTCTTTCTAATCATTAGCCTACTTGGGTGGGGAGCTAAAGCTATGCCATAGTCAGACTCAGAAATATTTTATATTTATCAAAGTAGGCCTAAGTAACAAGCGTATACAAAGTTATACAAGTTAGGCTCAGAGTTACAAAATGTCAATTGTAATGTCATCTGCGCAACACGTGTCATGCGCAGCTTCTCCACTCGCACACATCACACCGGGCCTGCTGTGCTGTATTGTGTAGCTTAAGTGCAACGTGAAGCTTGAAGAAAGAATGAAAACAGAAGAAATAACTTCGAGGAAGTTTGGAGAAAAGTCGGAGGTATGCATTTGGCAGGTATGCTTTGTTGCGTCCATTAAGTGCGCACGATGTTCACCTTTGACAGCAAAAATACTTTAAGATGAACATGAAGCAGGCTTGCCATGGCAGAAATAATAATAGCCAGCCTTCAATGTCCTCTTTTGTCCTCTCAATGTCCTCTAAACGGATTTCTGTAGCTCAAACAGCTCGGAATTGTAGTTGAGAACGTCAGTTATAATGGCCCACGTATTTAAAAAATGTCGGGTTTAAATCGGGCTCGGGCTCATAATTACAGTTAACGTGTCGGGCCGGGTCGGGCTCGGGCACAATGTGCACGGGCTCGGGTTGGGTCGGGCTTGATTTTTTGGGCCCGATCTAAGCTCTAGTGTGTGTGTGTGTGTGTGTGTGTGTGTGTGTGTGTGTGTGTGTCACCTGATGGCCTCCTTGCCTCTGAACTCAGGGGAGATTGTGTGTGTGTGTGTGTGTGTGTGTGTGTGTGTGTGTGTGTGCGTGCGTGTGCATCCCACCTGATGGCCTCCTTGCCTCTGAACTCGGGGGAGATGGGCTCGATGGACTCGTCTCCCACGGGAGCCCCGTTCACCTCGGCCTCGTACACCGAGCTCACCTCTGTGTAGCGCTTCCTGCGCTGCGACCAATAGGACGGCTTCAGAAAGTAGAGGACGGAGCGTCGCATGCCAAATTCACCTTGACAACGACAAAATAAGAGGCTTTTTTTATTCCATCATCAGCATTTTTGGATGATTCAGGAAGTAAAAAAAACTGCAGGAAAAACCAGTCCAGTATGAAAGCATTAAAGATAGATACTTAATTTATCCCGAGGGAAATTTAAAGATGTAGCACGACTGGTGACACGTAGTTGATATTTGATCTCAACAGACAAACACCCTCCCCTTCTGTGCACCTGAAGCAGCATATAAATTGACTGCAACTTTTCCTGGCTCAGGCTAAGCGACTATGTTTCACATTCACAGAGCCAGGACTTTTGCTTTTTTTAGGGGGCGCACAGATTGAACAGATAGCTAGAGGAGTGAAGAGTAATTGGCCCAATCTGACAAAAAGTGCACCAGATTGGAATCGTGGACCTCGCCTTTAACTGGGGGCTATCTAGAACATTTTACCTGGCAGCACCTGGTCCAGGTAGACGGCGAGCAGCAGGTAGAGGATGCAGTCCAGGAAGAGCATGAGCAGGGGAACGTAGAGGGCGTGGGGGCCGTTGGCCAGCGTGGAGAAGACTGCTCCGTCACCCTGGGCCTCCAGATACACCACCTACACACAGACCAAGGCATTAGCATTTACTGCTGATCAGAGACCTGCATTATCCACCACCTACACACAGACCAAGGCATTAGCATTTACTGCTGATCAGAGACCTGCATTATACACTAACTACACACAGACCAAGGCATTAGCATTTACTGCTGATCAGAGACCTGCATTATCCACTAACTACACACAGACCAAGGCATTAGCATTTACTGCTGATCAGAGACCTGCATTATCCACCACCTACACACAGACCAAGGCATTAGCATTTACTGCTGATCAGAGACCTGCATTATCCACTAACTACACACAGACCAAGGCATTAGCATTTACTGCTGATCAGAGACCTGCATTATCCTCATACACCACCTACACACGGACCAAGGCATTAACTGTCATTTCCCGCCTATTATATTGTTTCTTCATTCAGAAAGCATGATCTGGTTCTAATTGGGCTATTGGGCACGGTCAATACACCGTTATTTACTTAGCATAAAACACTGTCGTGCAGTTTATAGCCTACATTATGCCGCTAATACACGGGAGATTACTGTACTGCTGATCAGAGACCAGTGTTATCCACATACACCACTTACACACAGAGCAGGCCATTAGCTACTAGTATTAACTACTGATCAGAGATCAGTATTATTCACATACAGGACACAGGCACACACATTTATATTTCATAAAACATCAGATTATCTTATTCTGGCAAACTCTGAGAGAGAGAGAGTGAGCCGTTTATTTATGTCTGGTTAATAACTGCTTTCTTCCATCTAAATATACGGGCATGGCAAACCAAATGCATATGCGACATAATAATTTCCTCTAGCATCACAAATCTTTCTTAGGTGTCTATAATTTATTACAAGTCTATGATTTATAAAAAGCCCCCTCCTAAATTATAACTTTTCCAAAGTGCCTTTATTTTTCCCTCTGCATTGGTATGTCAAAAAGAAACATTTCCAATTTCCTACTGCTATTTACTATAACTTCATTATCTTAAACATGCCTAACATTAGCACAATACTATAAGTTGAATACTGTACATAAACCTCTGCATGTTTGTGCATGTCTATGGCCACAAACCATGCTATAGAATGGAGGAAGTAGAGGCTCAGAGGAGGACGTTCGTGTGGTCCTTGTCTACTGGAGGCCTGTTAGAAGCCATCTGTTAAACGCCTCCAACCTGGCGGTGGAGCGGCTATAAAACTCACTGTACAAACAACGTTCTGGAGGACGGCCAGGACAAACAAGCTTGTGGTCACTCACGCCACCGCATCTCACGCAAGCCAATGAATCAAACGGCTTGCCATCGCCCGTCGCCGAGGGGAGCCCTCCCCGCCCCCCCCCCCACACACTACTCATCTCTCACTCTCGCCTCGAAAGGGCCGTCCGTCGCCACGGTTACGGCTGAGGGTGGTGGTGGTGGTGGAGGTATGTGTGCGTACATGTATGTGTGGAGGGGTTGCCATGGTGAGCCGGGTGCGTTACCTGGGCGATGCCGATGGAGAAGGCGCTGGGGGAGAGGAGGCAGAGGAGCCAGACGAGCGACTGGGGGAAGTCGCGCATGAGCACGGTGAAGAGGGACAGGCAGCCGAACACCACCGTCAGCATGGAGCCCACCGTGCTGGCAAACTTGGGCTTCTTGAAGAGCGGCGTCAGCATAAAGGAGAAGAAGATCTGCCAGGGACAAGAGGAAGGATGAGAGAGAGAGAGAGGGAGAGGGAGGGAGAGATAGATAGATAGACAGAGAGAGAGAAATAAGGAAAGAAAGAAAGACAGAAAGAAAGAAAGAAAAAAGAGAGAGAGAGAGAAAGAAAAGAGAGAAAGAGAGAGAAAGAAAAGGAGATAGAGAGAGAAAGAGAGAGAGAGAGAGAGAGAGAGAGAGAGAGAGTTTACTTCAGAGCTGGAGTGGGCCCAGCGTGTTCATTGCCAGCCCCAGAGAGTAAACCATCCTGTATCTGACCCTTGTGTTATGATAATTCTCAAACAGCTTATGTTTCATAAGATGAGCTTCCCGTTACACCATCCAAACACACCCCTAGTAATTCTCTGTGCTTCCACATTGCTCATCCTTCGCCAAACAGGCCCATCTCCGCGGCGTCCTCTAAGACCTCGCCCAGCAGCGGGAGCTTACACGCTAATGACACATAAAACAGCCGCTGACACAAGCCACGACTGCCTGAAAAAAAACTATAATCCCTTGCCCGGGCAAACGGCCGACGCACAGAGATGCCGGAGATGCTACGCTAATGTTGGGCTAGCACTTCTGACAGCAGGGCTCAGGTAAACGCGAAGGCCAGACTTGTGTCAGCTCCCCCAAGAAAACGTAAAAATGTAAATGTTTGAAACCAATTTAGAAGCTTAGCTCTTGTTTTTTTTTTTTACTCTGGAGTTGGCTTCAAACTGCAGCTGGCACAGATAAGCGGAAGCCTCTGTTAGGCAGCGTGTTTTATAGCAGGGTGCCAAATCATGTACTTTACATTCTGTGTATTTACATTAATCCATAAATATATTACACACTTTTCACATATGAAATGTGTATAATGTGAAAGTAGAATGTATATGTACATTACAATAGCAATATGCTGATAACCTAAACCCTGAAACCAACTGCACTACTACTACTAAAATGACAATGCAATGAATGAATAATAATGTTTAATAATCAAAATAATGACCAAATGATCTCAACATTAACCAAAATAATCACAATTATAATTTGTGCCATGATCAAGCGAGCATGCTGGTGTGACTTACTGAGGAGATTCCGTAGAGGAAGATGAGCAGGAAGATGACAAAGAAGTTGCTGTTGTAGAAGAGGGAGGTCCAGGTGGCAATCACCGCCATGAGGATGGACATAGTGGTCACTAGAGCAGCGTACAGTAGACCCCACGACAGCCTGAGGATACACACACACACACATATATTTACTCCTTTATTTGCGTACGTAATTCACAAGGACAACAATTTGACAGGTGCAATAATTGACTCTGCAATAATAAAACAGCAGCACAACAGATGTTATGGATGAACGTACTGTGTACACACACACACACACAAACAAACCATTGTAGCATGTACACAAGGATCAAATAGAGGTTACTAAAACTCAAAAAGTGCTAAATATGCCAGCAGCACTTCATACGAGTTCTAAGAGACAGCGAGTGCCCTCATCGCACCTCTCCACTCTCCTCACCAAAAGCCACTTCAACATCAAGCACTTACCCATGTTTATTTATTATGCACTTACCACCACTATTTATCTATCTAAACCATCTGTTGCTTGCAACCAGTAATCATTTTCACAGCCAGCACTGTCTGCAACGGCAATATTTTTCATTTGATCACAACCCCCAATTCCACAAAATCCTGCAAATCCACCTCATTGAGCTGCCATGTTTGTTTCTAAAGCCCCCACTTCAAGAGAGTAGGTGAATCAGTGTCGACTTAGGAACTGCGCATAAGAGGCTTTGAGGCCTGAAAAGACTGCCACCACAAACGCTATTGAACAAAGCCACTTGATCAAAAGGATGTCGTGGGGCTCGGCCTGTTGCGAGATGTTGAAGTAGTTTTTGTGATTTTTCCCTTTTCTTACCAATACATACGACCAGTGTTGGGGGTAACGCGTTACAAGTAACGCGTTAGAGTACTCTTATTAGTTTTTTTCAGTAACGAGTAATCTAACACGTTAGTTTTGCGAATTCAGTAATCAGTAACTCCGTTATTTTCCAAAATAAGCACTCGTTACTCCGTTACTTTAAGAATTTCCCTCGATAAGGAAAGTAAAGACACACGTTTTGCATCCACGCTGGATAGCAAAGAGGCTCTGCTGGCTGCAGTGACAAGTCCTAAATTCAAACTGCGCTGGTTAAGGGATGAGGCCAAAAAAGACACAGCGAAGTGCATGCTCGCTGCCGAGTGTCGTGCCCTGGGTCATCCACTGCCAGAGGAACTGCCGCCCGCACCTGTCAGCGGACGAGAAGACGAGTCCGACTTTTTTTCATTTACAGAGGACAAAGAGGACTCATATTCGGTGGAGACTGAAATTGCTGATTATCTTAAGTCAGGAGTCGAGATCGACACATTAAACAAGTTCCCCATGATCAAGGCATTATTTTTGCGCTTCAATACCCCAACACCCTCCAGTGCGCCTGTGGAGAGGCTGTTCAGCCTCGGGAGTCTTGTTCTAACTCCTAAAAGAAATCGACTATCAGACAAACGTTTTGAGAATCTTTTTTACTACGTTTCAATCATTACTTTGAAGATGAAGAGTAGGCTAAATGTAGCCTACGTAATGATTATGGGAATAAATGTAGGGCTGTATGCTACAGGCAGGGTTCCTACACATTTTGCATTTCAAAATTCCATACTTTTTCCATACTCAAATTTCCAAACTTCTCGGTAGATTTTTCTGACCATATTCTCGACATTGCGGCCACTTCTGGTTTGGGATAACTCGGTGAAAACAAAGGTATGGACAACTGAAGTGAATTTAAAAATGACACTTAATATTCGTCCATTTAGCTGGGTCATTTTTAGTTGTATCTTAGTTGTATCATAGTTGTATCTTGACGATGGGGACTGAAAGTTAAGCTACACAACAGTAGGAATGGTTCATTATGACCTGAGTGAAGTGATTAGTACTACAAATGCAATAGTCTGGAAACACAAATATATCTCCATACCCTTGTTTCTTTTTTCCATACTTATCCAGACCTGGAAAATACTAAAATCAAATTCCATACTTTTCCAGGTTTTCCATACTGCGTAGGAACCCTGTACAGGTGTCACATGTGACACACATTTTCATTGTTCATTCAATGTTTTTTTAGTGTCATGCACTGTTCTTTTGTGCACAAACATTTAGATAGGCCTACGGTATAAGTTACATCGTGTTAAGATAAAAGAAAGGAGGAAATGACATCGGACAAGGACATTTGCCTGTAGGTTTTTTTTGGTTTGTTTTTACTATTATTCAGACTATTTGACAGGCCTATTGCATTTTTGCCAGCTGTTAAATTTCCAATTCTAAAAGGTTGCGTGCCTACCTGTTAAGCACTTTGTTAGGCCTGCACTTGTAAAGTTGATTTAGACTATTAATACTGTGATGCACTGTTCTTTTGTGCGCAGACTAATACGGTAAGCTACATTCTTAAGTAAAAATGAAAAAAGAGGAAACGACATCGGACAAGGATGTTTACTGTTTTTTTGTTTTTGTTTTTATTAGGCTATTACTCTGCCTATTACCGGTATATGCTATTCATGGAAGCTGTTCTAATTCTCAAAGGATGAATGCCTGTTAAATAAAACGTGCAATATGCTGACTGTCTTTCCTGTCATTATCCTACAGTTAGGTTCATGATTGATTCATAAACAGTCAGCACTGTCGGTGCATCTAAAGGAGGATGTGTGTTGCTGCTGCAGGCAGAGACGCACCCCAAACAAGTTTTAATTGTTGGTAACGCACGAGTACTCTAACGCGTTACTTTTATTTATAGGTAACGTAGTAACGTAACGGATTTCTTTTAATTGATAGTAACGTAGTAACGTAACTAACTACTTTTAAAAGTAACGATACCCAACACTGCATACGACACATAACCCATAATTTCCATGGTCATTGGGATCTTTTGATGTCTCTTCATTCCAAGAATAACAACATAAAAGCTCATTTATGGTCAACTTTAACAGAGAGTCTTCTCTCCATACTCTGCATTCATTTAGTCCGTCTTTTGCACGTTGACTGAACGCTTACGGAAACAGACAAAATGTACCAACGTTTAAAACGGACGGATACAATTTTTGTATTGGTACAAAATATTAATTGGTACATACAATGCTATAATAAAACAATAATATATACAACATTAATTGGTACAAAAAGGGTGGCATTAATCAGGAGGCTTGTATCTACACTGCGTGGTTTTGCGCGCCGCCTTCGCTCACCAGAAGGCCGAGTCGTACAGTCCCATCATGGTCATGGTGTCCTTGAGGCGTCGCTCCTTCTCGGCGGCCACGTTGACGATGAGGAAGGAGACGAAGGGCGTGAAGGCCAGCACCAGGTAGATGGAGATGAGCGCGTGCGGGAACTTCTGCACCTCCACCGAGCCCGGCTGACCCATCATCACCACGCGCACGTCCATCTCCCGCCACACCGACCGCTTGGTCTGCATCTGTGGAGGGCCAGGAGATTATTGATTATTAGATCATTGCTGCACTAACAATAGCCTAGTGGCACTGCACCTTTACTGTACCTTTGATGTACCATGATTGTTGTAAGTGGCTTGGAATAAAAGTGTCAGCTAATGACTAAATGTGAATGTAAACGTAAGATTAGCAATGCACTTGGTCTGCATCTGCGGAGGGTCAGGAGGAAGATTATTATTTTTTATATATATATATATATATTTTTTTTTTTTTTTTTTTTGGGGGGGGGCTTTATTGCCTTTAATCTGACAAGATAGTGGAGAGAGTGCTAGGAAGCGAGTGGGAGAGACGGATGGGGCGGGATCGGAAAATGACCCAGGCCAGACTTGAACCTGGGTCCACGTGCCAACGGGATTATGGTATGAGCGCTGTAACCAGTTGTGCCACAGATTATTAAATCATTGCAGCACTAACAATATCCACCTTTACAGTACCTTTGATGTACCATGATTGTTGTCAGTGGCTTTGGATAAAAGCATCAGCTAATGACTAAATGTGAATGGAAATACATAAGCAAAGCATTTCAGATTTCTACACATCATCTCCCTGTTACTGAACATGAGACTCTTCTGATAGTTTAGAAGTAACTACACCTAGTACTCTAAGTACTACTACCCTTAGTAGACTGCACGAGTATGGCAAGTGATGCCAGGGGAGCATTACTGCTGTCCAAACTAAACTCCAAGTAGTAGAAACAGCAGTAGCAATAGTTCTGCTAGTAATGTTTTTAGTAGTGGCAGTGCTACTATCAGTGACTGCTTAAACAGAACTAGCAGCAATCGCCACCAGTAGTGGAGGTAGAAGAAGTAGCATTTCTTAGCATTTCTTCTGACTATGAAGGCATAGATGGAGGCAAAGGCGGAGGGATATGGGGAATTCCAACTACACCCTACAGATCAACACATCCGCCTCCTGTGACATACAGTAATATGTACCAATGTGTTAGAAGATGTAAAGGTATTACCAATTGCAGTTACCTGTAGTACCACTAAACAATAACCACAGCAGTACACATCAGTGTACTGCACAATTTGGGGCAGTTATGTTTGTTAGATACAAAGTCCCATGTAGTATGTGCATAGATATTAAGAGTTAGGATTGTTGGTAAAAATATGGCATACCAAAGTGAGACATGAGATCCAGTCACGGAGAAGGACAATCAAGATGCAAAGTTTAATTTGGCTGTATACAGGAGAGAGGCACACATGAAGCACAATGCTCTCCAGAATATGTGTCTCTGTCTTGACACAGAATTATCAAGGGTTTAAGTACACAACAGCAAAGGATAGATAATCATATCTAGATAGATAATAGCAGAGTCAGGAGACATCCAGGCTACCCTAATCAATGACGCCAATGACATTTGATGACAAAACAAACAACGGGAAGTGATATCTGTCCCAACATTGGATAATGTAAAGTGCCAGGGTTGATATCATACAGGGTCATTAAGTAGAAGCATACATTTAGTGTCAAAGTGACCCTCTAGTGAGAAATTCAGAAGATTAAACCATACTGTATATTAGAATATTGGACCTAATGCTCTATTCCACTTTCTCTCGGGATCTACAACACAGTTGTACCATTCTGCAAAGGCAGGAAACAGAAGCTGGCTTATTGGGGGGGGGGGCTTATTGGCTGGTTAAGCCTCACAGCCCTCCAGCTGTTGGTTCCCTTTTTGAAACAGGTGTATTTGTGGCCAAAGTCTCCTGGGTATTGACTCTTCTCGAGGCAAGAAGCAGAGTGAAGTTTGCTGTTGCAATCTGGGGCAAGGCTACTACCGGTACTAGTACTCTCATGAAATGTTTATGTTCCCGGCTTAAAACGGAACGGGGCCAAGCGCTGTTGTTCGCTAACTGGATGATGCTCGTAAATGAGACTGAGCCCTGTTCAAAAATGCAAATCCACCTCAATGAGCCGCCGCGATGTACGTTCCAAACCCACATCTCAGAACAGTGGGTGAACCATTATCGACTTGCTAACTGCGCCTAAAGAGCGTTTGATCTGCATATGCCCTGACTGACTTCCACTGCAAAACACTAATGAACAAAGCCACTTTATGAAGATGAAGTGGGTACTACTGGAAAGCCGAGAGAGGGAGGTTGGTGTCCGTGTGTGAGTCAGAGGCAACGGAGAGCTATGAGTGTGTGATTTGCTCTTGACTTTTGACCCTTTCCCGCTCACCTGGATGATGGCGGCGTCAATAAGGGTCTGCAGGCGCACAAACCCGGAGTACCAGTAATTGGCGGCTCGGCAATTCACAGAGTTGGAGAAACAACTAGCTGTGGGTGTGAGGACAAAGTGAATTAAACAAAAGCATGAGGTAACTGACACAAAGAACTTTTCTGTCTGTCTTTCTAACAATTTATTACATCATAATAAAGTTAGATCTATCGTTAAAATATTATGTTATTTCAACCTTGTCACAATAAAAAGGCTAAATCTGTCATGCAACATTACTATAGTATAAAACAGTATATATGTAAAAATCCAACCACATATGTATATTTATACAAAATAATATTTATTTATATAAATAATAACAATTTGTCTAGCAGCATGGCCACCACAGACGCTCGTTCTCACCAATGGACTCTGTGTAGTCGCTGGGTAAGGGCAGCTGATTGTAGGGGAACCTGAGCCTGTAGGACATGTTGTCTCGGAAGACCACCCCCGCGTAGCCCAGAGGCTCGTACAGGCTGGCGTTCTCCAGGTCCTCCTCGTTGGCGAACATCTCCAAACGATCCTGCATGTCTAGACACAAAACCCAGCCAGGCCTGTGATAACCCTTTCACGCACTGCAATGTATGTGTCCACATGCAGGGCTTAAAACAAGGGGAATGTTTGTGCCTGAAGTTATCAGACATTTTTTGAAGCCATTAATAATTATGTATTATTTTAATTTCAAAATCTTAACCAGCCCAGCCTACTGTATGCCTGAATTCAATTTGTAATGTGCATGAAAAATCTAAACCCTGACAAACAAACAAATGATAAATAAACAAACACACAAGCAGGCAAACATATTGGCAAATCTTTGACTGTCAGTGTACCTCAACCTATTTCTAGAATTTGCTTCATTCTTCTGTTCCAGTCCTCTACAACATCCTCAAGTCATTTTGTCCTCAACAACATTATGGGCCTGACAAACATGATAGATGTTGTGTATATTTGTGGTACTTTGAGTCCCTCTTTAGATCCATGCCTTGTAATTTGACATAAAGCATGGGGTGCTAACCATAAAGGCTTCCTCAACTGTACCTAACCAGCGTACCCTTATATTTAAATTCCACACTGGCTGTGTGTTGGGATCACTCATTGCCTAAAGTAAAGTGAAACAGACTTAGAAAGTCTACTTCAAAATCTGAAGCAAAATTTCAGTTTTCATGGTCCTCCATTTTTAGAAAACGTTTAATGGGAATAATATAAGAACCAGCAACTTTTAACTAATACAAAGACCCTGCAACTTTGAACTAATACAAAGAAACTATCACAATCAACAGCTGTAGATGTCCACTGGCCTGAATAAAACAACGGAAGCTTGTCAGGTCAAACCAATCTTCACCAACATGAAAGGGTAGCAGTGAACAACGCGAACAACTCTCGGACGCCTAAACCGCCAGCGCTTTGCAGGGTTATAATTAGACCAGAGAGAGTGTGCGTTTCAAAAATAGAGGTAAACACCGGACAAGCACATTTTTCCTGTGACTCACTTCCTTCTGGCTCCGTTCTCATAACGCCCTGAGCTGCACTCATTCATACAGCAGTAATACTGCAGGTATCTGAGGGAGAGACTGACGGAGTTCTGCTGACTGAGTGATCAGAAGTTGTTTCGTAACATGAGCTCCACCACAACAGCAGTCCTAGTATACGCATACCCAATGAACTTTCCCACGTGCTTCAACTTGCTTTGGATAAAGGCGCCTCATATGCAAATAAATGTTGGATAATTGTGTAAATGTACGTGTCTAAGACTTAACAGATTGGACATAACTCAGCCACATCATTCCCAAGTGTTTCAGCTCATATTGTCATATTTGCATTCAGAGCTATGCCTCTGGGTTTATTTGCATTTCCATGTATTCATTTATGAGATGCTTTTTACCAAAGCGACTTACATGTCATTTATATTACAAGGGCATTGTTACATTGCCCCTGAGCAACTCAGGGTATATTGCTTTGCTCAAGGGCACAACAGTGAAAGCTGGGAATTGAACCCACAACTTTTTTGGCTACTGCCCAGCTCCTTAACCACTATGCTACCACCAGCCCATCATGTTCATACATAGACCTCTCCAGAATATATCCCGCCTCCTAACTTCCGTATCCATCCAACTTCCGGGCGTGGATTGTCTATGGGAAATAACATGGCGTTTTGAAAGATCGTACCTGTCAAACTCTGTAGGTGACAAAGTAGAAAAAGCTGCTGGGCAGATTGGCCTACACACTTCTGCGATCTAGTTTCCACTGGATTTTTTTATTTTCGGTGCCGTTTAAGTAGTATAGTCTATAGTATACTACTTAAACGGCACCGACAATCAAAAAATCCAGTGGAAACTATATGGCAGAAGTGTATAGGCCAATTTGCCCACCAGCTTTTTCAACTTCGCTACCTACAGATGTTTTACCTGTATGATATTTCGAAACGCCATGTTATTTCTCATACAATGAGACAATCCACGCCCGGAAGTTGGATGGATACGGAAGTTACGGAGGCGGGACTTATTCTGGAGAGGTCAATTGTGATTTGATAACAAAAGCAATCAAAACCTAGCCCACCAGACATCCCAACACAACCAACCCGCCGGCATGTGGTCCGACGTGTGGCTATCAGACTCTCGGAGCCACTGGGCCAAATAACCAACGTAACTCCTGGGTCAACGTAACCAACCACAGAACTCCTGGGCCAACGTAACCAACCACAGAACTCCTGGGGAAACCTAACCAACCACGGAACTCCTGGGCCAACGTAACCAGGCCCTGTAGCCGTGTGGTCCAGTGTGGGGCTCATCGGACTTACGGAGCTCCTGGGCCACCTCCTCCATGATGTGGTTGGTGACGTTGGTGATGGGGGTGTAGCCGAGGCCCTTGATGGGCAGGTAGTTCTCGCTTTCCAGCTCCATGGTGCCGATGCCGCCGTAGTAGACGTGGGGATTCAGCGTGCTGATCAGGATGAGCAGACCCAGCAGCAGCAGAGGCAGGATCAGCTCCTGAGGGACAGAGGATCACACACACACACAGTTACAAAAACACATAAACACACACACACACACACACACACACACACAGTTACAAACACAAATAAACACACACAAACACACACACAGTTACAAAAACACATAAACACACACACACACACACACACAGTTACAAACACAAATAAACACACACAAACACACACACACAGTTACAAAAACACATAAACACACACACACACACACACACACAGTTACAAAAACACATAAACACACACACACAGTTACAAATACAAATAAACACACACAAACACACACACACAGTTACAAAAACACATACACACACAAATTTACAAAAACACACACACACACAGTTAAAAACACACATCCATCATCTCCAACACTCTGTCTTCTTAATGACATTTCTGAAACACTTCAAAAACCCCTTGCTCATCTCTCTAACTGTCGCTAAGAAAGTAGTCCTCCAAAACTGGAAATCAAAAATATCATGCCATATCAATCACTGGAAAAACTTAATCACAGAATATATTACAATAGAAAAACATCATGTACAGAGAGAAGCAAATGTCAGCTTTTGAAAACACCTGGTCCCCTTTTCTATAATTTTTAAATTCAACAAAACCATAACCCCAAGCCCCCCCCCCTTCCTTGCCCCCTCTCTGTCTTTATCTGTTTGTTTGTTTGATTAATTAATCAATTGTTTAAAAATGATTTATTTTATTTAACTTTATTTCCTCCTTTCCCCCCTACATTCACCACTCTACATATAGACACACACTAGCAACACCCAAACATAGCATGTTACCAAAGCCCTTTTCCATAACCCGATCATGACCACTCACAGACCTTTCTACTCAATTACCTCAACAACCGAGTCCCGTCCTGTCAGTTCTGTCATCGTCCTGTCCCACTGTCTGTCTGCGTGTCTGTCTGTCTGTCTGTCTGTTTGTCTGCCTATCTGTCTGTCTGTCTCTCCGTCTCACTTGTCTATCTGTTACCTTGTTGCGTTTCATGTGTTTGATGTTTCACTTCACGTGGTGCTATATGATTCCAGGGTCACATAAATGGTTGAGGTAGGACAAATTGTATTTGCATTTGAAAAATATATTACTTAATTAAAAATTAAGTTGTCCTCCGAAGAGGGGGGGTGTTGGTGGGCCAAAAAAAACAAAACAAAAAACACACATACAGTTACAAAAACACATAAAAACACAAACACACACACACACACACAAACAGTTACAAAAACACATAAAATACACACACAAAATAAAATACACACACACACACACACACACACAAACAGAATGCAAACAGACACACACCACACAGATATATCCAAACACACATAAAGAATGTACGCACACACACACACGTAATATGGAGCGAGTCATTATGTATATTGCTCAAGGTTTCTTCAGGTTTCTTCATACTAGCAAGGCTAGTTTTGATACGCAGACTGCTCTCTCTGGTATCTCTATCTGGTATGTCTAGTCCACTTCTGCAGCTTAAGAAGCCACACGAGGTGCTAGCGAACCCAAGGTCATAAGGTCATAAGGTCAACACACCCAGGAGAGCTTCCATGTGCTCTATGATTTCAATCTACTGTCATTTGCTTCTCCTTTTTCATGATTCTAACAACAGACGGCATAAAGAATGTTTTTACATATCAATAGACCCTTAAGCGCATCCAGACAGTACTATTGCTCTGGGTGTATGACTGATTGCTCCGAGGCCTATTGAATACTGTGTAGACAGTTTAGGCATTTGAACACAAACTAAATACTGTATTGCACATGCGATTGAGTGATGGAATACGTGTCAAAACTCTGAGAGCTGTGCTGGTTTTCTCTCGAGTTCCAATCCTGCACGTTCTAAATCGTGCAAGACACTGCCACACCCAACAATAAACTCGCCTCCACTGCTCCGCTCACACACAGCTATAGAGCCTGTCCGGGGTCAACCTGCGTGATTTACGTCCACAGTCACAATGACCTTTTCTGTCAGCTGACCAGAGTTACAGTAATTTCCTTGGACAGAAATCAATTTCACTAGACACAGGAGGGGGTTAAAAAAAAATGAGAGAAAAAAAAAACATTATTGCTTCACAAGTTGGATTCAAAAGTTGTTGGTGGTTTTTTTTGGGAGGGGGGAGAGATTGCTTGGCAGCTCCATAGAGTCCCGAAGCCATGACGTAGCGTTGCCAAGGCAGCAATTTCACTGGATCTAAACAAATCAATCTAACCATTGAAATCGCCATAGCGGTGGCTTTCTTAATCTATTTCAATAATTTTACAACGTTTCTAAGACGTTAGTATATTTTTTTACACTGTAGGAATCACATACTACAGCATATATTCATACCAACACGATCAAATTTGTGACTACAGAGTTTTATTTTAGCATGGGTTTCCTCCGTAAAAGAGACCTGCATGTAACTTCACAGCATGCGGTTAAAATCCTTAAATTCACGGACGTGTTTTGGCTTTATTTTTTTTGGCAAAAAACGTTGCTCTTAACAGCCGCCAGTCTTTGAGAAGACGTGACATATCCACTGGAATTTTGTTTCTTTCTATTACACCTGCCAGGGAATCCGTGTTATGTGGCTAAGCTGCTGCCTAGCAGGTAAAACACGTTTAAATTGATATATTTATTTTTATTAGCTAGAAATGATGCCACATGTCTACATTCAATGCTATTTATGCCACTTCGAAAGTTTGTTTAGATCCAGTGATTCTGCTGTCATGGAAACACTACGTCACACTTCGGGACTCTATTGCGGCCTGCGTTTGACTCAGAAATAAAGAGGCTCCGAGGCTTGTTCACAGTAAACAACTCCACCGCTGAGCTGGGAATGGCCCATTATCTCCCCCAGATAGCTCACAGCCTGCTGCTGATGATGTCATGACTAAAGAATAGTGTTGGGTGCCATTCTATCTGCTGCGCTCACTCAATTCGGTCTGATTCTCTTGTGTCGGTTTGTTTTTGGTTCCACCTAACTAGCCTGTCTTTATTCATCCACTGTTCTCTCCATCCATCCATCTTTCCTCTCATCCATTAAACCCCCCTTCACTTGCCGTAAACAATCCATACATCCATCCCTCTCTTCATCCACTCATTCATGTATCTATTTATCATTCTACTTTATCTTCCTAATCTATCCATCTATCCCTCGCTCTCTCCATCTCTCTAATCAGTCCATCCATGCATCCTCTCATCCATTCATATACACCGTGTTCCAAATTATTATGCAAATTGGATTTAAACATTTTATTTTTTTGTTTTTCAATTAAACTCATGGAGTTCCACTCATTCATGTATCTATTTATCATTCTACTTTATCTATGAATCCCACTCTCCCTCTCCCTAATCTATCCATCGCTCTCTCCATCTCTCTAATCAGTCCATCCATGCATCCTCTCATCCATTCATACAGGCCTACATCCTTCTACATCACCCACCCATCAGTCCATCCATCTCTCCATTTCCCCCAAACCATCTATCCATCCATCAACCAATCACAGAGGTGAAACCATCTGGCTCCCCCAGACGTTATTAAGAGGCAGAGACGTCTGACTGAGATGGCCTGCAAATGAGCGGACCACGCACGAGAGACACACGCAGGATTCCTGAGCGGGCGGAAGATTTAGCGCTACATAATCTCCCCCTTCTCATCCACCTACGGCTAAATCAATAGTGCAAAACCAGCACCTGTCTGAGACAGAGAGAGAGAGAGAGAGAGAGAGAGAGAGAGAGAGAGAGAGAGAGAGAGAGAGAGAGAGAGAGAGAGAGAGAGAGAGAGAGAGAGAGAGAGAGAGAGAGAGAAAAGAGTCCCTGGCTGGCAGGGAGCATTGCATAACCCCTTCTGAGTTTCATGCCATTTAATAACTGCCAGAGAGAGAGAGAGAGAGAATTGAGATACAAATATAACATGCAAAGAGAAACACAGAAAAGACTAATAGTGAGAGCGATCAAGATACTGAGAAGAAAGTGATCAAGTGAGTGAGTTATAGAGAAAGAGAGGAGGAGAGAGACAGAAAGAGAGACAAGAGGGAAGGACAGAGAGGACTGGTAGAGGAAGAGAGAGGGGGAGAGAGAGAGGGGGAGAGAGAGAGAGAGAGAGAGCATACAAGAGAGATAAAGATAAATCCATCTGGAGGCAGTGCGCTGCTGCTGACAGCTTAAGGATAAGGCTCCAGTCTGCGATTAAAAGCATAGTGCTCCATCCTGTCAGCAGGTAGCGACAGGAGAGTAAGTCATGGGAGTCCGTCCAGACACGCGCCTCCTGTCTCCGTCCACCTATTGAGCTGACCGCTAGTCTAATTCCTATCAGTTCCTAAAGTGGCCCTCCCAGCTTGGCCGAATAAGATGAAACGTTGTGACACATTAAAAATACATTAGCGAAACTGAAGTTTATATGAAAAATACATGCCGAAACTAAAGTAGGGTGTCAGGATGGAGAAAGGGGGGTGAGCGTCGACAAAGTGGGGATGCAAGCGGAATGCCTGCAGATCTTTTTATCCCACCAACACTGCACTCCCCAACTGTGAGGCCTGCTGAGTTCTGGGAAAGAGTGTTGTGTGTGTGGTGTGTGTGGTGTGTGTGTGTGTGTGTGTGTGTGTGTAATTGAGCCAGGGCTGTACAGTGCTACATATACGTAGCACATGCTACAAAAAATCAGTCTGTGCTGTGGATGATTTACCAGCTTAGCACCAGTGTCACCTTATTTTCTAGAGTGCAGCCTACAGTAAGGTGTTTGTAACTACATACCGATGCTAGAGATTTTGTGGATTGTGCTACAAAACTATTAACCTCTGTAGCACCAGTGCTATGAGGAAAAAAAGTGAAAAAATGCACAGCCCTGTGAGTGCATGTGCCTAAGATGGCCTGAAGTCATATGGGCCCTCAACAACATCCTTGGAATAGCAGTGAATCAGGAGTTCCCCGAGCAATGCTATCATGTGACTCTGGTGGCTGTGCAAGAACAGATCGCCTGCTGTGTGTGAATGTGTTTGTGTACGTGTGTGTGTGTGTAGATTTTTGACCCCTGGGTCTATGCCCACACATCATAATCCCTCTCACCATCAGAACCCTTAATGGCCGGCATGATAGCATCTTGCACTAATAGGGATGGCACGGTTTTTGAAAAATGCTCCGAACCGTACGGATGGCATGTCACGGTTCGGAGTGTGTGTTCGTCGTACGGTCCTACGGTTCAGGCTAGTTATGGCATGCGCAATTGATTCCCATGTGACAATGTGTTTCCCTTTCGCGCGAGAGTAGGAGTATAGTTTTGAGTGCTGCGCGCGACTGGAGTCTTTAGAAAGTGCGGATTTGAGGTTACCTATGATGATAGAGTTAAGACGACAGAAAAGACTGCGACTGTGTGCAAACATTGTGCAACACGTGTTCAGTATGCTCTTGGCAACACTTCGAACATGCTAGGTCATATGAAAAGACGTCACCCCAATGTGTCTGTAGACAGTTTAAGGAAGAAAGAGCCGCAGGCTACCCAACAACTTCTGTCCTCAGCATTTAAGCAGCCTCTCAGTGATAACTCGGCCAGGGCAATGGCCATAACGAAAGCAATCGGGATGTTTATTGCAAAAGATATGATGCCATATAGTGTGATTGAGGGTGAAGGATTTCGTCAGTTGATGAAAATACTCGAGCCCCGCTACAACATTCCCTCCCGCCGACACTTCGGCACCTCTGTAGTTCTAAAACTATACGAGACACGAGAAAAACTTGTCAAAGAATTGTCCGACACGGCCCACGTAGCTCTCACCACCGATGGATTGCATTTATTGATAGCCACTAGCCAGCATGTTTTTTAATATTTAAAATATTACAGTGGCACTTTTACTTTAGATAAGAACTTTATGTTTCCAAATACTGCACTTTAATTTAAGAATTTAATTTAAGCTGCAAGAGTTACACTTTCTTTCTTTGTGTGCCAAAAAGGGGCATACGTTCCTGCAGATGGCAATAGTACACATTCTGCCTTTTATGCCAAATAAATGAAAAGATTGTTGAAATCGTCAACGTCTTCCCTCTTGCTGTATCAAAATCTCAACTGTAGCTTAAAGTTTCCTCAGACAATAATGTGCTTTATGTGAAGTCAAATTCAGTTTGTGCATTATTACATGATAACTATTCTTTAAATACTCTAGCCTAATTGTGGATGATTAAGCTATATGCTGAAATATGTTTCTGGAGTGTTAAAGATTAAAAGAAAAAATAACAACAAGAACCGTACCGAACCGAAAACCGTGACCCTAAACCGTGATACGAACCGAACCGTAGATTTTGTGAACCGTGCCACCCCTATGCACTAAGTCCATAAGCAAAATATCTTTTGGCAATGACAGACACTGTAACATTGTTTGTCATGCACAATTCATAAATGTTTCAATAACAACTTTTAATATGTGTAGATCGGTATTGAAGACATTCAATACAATTGCATGGGTGTGAGATATGTAATCTCACATGCCAGAGTGATGACAACTTGCCAGTACCAAAAGACACCTGACACACTTGTTGATAAGACTAATGATGGTGACTATCTGTCTTACTTGTCATTAATGCATATTTAGAAACAGCCTCTGAAAGCATATTCCAGAGTTCAGAAGAGCTGTTAATACGAAACCATAGAGAGATCAAATTGCTCTTGGCACCTGTAAACTTTGCTGTTTGGTCCTCCATTTGATGAGCAGGTTCTTGTAGAGCAGGCTTTTCGTTTGATGCCAGACTCCGGCCTCTCGCTTGTTTATCGGGCGCATTCTTCCAGCATGCTGCGACTGGCTGGCATGCGGACGAGTTCTCACCTTGACGTTTGGCACAGCTGTGAGGGAATCGAAACGACAGCCATAAAGCACGCGGACAGGTAGCACAACAGCATTCACTTTGTGACGAGTCGTCCCGCTTCGCAGTCCGACGTTCAGTCGAGTCAAGAATACGACAAGCATTCAGAATACGAAATGATTTTAAATATATTACAAGGGCACTAACGTTAGTAAGAAACTTGGACCACACACATGTCGGTTTATCATCAATGACAAGCCACACATGAAACCAAAAACCGGATATTCCGCATACTGGTAATTAACCACGGCGCTATCAACTGTCAAGCAATGCTGTAAACAAAGATTATTTATTATTTTATCATCACTGAGAATAACACCCTTAACCCTATGATCTAATCTTGCAAACATCAGGCATCTAGCTGCTAACAAACCTATCGGTTGTAAAACTAACTGTTCACAACAAACATCCCTTGAATTGTGTGGTTAGTGCTAGATGTAATTTAAGACACAAGTTAGTTAATTCTGTTCTCTGCTCTCAGGATGACTGCGATTTCTATTCTTGTAAAACTGAGGTAACGTTACTGCATGTAGATCTCTCATAATATGTCTGCATGGTCAAACATCTCTTCAAAACACAACAATTATAACGGTGTGATTTTATGACTGCACATGGTGCCATACGATATTTTATACGTTAGTAGAGCTCGCATAAATTCTTTCTATAACGTTAGCCAGCTTGCTAACATCAAGCAAGGTGTCGTTAGGTGGCTGCTGTTAGCAGCCTGCATACGCTAGCTAAGCGACCTGCACCAGTGCCAGTTGGTTTAGCATGCACTGAAAATGGCAACAATGGCGAATGCACTTACGTATGAAATACATCAAGGCCAGCCTTTCATGTTAGCAATCTTTTCTGTGTAGCCTTCTCTCCTCTGCTGTCTACCCGCCTTCGGTGTAAACAAGCAAGAACGAATTCCTACTTTCTCCCTTTACAGCACTTCCGCCTTCCACTGCTTTAACAAGGCCTGTGACGTTTTCCAATCACAAGCAGTTCCACTTGTTGGATCATCTTCATTGGTGTGTGGAAGCATATGGAAGAGGGTCTTCGTTAAAATAATAATAATAATAGAAAGTTACATGTCTTGATAGCACAAATCCGAAGTGACTATTTGTGCATTTATATATTATTTACATTTTCTTATTTTTTCTCTGTTCATTTGAGTAGGCTATTGACCTCTAGGCTAAATTGTTTATCCTTATGGTGGAGGCTTACAAGCATCTCCCAACCCAGTTCAAGGCAATTTTATTACAAATAAAAATGTGAGATAAATTTAAAATTTAAAAAAAAAATCTCCTTAAGCAACCTTTCACTTGTAGGCGGCAATCTTATCTAATGCTGACACACGGACACCGCTTTTGAGCCCACATAATTCAACAGTCATACCAGATATTCAGAGACATTGTGGGCAGCTGGCCTGAAAGTTACTTGATATGGTAGACTACAATAGACAGGCTATGCTTACACGATATTGATTTGTTTAGGTGGCAAAGTAGTATCCACAGTTGCACAACAAGCAATGACCCAGGTAAGGTTACACAAGCACACAAAAAGACAAAAACAGCAAAGTGACCGGTAGGTGTACCACACACACAGAAACAACAGAACCACAACACAATACTCATGTTTCATTCAAATTTATTCTGATTACAAATAAAAAAATGTACAAAATAAAGTGTAGAAAATAGTATGTATAACCATGTAAAACGAAATAAAACAACAAAACATTGCAAACATCACAGATAAAGGCAGCAGTACAAGACAGATGGTAAAGACGCCTCATCATTGGCCTCTCCCAGTACAGAAATAGCAGGAGGAGACTCACTGAAGTCCATATGCAGCTTCAAAAGGGGATATTTTAAGTCTAAAACAACGCTGCCACTTTCATCCAAATGAATGAATGGGCCACTGTTACAGTGGTTATTTTAAAGCCAGAAGAGCTGGTTTCACAATGAGGGAATAAGCCTAGACTACTGTATGAGTAAACTGCATTTCAGATGGGGGAAAAACAAATTCAATTTAGTCCAACTAGGCTTATCTGCTGCCTCAGATTGTGACTCAGAGTTTTATAGTGATGTAACTAAACAGCGAACACATACTGAACAGTATATGGTCTTTATATCCCTTGAAACAAAGCAATACACAGTATAAAATGTCTGCACAGAAAGATTGATACTGATGAAGTGGATTAACAATAAGCTGATAATACACAAGGCAACTTTTTGAGCAGTGTTGCAGGGCAATGTTCCTAAGTATTGTGGTTCTGGCACGTTCCCATTGATATTGGCCAACATTATTTTTCTAAAGAACTTTAATCATCAGCAGGCATATTTTTTTATGAACATCCAATCATAACACATGGAACTGGTTATGTGGTTGCCTAGCAACATTGCTCAAAAAGTTGCCCCATGTATCATCACTTTTAAAGAGGCCTAGAGTATATCTTGCCTGGTAGCCATTCTGTGGTTTCCTTTATACGTTACCCGTTACCCTCAGCATAAGGCCTGGTCCGTCTTTCCCCTCCAGAGGAACTCAATGGCAGGTTTTACCCTCTGTCAGTCTAGTCCTATCATCTCACAAGTGTTCACATTCGTCTTAGCACTTACATGGTATTTCTTTCTATCTTTTTCTCAATCAAAGGATTTAGCGTCCCCGCAATTTTATCAACTGGGTGGACGTCACATGTAGAGGCCCTTTGGAAACGTGAATGTCAAATATTACAAAGACAAACAAACAAGTACAGCGTCACACAAACGTCGCTGATCCACACATTCATCTCGAGCACTTCAGCAAAAGGGGGGGGGGGGGGGGGTGGGAGGGGAGAAAAAAAACAGGCGAGGGGGTCACGAAACAAGACAAGAGGAAAAAGCATTAGAACGTTACGCCTCTCAAACCCTTGCTCTTTGTGATCAGCCCAAGGCATTGTCAACATCTCCCAAAGGTACAGTAAGTTAGTGGATCTGTGCGTATCTGTGTGTCTGTGTGTGTTTGTGTGTGCGAGTGAGAGAGAGTGAGACATTTACAGTCCACAGCCCTCCTAGTCGCTAACTAAATATTAGAGCCCTTTGCAGAGTCTGGACTTCTTCGTTAGTGCTGGTTTCGTGGGAAGGGTTCACTTGACCACAGTCCGGGCCTGCTCTTCTGTGGTCAGCTGGGGAAGGTGGCAGCCGTCCCCTCAGTGCTTGCGGGTGCGCTGCCCCCCTGCCCCTGTGGTGGTGACGTAGAGCAGAGGCTGAGGCTGGCGGAGCTGGGGTCCACGCCGCAACTGGCCCAGCTGAGACAGGGAGCTGGTGCCGTTGTCCACAGTTTGGCCTGGTACGAAAAGATGGAATCAATCAACTATTTAAACATTTAAACATTTAAACATTTTGAAGTAACAAAAAAAGAAAAAGAACCTGAGAAAAAAGAAAGATGGAATCAATCAACTATTTAAACATTTTGAAGTAACAAAAAAAGAAAAAGAACCTGAATCTTAAAATGAGACGGAACTGCAAATTGCATTATAGCGTACCAAGATATGGCTAATTGCTTAAAAGGATACTGCCAGTGGAAAGAATTTAAAACGTTTTGACCAAAGTTTTCAAAAATAGCTTTTCAAAGCAAAAATGGTTTACTACCACACTAACTTCTTTAAAACGTGGAGACTTTTTTTTTTTTTTTTTTTACTGCACCACAATAAAACCAAACATTCTTCATACATATAAATAGCATGGCATGACTCAAAGGGGAGAAAGGAGGTCATGACGCTAACCGGTGGTCTGGGAGGGGTGGGGCAGGCGTCCTTTGGCCAGGGGAGGGACTCCTCGGTGCTGGGGGCGGAGGTGTGGGGCTGGGGGCCGGTTGATGTGGAGGTGGGGGTCTGAGGTGCTGTCAAGGGGCCGGAACCGCTGCGCTGTGGTCTTAGCCTGAGACAGCTGTGGGGACAAAGAGGCATATCTTTACAACTAGTAAGTAGTAAGTAAGTGACATTTATTTATAAGGCACATTTAAAATACGGTGTACACTGACCAAAGTGCTAGTAGAAAGAGGCAGTGCACAGCATATGTGAGCGGAGCATAGCGCATGTCATACAAACTTCATTTGCTTCATTTATGCTATTGCTAACATTTCAGAATCTGTACTACAATATGCACTCTGCAATTTATTTAGCATATAATGCAGATACTATTCTGTAGCTGTGGTTAAGTAATGTCCGCCTTCATGTAAATATTCATTATGTCATTAAAATAATGTATTTACTTTGTTTATGTTAATTAGAGGCCCTTACCCAATTGTATTAGTAAAATCATGAGTATATTATGAGTATATTATGAGATAGTTTCTTTGAATACGTTTTTTTTTTAACTGTACTTACAGCTTGGCCTGTGACCTCGAAAGAGCGAGACCTCTTCTTGCGCCGGCGGGCCTCAAAGTCCTGCTCGCGGTGGGCGCCGGCGTTCTTGGCGGCGTTCTGCTGCCGCTGGCGGGGCCGCGTCCAGGTGCCGTCGCCCGTGCTGCTGGACAGGTTGTCGTCTGAGGTGGCGTGCCGCAGCTCGGGGCTGGCCTGGCGACCTCCGACACTACCACCGACGCCGGGTCCCCGAGGCAGGGGGGGGCCGAGGGGGGCCGCCTCGCTCAGCGACAGGCTGCTCTTCTGCTTGTGGGGGTCCAACGGGGAGGGCGGCGGCAGACGCAGGGCGTCCACCTCCAGGGCCTTGGAGCGTCGGCGCGCCGCCTTCACGGCGATGCTCTCCACGCCACGCATGATCTGCTGACGCTCTGAGAGGGAGACAAAATGGGGAAGAACCGAGTGGGCTGTTAGCATGGAGGTATCGTATCATAGAACTGGACAGAGTGAGAGAGTATCGCCCCCATTCATTGCATTGGACGATGCTAGGCTAGCTAAGCCAAAAATATACTGCCAAATATACTGGGCTGCTGCCCTTTTTAAAAATGGTGTCCTACATGTGCTCACTTCCACCAACATTTTCACAAACAAGCCAGTTAGGTGCCACATTATAGATGGCCACAAATTTTGTCAACCACATGGATTGGCTGATCCTACTGGCAGAAAAATTGCCGGTTCATCCACCAATCTTTGAATTTCCCCTTAGGGATCATAAAGTATCTATCTATCTATCTATCTATCTATCTATCTATCTATCTATCTATCAATCCACACGGACAACATACTTTTGTGCCCAACAAGAAAGTGACACCTGATTGGCTTGTAGGCGGTGGCCAACTGGGAAGCTAGCCCTCTAAACCCTCACCCCCCCTGGATGTTTTACAGATTTGTTCATCATGCCTGTGGTCTCCTTTCAGAGTCCTTGGGAGAACCATGACAACACATCCAGCACTGGCTAGATTATTTCCAATTCTGATGTCTATTTCTGCACTCTCCAATCCTTTTATAGTCAGAAATGCCTACTATGACTCACATGCCTGAACAGATGAGAGATGAGAGGAGAACTTTAGATTCTTTAGACGTGATTCGACTCGAGAATGGGCGGCGCGTACCTTTGCGTGTGAGCGGGATGTCGGTGCCGTTCTCGCTGCTCTCCGGAGACGAGTCCAGGTGGCTGCTGAGGCTGTGGCTGAGGTGGCTGAGGTGGCTGTAGCTCAGAGCGCTCTCAGGTACGCACGGGTGCAGCTAGGGGCAGAAACAGGCCATCGCACAGCGGTCAGTCAGTTTGGAAGCATGAAGGAGAAATGAATAAGGGCCTGTTGCCATGTGAACATTAAAGCAACACAATGTAGATAGATAGATAGATAGATACTTTATTCATCCTGAGGTACATTTTTAGTTCTTTTCAATGTAGTTTCACCTTAAAATAATGGCTTCAAACTCATTTTGATGCTACGCTGACTTACAATGTAGATAATGGACTCTCTGACATTGAGCCTCTGAGATGTGCGCCTGGAACGCATAGTATTGTACTCTGTAATTCATTTCAAATACCTTGGACTCACAATTGACAATAACCTCACCTTTGAACATCACACAACAGACATACAGAAAAAAGGAAACCAAATACTGTCAGTGCGCAAACTAAAAGGACTTCATGTTGCCCCTCATCTGTATACCAGCATTGTCCAACCCATCCTTTTATACTGTTCCACCTGCTTATTCAACATCCTTACTGTAAAAAACCGTAACAAACTCACCCAACTAACCAATACTGCCACCAAAATAATAGGTCTACATACCCCAAACCTACAAGAACTAAACACTAAGGCCATCGCACGTATTGCTCATTCAATATCCCTGGACATTACCCACCCACTCAACCGCTACTTCTCACCCCTGCCCTCTGGCAGGAGGTTTAGTAGCATAAGGTGCAATAAAGCCCACTTCAGCAGAAGCCTAATCCCCCTAGGAATCCAAACACTCAACAACACAAAGACCCACAGATAAATATATGCAGTACAAAAAATGTATGTTTTTCCCATGAAAACCCCAATATTTTATGTAAAGGTCTGTGTCAATTGCCTGTGATGTATGTAAGGTGTATGTCAGTATGTCATTCCCATGTATGTGTTCATGTATGTGCCTTTCTGTGTCTGTGATCATGAAGGATGAAAAGCTGTATGGAAAATGTGAAAAAGAATTTCCCCAAGGGGACAACTAATAAACTAACTAACTAACTAACTAATGTTGTCGAAGGTAAACTGGGTGCCTGGTACATTGAATACTGATGAATAGGGAAATTCCTACATTGTTTTACTTTAAGCAATTCACTCGAAGAAACTAAATAGTTTCAAATACCTGTATCAAATTTGTTTAAAACAATCTACATACAGTATATTTAGCCTATAAAGCTGAGCCGAAGAACCATTTAACTAGGGGGTTCTAACCCAAACCATTTGAAGGTTCTTGGACAGACGTTCAAGACAGTGCAGTAGTTAGATAGATAGTTAGATAGATAGATAGATAGATAGATAGATAGATACTGTAGATAGATAGATAGATAGATAGATAGATAGATACTTTATTGATCCCCAAGGGGAAATTCAAGTTTGTGACCTCTCACCTCTCTGTTGCCCAGGCCATTGATGTGTATGGGTGGAGGGGTCATCACCACAGAGTTCTTCATCTGTCTGGCATGAGGACTGTTTTTGAAGACCCGGTTGTTGTCGCTGGACGGAGACAGACACACAGACAGACAGAGTGATGAATATATTCAGTGAATGGACTGAAGCTGACTTTCTGTCGGAGCCTCTCAGGGGTGGGCCCTATGACAGACAATAATTCCCCCAGAATATAGGGGGTGTGTCTCTCTGGGGGCCCCCTGTCAGTGCTGGGCCCTTAGAACCGTCCTAACCACACCCCCCCCCCCCCCCCCTCCCCCCCAAAGATGCCCCTGGAGCCTCTGATACATACCCCTCAGGTTCAGGCAGGATTGGGGGCAGAGTGTGTCGGCGGATTTTGGCCCGACCTCGCCGGTTGTCCGAGCCCAGCGTCCGCACGCTCTCCTGGTCAGAGTCCAGCTCTTGCAAGGGGTCACGACCTCTACTGGCGAGAGTGATTTTGGGCAGAGAGCCCTCCTGTGAAAGAACAACATACCCTTGTTTGGTCAGATCTGAGTACAATTGTATTTGTAAGCAAGCAGTGGCAGTTATAAATGTGTGTGAGCACTGTAGGTCTATGGCTTAGACCCCACAGTAAAGATATGGCAGGACAACCAGTCAACATCCAGCATTTACATTAAGGGATAACCATGTACATGAGATACAAATAATAATTAGTAATAAAATACATAAATAAAAATGAATAACAATTGGAACTATTGTTTTTTTTAGTAAGTTTCACCCACCTTCAGTGTGCGTCCGGTAACCTTGTCCAGGGCCATGATGCGGTCCAGGCTTCTCTCGTCCAGCTCTCTCATGTACATCTCATACAGCTCCTGCAGGTGTGGGGGCACCAGGAGACTGTGGTCTGCAGCCACACAAACACACAATAGAGTCAGAAACACTGTCTCACACACACACCCACACACACACACACACACACACACACACACACACACACACACACACACACACACACACACACACACACACACACAAACACACACACACACACACACACACACCAGCACTACAACAATCACACCTGACTTTGACTGCTTCAATTTCTGACCTGTCAAATTTCACTGATGAACTGAGATATTATCTACCACAGATAGACTATGACCACAGATAGACAACTGATGGAATGCTCACTATATAGGAAATACCATCAAGTATCCAAACCCTCAAAAAAAAAAGCGGTTTCCAGGCAGCATCCTGTATTTGGTTGGTCTCGCTAACACCAGGCTTGTGCAAAATTCCAGAATTGAATTGAAACTGGCTCTTAAATTCCAATTCAATTCTTGAATTTCACTTGCATTTCAATTGAGGTAGCAAACAGGAAGCAGAATTGCAATTTCGCACAACCCTGCCTAACACCTGTCTTGATCCTGCGCCCAGCTCCCCCCTCTACTCAAGCTCATGGGCTCACCGATGATGAACTGCCGCTGCTGCTGGATGATCTCGTCACAGAGATGGCGGTGCTGCTCGAAGCGCTGCACCACGGCGTCCTTCTGCCGGATGACGTTGTCCTTGAGCAGCGCGTGCGACTGCATCTCCGCGTTCTCGATCTCCAGCTCATGCACCTGTAAGGTGCGGGCGAATCAGTTAGACGTGACGAGACAGTTAGAAGAGGTAATGTCGTGGAAAATGTCCACTCTCTTGTCCAATTAACAATTAACACTTAACTATTTTACTAAATAGCACTCTGGACCAAGGTGTCCGAAGGCGACAAGGCAGACAGGATATCTCTGAAGACTGTTGATCTTTATTCCCCGTATTGCAGTGATAATACAGCCCAAATTATGTCCAGACCAACCATCAAAGCAATAGGGTGAGATGTCATCAGCTGGCGCCCCCCGACAAGATCTGACCTACGGGCGGCTGCAGCATATCTTTTATACCCCTTCTCGCACCATCCCCAAACACACCTGTTATCCAATCAGCCTTAAGTAATATCCATTATATTGGTGGAAATCATCTGTCTATCATGCATAAAAATATATGCAAAACTGTGTAACTTTGGGTTTCTCCAGTTTTCTTATAATGAAGACTTTCTTATCTCGTTTACTCCATATGAGGTAGCTTCTACTTGGTGCTTGTCCTTGCTCTGTCCCAACCAGCTGATGTCATCACCTTCACCTTGCCCATCTAATGAGGACATAGTCTCCTCCCGGCTTCTACAGTACTTTCCACTTACTCCCACTGCTCTGACTGTTAGTCTGGGTTGCTCATTATTTTGTAATGACTTTGAAGTGCTTACAGTAAATACTGTACAACAATATCAAAGTTTATGAAACCATGAAGTCAGTCTCGGAAATGTCGGAGATGCATGTTACTCCTTGACATTCAATCTATCCTGATATAGATATCTTGCTGCCATCACATAGGATGTTTGATTGGTAAGAAAAGCCAGAGCCATTAACAGACATCAATGAACTACAGGACTAGTCTTCCTGGAGCAATTCAGGGCCTTGATCAACTTCACTGCAAAAAATCCTAGAATTCAAAATCTAAGTGAGATAAATACCGGTAGGTTTAAAGCAAGGGAATATATACTTATTTTCTAATATTTGCTTATAACAAGACATTGTTGCACTTTTTTTGCACCGTGAAAGTTTGTTGTTATGTGGAAATAACTACTTAAAATAAGCATAATTATCTGGCAAGATTTGCCAATAGAACAAGAAGATTTTCACAGTACAAGGCAAAAAAAACTTAAAGCAACACCAAAGAACTTTCCCTCTGTCGCACGCACGCTATTTGTTTATCCAGCACCAGTTTTGCAAATAACAATGTCCACAGACAAGGTAGAATATGTTGCACAATTTATGAAAGTACGATGTATTGCGACATCAGATGCAAGTCAAATTTGTAGTTTCTTATGTCTCATTCCATTGAACTACAGATCCGCTACCCGATCTGGCAAACTTACATAGTGCGGTTATAGCCGATAGAGGGCCGTAAAGCGAATGCAGAAGTGCCGTTCACCCTGTTATGAGTTGATGATCCACTGAAACGATTTTGGAAACATTATTTTAAGGTACAAAAAACTCTTTGGTGTTGCTTTAAATCAAGTGCAAAAATGTCTTGTAATAAGCAAATATTAGAAAAATAAGTACTTGACTTAAACTTATTTATCTCACTTAGATTTTGAATTCTAGGATTTTTTGCAATGTTTTTGTTTCTGGCTACTGCATGCTAGCCTGCACTGTTTCTTCCTGGAGCAATAAACTCCACTGGTTCCTCACCTTGCAGAGAAGGCCCAGGACCTCACGCTGCTCCTCAGAGCTCACACGTCTGGGCAGCAGCTCCTCCAGACGCCGTGCCTTCTCCCTTAGCTCCAGGAACCGCCGCTCCAGAGACGACTGCAAGGAGCAAGAGAGAGAGCGAAAGAGAGAGGAAGGGAGGGAGGGGGAGGGAGAGGGAGGGAGGGAGGGAGAGAGAGAGAAGGAGGGAGGGAGAGAGAGAGGGAGGGAGGGAGAGAGAGAGATACACAGAGAGATACAGGAGGAGAGAGAGAGAGGGAGGGAGAGAGAGGGAGGGAGGGAGGGGGAGAGAGGGAGGGAGGGAGGGAGAGAGAGAAAGAGGGAGGGAGGGAGGGAGAGAGATACACAGAGAGATACAGGAGGAGAGAGAGAGGGAGGGAGAGAGAGGGAGGGAAAGAGAGAGATACAGGAGGAGAGAGAGAGGAAGGGAGGGAGGGAGAGATACACAGAGAGATACAGGAGGAGAGAGAAAGAGGGAGAGAGGAGAATAGAGGAATAAAGTCATTGACATTTGAGAACGCCATCCAATTCTTTTTAAAATATGAAATACAATCGAAACTCTTCATAAAAATGGTCTGATTTCATGGCAACCCATTTCCCTCCAGGGTTTACAGTAAATCCTACATTTCAGTTGTTTCATGGCACCCTCTAGTGGTATAAATGGGGAATTGCGTTACCTTCTGTTTACGGATCTTCTTCTGCTCGGCCATGAGTGTGACTAGGTTCTCCCTCGCCATGGCAACCTCCTGCGTCTCGGTGCTGTCGGGCGGAGACTCGGGCGAGTCGGAGTCCTTCTCGCTCTCGTCCTTGTGGAAGGTCTCCTTCCTCCTCTCCGCTCTCCACTTCCTCCTGCGACGACAGCGCTCTTGCTCCCAGCTGAGGAAGGAGAGGGGGACAAAGAAGTCTGTTAGATGGATGGATGGATGGATGGACTGATGGAAAGACTGACAGATAGAAAGATAGATAGATAGATAGACAGATAGATAGATGGATATATGGATAGAAATATAGATAGATAAGTGGATAGATAGATCACTTTGGTGGGTACTCTTTAGACCATTTAGGCATGCATGTGTGTGTGTGTGTGTGTGTGTGTGTGTGTGTGTGTGTGTGTGTGTGTGTGTGTGTGTAAGGTTGTTTACTGTGACTGAATGTTTTGTGACTCAATGATGGACGAATCTGGGCATCATGGTTGATATTGTCCAGCTCCATCAGGCAAAAAAGATGGTGTGCGTATGTATATGTGAATGTGGAATGTGTGTTCCAAGTGTGTGTGTGTGTGGGGGGGGGGGTCTGTGGGTGTTCATCTGTGTTGTGTGTGTGAGGCTCACTCTGCGATGGTGTTTTGAGGTGTCGATCTGGATCTGGATCTATATATATGTGTGTGTGTGTGTGTTTGTGTGAGGGGGGGAGGGTGAGACTCACTCTGCGATGGTGAGCAGGTGTTTGGAGGTGTCGATCTGGATCTCCATGTTGCTGTTGTCCAGCTCCATCAGGCTCTTGCGGATCTCCATCTGCTGGCGGAAGGCGTCGATCAGCTGCTCCCTGAGCTGGTCCATCTCCGCCCGACTCTGCTGGGTCGAGTGGGCCTGGACCTCTGCTACACACACACAGATACACACACACACACACACACACACACACATGAAGGTCTGTTTGAGGGTGGTATCTGTGCCTTAT
>NW_027468674.1:18540783-18598283 GCF_046254945.1 Alosa pseudoharengus | reverse complement strand
TAGCTCAACAAGTAGCGATGCACTCTTTGACATTGGAGACCGGGGTTCAATTCCTGCTCACTGCAACAATTTTTAAGGTGCATTTCTCACAGCTAAACCAAGCTAGATGGAGAGATACAGTATTTAGAGAGATAGGAGGTTGGGCTTGTGGAACTATAGGCTACATGGTCCTCGCTTTAGATTGGGGGGCTGCAAAATGTACTACAAATAGGTAAGAAAGGTCTTATAAGCGTATTAGTTATCCGCCTCTTTGTCTTATACACCATTAACAAGCATTAACAAGCTGCTTGTTAACACTTACAACTGTTAACAAATATGCTTGTAAGTAACTTAAAAGGCTGCTTATTAACACTTACAAGCTGCATGTTAACAGTTAGTTAATGTTATTAAAGGATAACAACAGTTAACTAACTGTTAGTAATGAATTGTTAACTGCTTATTATGCACTGTTAATACCTAATAAGCACATGTTATTCTAAAGCGTTACCCTGATTTCTTATATATGCATTGAGCCTAGTCGTAGACTAAATGAGAACTTTATTTTAAAAAATGTCTAGTCTCAGAGAAGGCTTAACCCATGTACAGGAAAACTGGCCAAGAGAGCATATGTAGACACTAGACTGCATATTTCTAGATCTAGATACAACATTAGCATATTTCTAGATCTAGATACATGATAGAGATGTAGTATATTTGTGGATGTCCAGTAACATATAGTATAACCATCTAGATTTTAGCTAGTCCTAGATCTGACTCTTCACATATTGAATGCATTCATTTAACAGATGCAGTTGTCTTTATGAAACTAACGTCAAATGATTTAACCATAAGGGATGAGAGACAGACATATTCCTAAGGAATAGTGTGTTCACTACACAGAATAGTGTGTTCACTACACAGAATAGTGTGTTCACTACACAGAATAGTGTGTTCACTACAAGAACCTATATTTGTGCCGGCCGGGCTCGTCGTTATGTGGGTCAACATTTTGGTGCTCGTGCTTGTTTTTCAGCCCAGCTGACCAGTGGGCGGTGTGCAGCTATTCTCAGACTGCTCTTAAAAAGAGCGCCCACCTCTGTGACACAAAAGCCCATTCAGTCTCAGTGGACGTCACTCAGACCATAGGCCAGATCATTCAACAACCCAAAAAAGTGGATTAAGCTAATGAGTGTGGTTGCCTCCCCAAATAGGTGCTTATGATGACGTGTTCATAGCAGCTGCACGCATTTGCTTTGACAGAAGCTAAAAAAGACAGTGGTGGAGCCTTGTCTTAGCCACATGTGAGAAAACACTGAGTCTGCTGAAAAAAACAAAAACACTCACTTTCCCTCTCAGTGATCATTCTCTGCACTCTTAAAACGAATGTGTTGAAAACAGCACAACTTGCGTTGTTTTTAACACATCTCTGTGTCCAGATAGGGACAACACAGTTTGTGTTTTATTTGTTACACACTATGTGTTGAAAATAACACAACTTGCGTTGTTTTTTTTAACACATGTCTGTGGCCAGATAGGGACAACACATTTGTTTTAAGAGTGCAGTCACTTTCCCTCTCAGTGATACTTCCCTGAATAGGGCCACTAGCTCCAGTCTACTCACGGAGGTCATATTCATGGAGAAGGCTGCTTTCATTAACATGGATAACAGCTAGTGTTTTTCCAGTGTTTTGTTCAGGTAGGGTGCAGTCAGGGTGCAATGCTATGGTCCTGGACTGGTTTGTCTGCCCATACAGAAATATTAAAACTGTTAAGAAAGACGAGGAGACAGAGAAAGAGAGAGAGAGAGAGAGAGAGAGAGAGAGAAAGAGAAAATGGGGGAAGTGAAGAAAAGGAAGAATAAGAAAGTTGGGAAACTACAGCAGATGAAAGAAAAGATTGATGTGTTTGTGAATGTGTGGGTTTGAGCTTGTGAATTACTGAGTGCAATACATACTTGTCTGTGAGTGTGTACATGTTTGTTTGTGTGTGTGTGTGGTGTGTGTGTGTGTGTGTGTGTGTGTGTCTGTGTGTGTGTGTGTGTGTGTCTGTGTGTGTGTGTGTGTGTGTGTGTGTGTGTGTGTGTGTGTGTGTGTGTGTGTGTGTGTGTGTGGGTGTGTGTGTGTGTGTGTGAATTGTACCTTTGCATGTGTGTGTGTGTATATATATAAGCAAGAGCATGTGTGTGTCTGAATGTGTATATTTGCGTATGCAGGTGTGTGTGTGTGTGTGTGTGTCCAACACAGTGGCCACTCTCTAAGATCCCACAGAGCAGATGTTTTTTTTCCCCCTGCGGCACTAAAGCACGGTCGTAAAACACCCGTTAGCCTCTTTTGTGCCTGCCTGCGTGAGGTGACACTCTGAACGGGGCCCTGGAGACAGCAAACTGCCACCCTGCCACTGACACCAGGGGCCCAAACACACCGACCCGGCCCCACAGAGATTTATCACCCCCCTGGCTCGTCCTGCCTCGTCCTGCCCCCTTCCACCCAGGCAGCTAGTAGTTCTATCCCCACTCCTCCAGCCACTGCCCCTGCCTACAGAGGTTTCATGCTCAGGGGTCTATGCTGTCTGGTCGTTCCTGGAGTGTGGTGGACAGGTGCTGGAGTGTCTTCAGCAGAAGGGCATGAATGGGAGCCAGTGAGACCTCATGTGCCACGTGAGCTCTCATATCTAAATCACCCCACCCCCCCCACCCCCCCAACCCCAGATGGCCAGGCTTTCCAATATTTGCATGAATGTTAATTAAATGCTGTAAATCATGGCAGGCTGTTATCCGTCTCCTCTTAATGTGCTTGCTCACTCACTCTCTCTCTCTCTCTCTTTCTCTTCCTCCCTCTCTCCCTCTATTTCTCTCTCTCTCCCTCTTTTCCTCTCTCTCTCTCACTCTCACTGCACACAAAAACAGTTTCACGTTCCTCTATCACTCATGAAGTATTCATTTTGATCAAATCTGACAGAGAATATGCATGCATGTCGACGTTCATTATGTACTTCACTAATGGAACAAAACAAGCATCCAAGATGAGACATCACAAATATGCTGACACAACTTTTGTGTGACAGCTTCCGTTTGTCCCTCGCAATCTCTACTCAGCCTAAAAACTTGGCCTTTTTTTTATTCAAGCAGCCCAAAAACTCCTTCACAAATTCAGTAACACAGCCTGTAATCAGCTCTGAAATGCTGATTTTCTAAAGGAGCACAACACTCAAGAGGCCTATCATGGTGGCTGATGAGAAAGGACCGTTTACGGATGGTGCTCCCAGACCTTGGCGGGCAGCCTTGATTTTGAAGTGAGCCCTGACGACAGCAGTCGCCGGTGTGTGTGTGTGTGTGTGTGTGTATGTTTGTGGCGCTTAGGTAGATTTCAAAAGCTCTCTTCCAAGGCCTCCTTAGCTCACACTCACACGCACACACACACACACACACAAACACACACACACACATACATCGACACACACACACACACATACATCGACACACACACAGCTCTCCAGCCTGTTTCCGTGCCAGCGAGGCTTTCTGCGGCTGAGTCTCGGAGTCCGGTGGCCGTGTTTGCTAATCAATGGGAACGATCTGAGTAAACAACGGGATGGATGAGGGACCAGCCCCAGCGGGACACTATCTGGCACCGATTGGCTATCTTGACTGTCCAGCGGCCAATCAGGGCAGCATGGAGATAATCTCTGTGTTGACCAGATTGGCCACACACACACACACACACACACACACACACACACAGTTGGGCTGCATTACTAGATGCCACACTGTAACAGATGCTCGTTATGAGCTATGCATTATCATATCTACATCTCTGTCAGTACATGTGTCAATCATATAGCGATTAGAACACCACTTAGTTAGGATTGTAGGTCGTTATGAGTCATTGGTGCTTGACAGTGCTAACAAAACAGATGGGTGGGATTCATACAGTGGGCGTAACATCAGATATAAGATAAGTCGATACAGAGTAATGTAAAGGGTAGGACTACATGTATGTGTAAGTAGATAGTGAGTGGATTGTTTCAGTTCTACAGTATATGGTCTTATGACATATATATGACTGCTTGTAAGACTATAAGACGACACTGAAACGATTGCATGTGCATAGGTTGTGTTGATTTTGTCTATGTGCTTACAGCTATACAGCGTCCAATAATGCAATGACATATGATGTACTCACACTCAAGTACGACCTGACCATGAAATGAAATTAGAGTACTTATATAGCAAGTACACACAATGCCAACTCAACTATACGGCAATGGCTTCCTCTCCCAGAATGCAATGCGGTGAAATGCCCTTCACTGTCAGTCTCCCTGAGCGAGTTGTATGACAGCAGGTAAGTGATCTGGATGCATATTGCAGAGGGGTGCGAGTGTCAGTGTCTCTCAGGGGGAGACGGCAGCCCACCTCTAGGTAGGACATGGAGACACTGTATTGCATGTCGTCGCTCGTCTCCTCGATGGCGCGGAAGAGATCGTTGAGCGTCTGCACGTAGATGCCCGGCTCTTTGTCCGTCCCCAACATGGTGTAGGTCTTCCCGCAACCTACACACACACACACACACACACACACACACACACACACACACACACACACACACACAAACATACACACACATGCAGATTAGAGAAGCCAGACAGACTAAAAGCTATCACAAAGTCAATGTCAGGTTAAAAAACACTAGAGCCACTTCCAAAATAGCTTACAGTAGCTAAGCTTGGCTATATTGAGCTGAACTTTAGTACTCCTCTCTCCCTCTCTTTCTTTCTTTCTCTCTCTCTTTCTCTCTCTCTCTCTTCCTCTCTCAGAGAGAGGACTTACGCTTGACCTAGGTGGACACCGCCAGGGATCAGACAGAGAAAACAACCAGGGGGTTAATTAGAAACGAGGGATGAGTAGACTAGTGCAGACATAAAGAAGAGGAGGAAAGGTAAGGACACAGGCGAGCGACAGAATGCAATAGGAATGGAATAGTTGAGTTACTCGTAATTTCCCTGTAATTTCCCAACTATTAGGGAATAGTTGATTTTACATTGATTTTGCAAAATTTCTTCAGCTATGAGGTTAATACACGGAGGCAGTTTATATGGTATTAAGATGGTTTTGTTTTTTAACCAAAACACTGTCTTGCGGTTTATACACGATGCGGCTCATACACAGGAAATTACTGTAGTGAGATATACAGTATGTATATTTATATCTCACTACAGTATAATTATAATTTAGGTGATGTGATCAATATGCTTTCATAAATCGCATTCCAGAAAGAACAGGATAATTTGACTACATCTTCTAATGGCCTTTACTACCAACCAATTAATAAAATATTGATATCAACGACAGTATCCAGTAATCGAGTAATCACTTGTTGGTGTGGCTGTTGTGCATGAAAGCAATGGTATTCCTCTAAGGTAAAGATTGAGTATATTCTTAAAGGGGGATGGGGATACGGGGGAAAGAACAGAGAGATGAGTATATGACAAAAAAATCCTTAAGACTGGGAAAAGAGAGGCTCTCCCTGGTGTCCAACCACAGGCCAACAGAGTGGACAGGACACAGCTGGAGGGTTCTTATGGCTCCTTATTTACCCAGAATGCCATAAAACCCACCCAGATAAACAGGCCTGGCCCTGACCGCTAGGCCTTTCACTAGCTGACCATCGGCTGACCAGTGCAAACAGCCACACACAAAACCCAGAGTCATATAATGCCATTGTCTACTTTCATAATATGTAACTTCCCAAATATTGATGTTAAATGTTAAAATGTACTGTAATTGTTACTTATGACCAGGAATGGTAGAAAATTGCACTTAAATGGGATCAAATTGTTCAAAGGTTATTATCGACTGTTGTACTATTTAAAAAAAAAACATTATTGATGTGTATTAAAGTAACAATATTTTGGAGGCGAGGCCAAATACTAGATGGTGTAAATTGAACGCAGATGAGAGGACTGTAGCCTGGACAGTGTAGCTGATGGGAAGCGTACCTGTGGGTCCGTAGGCAAACACAGTGGCGTTGTAGCCCGATATGAGGCCCTCGATCAGCCCTTTGGTGGTCGCTCTGTACACCTCCTCCTGCAGGAGCACAGACAGAAACATGAGCCAACCCAACATGGCAGCTCTGCGTCTGGCGTCTGACTCACTGCAGCGTGATGTATGTGTGTATGTATGTGTGTGTGTATGTGTGTGTGTGTGTGTGTGTGTGTGTGTGTGTGTGTGTGTGTGTGTGTGTGTGTGTGTGTGTCTGTGTCATGTGTGCACACGTGATGTGATGTCACGTTTCCGTGATGCAGGGGTGTCACGTAATATATGCAATACACAAAATACAAAACACACATACACATACACACACACACACATATACAAGCAGCACACAGATACTGTATGCAGTGCCTTCTACCATCTCTCATCTTTCGCTAAACACATCCCCGCCCACACACACACATACATACACACACACACACTCCAACAGTCACAAGAGATTCGGCTTCACAATATCACACCACGCTTCTATGCTCGGAAGGTTCCGGAATGTAGCAGCAGGTTCTGGCTGGCTCACCTGTGTGGCTGTGAAGTCGAAGGCCACGTCAAACATGTAGGTCTTCTCCCGCGAACGGTTGGCACGGAGAATGTCATCAGGGTCCTCCATGGGGTCCATTAACACCACCATCTAAAGAGAGAGAGAGAGAGAGAGAAAGAGAAGGAGAGAGAGAAGCAGAGAGAGAGAAAGAGAGAGAAGGAGAGAGAGAGAAAAATGAGAGAAAGAGGAGAGAGAGAGGAGAGAGAGAGAGAAAGAGAAGGAGAGATCAAGAGAGAGAGAGAGAAAGAGAGAGAAAGAGTAAGAAGGAGAGAGAGAGAAAGAGAAGGAGAGAGATAAGGAGAGAGAGAGAGAAAGAGAGAGAAAGAGAGAGAAAGAGTAAGAAGGAGAGAGAGAGAAAGAGAAGGAGAGAGAGAAAAAAGAGAGAGAAAGAGAAGAAGAGATAGAGAGAGCGAGACATTTTATTTTTCCAGAAATATTTCAACAGAGACATTTAGCAGGCATCCATTGCAGCAACAGATCACATCCATTAATCATAAAGACCAGAGTTCAAACTCAGCTACACAGCAGCAGGAAAGGAGCTTTTTGACGTCAATATCTATTCACATCCATATTCAAAAACACAGCCAGCTAATGCGCAGTCTTATTCAGAACACAAAAAGCTGTTATTTCCATCAATTATGGATTCTGGGGCCAGGAAGAGGGCAAAATGTATTCATTGTCACAGCAGGGGATTAATTTGACCACCCTCGCTCTCTCTCTCTCTCTCTTAAGGGTAAAAGTCAATACAAAGGAAGTCTCTCTCTCTCTTTTTTCTCTCTCTCTCTTTCCCTCTCTCTCATGTTTAAATGACTCTAACCCCGTGGTGCTTTTCAACTCAGTAGGCTGTAGGCAGACTAAAAGACTTCATTTTTGTCATTTTGTGGACGTGGATAACAAATAAAAGGAACTCTCAGGTGAAGCGCAAAAACAAGACTCAATGGGCAGGAAGGGTCCTGCCATCTCTCAGTGGATTGGGCCCTCATTCACCTTCTCATGGGCCAGGGGAAAAAGACCGGAATGGGGCAGATAATCACATAATCATCATCATCATCATCACCGGCTGCTATTAGCGTCTGTGGCTGCCGGTGTCTCGGCTTTCATTCAAAGGAGAGTTATACCGGAAGGGGGAGAGTGGCTATTATAGCAGAAAGGTCTTCCGATGACAGCAGGACGGTGGGGAATTAATGAATTGAGAGCTGAGCTGTGAGAGTAGGCCTATGCATGTGTGTGTGTGTGTGTGTGTGTTTGTGTGTTTGGGGCAGTATAGTTGTAGTAGAACTGAGGTCAATTTAAGAGGAAAAAACATTGAAAGATCACTGTGACCTAATGTATGTATGGCTTTTCTATGCATGTATGTCTGTGTGTGTGTGTGTGTGTGTGTGTGTGTGTGTGTGTGTGTGTGTGTGTGTGTGTGTGTGTGTGTGTGTGTGTGTGTGTGTGTGTGTGTGCGTGTGCGTGTGCGTGTGCGTGCGCACGCGCATTCAAGGAGGTCCAGTCCTGGTCCAGTCACCTCAGGCCAGGGTGAGCTAAAATCAGTTGGATGGTTGACTGAGAAGGCCAGAGGATCGCAGAGGTGGTTTTAAAAATAAGCACAAAAGCAAACAGGCAAACCAAGGGCCCTTTGTCAGTGTGTGTGTGAGTGTGTGTGTGTGTGTGTGTGTGTGTGTGTGTGTGTGTGTGTGTGTGTGTAGTACTCCCTCCCATGAGCTCTGAAGATGCCTCTTCCCCTCAAACACACACAGACACAGACAAACACACACACACACTTTTTGATAAGCCCATCGAGAACAAACACTCACATCGCCTCAGCTTTGAAGCCCCCACATTGAAATTCATGAGGAAGGATCTGACTTTTAAAACCACCCAGGCAAAAAACAAAGCCTCCAGAAAGGAGGACCATACGCAAACAAAAGGAAGTAGAGACAGAGAGAGAGAGATGAACTGAGAAAGACAGAGAGAAAGGTGGAGAGAGGGAGAGAGAGAGAGAGAGATGGAGAGAAAGAAGAGATGAAGAACAACAGGGAGATGGAGAGTTCGGAGGAAAACATCGGTCACTGGCAAGGACAGCTATTTCTCCTTTCACAAACAGAAATAGAAGAAACAGAAGACAAGAATTAGAATGGCACTCTAAATGAACTCTAAATGAACTCTAAATGAACTCTAAATGAACTCTAAATGTCACTCTTTTACACGCTGTTCAGCCACCGTGCTTGTCTCCGTCAAAAGACCAAAAGAGACCAAAGCAAGACACATGGGTGGAGGGGGACGCCATTGTCCACACGGAATCGTGGAAGGACACCAGGCAGCACGAAAAGGGGAACAACGACAGACACAAATGGTCCTTCTAGTTTTCCAAGACGGAACACACACACACACGGGCAAAAACAACCTAATTTATTCTCGTGTTTCTGTGGCGCAGTAGCAGGTCTAAGAATGGCTGGGCTGTTGAGAGCCCCGCGCATGGCAGCCCCACGTTGACACGGTGACGGCGGCTTTGTCTGGATATCTAGAAAGTTCCAATGGACTTCCAAGAACAGACAGGGTGCTTTGCTGGAAGCTTTGTCTGACTAACAATAGCAGCACACCACCACTAACCTCCACAGACATTTCTGTACATGCGTGGAGACATATGTGTGTGCACTCATAATGACACACACACACACACACACACACACACACACACACACACACACACACACACACACACAGAGAGAAAAGCACAGTACCAACACACACAGCAGAATTTGTACCCACATGAACACACTTAAACACACACACACCTACATACAAAAACCCACACAAAAATACATTCACGCAAAAGTCAAGCGCTAAAGGACACGCAAACGCGCACACACACACACACACACACACACACACACACACACACACACACACACACACACACACACACACACACACACACACACACACACACACACACACACACTGACATTGGCCTCACTTCTGTTCAGCCTGTGTCTACAGCAGGAGAGGATGAGACAGTCACCCTGGCAGCACACTCTGGTTGGCAGGCTAGCTATTATACTGAGTGTGTGTGTAGGTGTGTGTGGGTGTTTGCAAAAAGTCTGAGAATGATATGTTTAGTGTGATACACACACTAACAAGATGAATAGCCGACATGCATGAAGTAAGGTTTCAGTGTGATTATGTATGTAGGTGCCAGCATTGGCTGTGTGTATGTAGGCTTAAGCATTTGTGTGTGAATATGTTTGTGTGTGTGTGTGTGTGTGTGTGTGTGTATGTGAGTATGTTTGTGTTTGTTTGTGTGTGTATGTTTGTATGGTTGTGTGTGTGTGTGTGTGTGTGTGTGTGTGTGTGTGTGTGTGTGTGTGTGTGTGTGTGTGTATGTGAGCATGTTTGTGTTTGTTTGTGTGTGTATGTTTGTATGATTGTGTGTGTGTGTGTGTGTGTGTGTGTGTGTGTGTGTGTGTGTGCACCAGACTGCTGTGTCTGTGTTCTGGCCGTCCTGTGCCATCTGGCTCCTGCCCTCGCTGCGGTTCCCAACCTCGGGCTCAGGTGAGCCCCACCACCTGCCACTGGTCGTTCCGTGACGTACGCACTGGGCGCCCGCCGTGCCAGGAAACCGCCCTGGCACTGGGCCTGTAACGCATCAGCTGGGCAGGGCCATGCCCTGTGCCTCAAGCCAGGAACGGCATCACACAGTGGCACAGCGCGGCCGGGCATGAATGACCGTGGCCCTTGCTAATGCCCAATGCCTTGCTTAGCCAGGCATCACGTCACACCCGGGTGCCTCGTGACAGACTGGCACATGCATTGGGTCAGTGTGCCACCACAGGAGTAGAAGGAGATGGGCATATTATTCAATAATACGTAATATGGGCATATTATTCAATAATACGTAATGTGGGCATATTATTCAATAATACGTAATGTGGGCATATTATTCAATAATATGTAATATGGGCATATTATTCAATAATACATAATATGGGCATATCATCCAATAATACATAATATGGGCATATCATTCAATAATACGTAATGTGGGCATATCATTCAATAATATGTAATATGGGCATATTATTCAATAATACATAATATGGGCATATTATTCAATAATACATAATACGGGCATATCATTCAATAATACATAATATGGGCATATCATTCAATAATACATAATATGGGCATATCATTCAATAATACGTAATGTGGGCATATCATTCAATAATATGTAATATGGGCATATTATTCAATAATACATAATATGGGCATATTATTCAATAATACATAATACGGGCATATCATTCAATAATACATAATACGGGCATATCATTCAATAATACATAATATGGGCATATTATTCAATAATACATAATACGGGCATATCATTCAATAATACATAATATGGGCATATCATTCAATAATACATAATATGGGCATATCATTCAATAATACATAATATGGGCATATCATTCAATAATACGTAATGTGGGCATATTATTCAATAATACATAATATGGGCATATCATTCAATAATACGTAATGTGGGCCATTATATTAAAAGCTTTAAATATGCCAGTCTGGACAATAAAGCAACACAGTGGAGAGTGGAACTGCAATTCAATTCACTTGTGATGAAATGATCTGGATAATGAGGTCTCTTGTTTCGAAGATCTATTTTAATGATGGTAATATGTTGTTCATACAGTAGCATAGTTACATTATGGTATATAACATCCAATCATTTTTTCATCAGTTTCAATACAGGCCTGCAGAGTAGCCCTAGCAGACCATGATGCCACTATTCACTGCTATCTGGTCTCTCACAAACAATGTTACCTTCTTATCAATGTTATTCACAGTCATTTACAGCGATTTACTGTCTGAGGCCAATTTAACAGGGTGGTTGCCAATAGCCCATCTCATTGGACTATTCATTTCTAAGTCAGCAAGAATAACCTGCTAGTGATTGGTCAGGTATTCACATCTGTGAGTGAGAAGTAGTGCTTGTATCTCGCTATGTGTGGGTCAACCCTAGCTCCAGTCTGTATAATCATTACTGAATCTCACTCACAACCATCAGGGTTGTTTGCTTTGGCTTCGTTTCTATGGTCTCCTCAATAAACCCATCACACACACACACACACACACACACACACACACACACACACACACACACACACAAACCACACACACAAAACACACACACACACACTCACACACATAGAGCACATACAAGGCTCCCACAGACGTACAACCATGCACAGACACACTCACACACTCTCATACACATAAACAGTCATGCACACACACACACACACACACACACACACACACACACTCAGGCAGGATATCCTGTCAGCTGTGACCAGGCCTGTCCAGACTAGCTGGGTGGGCAGAAACATGAGTGACCACAGAGTGACCACCAGGTGACCGCTACCTCCAACGCTGTCATGGGAAATACACTCCTACGACTCACTCAACTCTCAGTAGAGACAGACACACACACACACACACACACACACACACACACACACACACACACACACACACACACACACACACACACACACACACACCACAGAAGCACAAACAAACACATACGTGAACACACACACACACACAAATATGGAGAGTATGTGGGACGTGGGGAGGACGTGTATCTCACATACACAATGTGAATAAAAGACTGAAGTGTCATCATGAATTTCGTTTTGGAGGAGGGTAATTGAAACTGACCTAATTAGATAACCAGAGAATGACTATTTCAGCGGAAAACACATTATTTAGATATGACACTCTCTGTTGCTCTGTCCATACTTAATTCACTTAGAATCAAATGTACAGTAGGTTAAAGATAGTCAAAATTCAAAGCAAACTACTTTAAACAACTGTTGCTAAAAACAGAGCACTATTAACATCCAGACATAAGACTCACAGTAGATAAGAAATGGCATAAAATGGAAACAAATATTAGAGCAGACATTACTCTGTTATCTGTGATCATGGAGCAAACACCGAGCCTGAGAGCGCTTTCCCCATCACAAGATAACATGGACTCCTTCAGCAAAATGTCTACTCTAATTTAACATCTACCTCTCTTCTTCCTTATCTCTCTATGTGTGCGTGTGTGTTTGTTTGTGTGTGTGTGTGTGTGTGTGTGTGTGTGTGTGTGTGTGCTTGGCATAACCTAATGCAGAGAGTCGTCAGCACAAATAATTTTTTTATTAATTCACTAATGGCTTAAAATACCATTACCGTTCATTTAACCAAAAACATACTTACATAACTAACCACTTTCCATTCGAATAACACCACCGATATGCACTCAAATAGAACACCCTCTACTAGGCAGAAAAAAACCGAAGCTGAAGCAGTGGTCAGTCAGCTGTGACCGAGCGGCTTCCCTCCTCTTTTCTCCTCCGGCCATGGGAGACCAGACGTGGACAACAAGAGTCGTGAAAATGGAGACGGAGAGGAAGAAAGGACAGGTGAGCAGGAATTTTCCCTCCTCCTCCGTCAGGGGGTGGTGGAGGGGAGCACTGCCTCAGGTTACTGACGGGGGCAGACTAAGGGAGGACGGGGGTGGGGTGGTGTAGGGTGGGGTGGTTGTGGTGGGGAGTAAGGCCAGGGTCTCCGTGTGGACGGCCAACTGATGCGTGACTGCAGGACAAAAGGGTGCAGGACAGGTGGAACTGGTCAGGTGTGCAGTTGTGTGGAGGTGGAGGACGGTCGTAGCCTGACGAGCCAGACCCACATTAAAATGTAGGGTCTGGGCCACACTGCTCAGTCCGAGGGGCGGGATAATTGGTTGTCTTTCAAATTCCCTCTGCACGCAATAGGACAGCGCTGAGTCCCATGCGTTTTCCCACCAGCGGAGCTAGTTGGCTAGTTCAAACTTTTGCCATCTTAAAACAAGCTTAACTCGTGTCACACTGTTGGCCAACAGCAACATCCATCTTCTTTGTTTTCAAGTAGCAGGGAATTCAAGCCAAACCGTTGCAACTCTGCCATCAATCATTATGTTACTGTAAGCCCGCCTAACGATTCTTGATTGGCCTGATAGAAGTTTAATTTTTCGAGCTCACAAGCCAACGGAGAGTTGCTAGACTAGTCCTGGAAGCAAATGTAATTTGCTGCCGCTAGGGTGCGTCTAGATTTCTAGGCTAGGGCATATGAATCCAATTCAAGAGATGGGGAAGTCGGGGGCGCTGTGGCGCAGCAGGCTACAGCGCTCATACCATGAATGGGTCCAAGCACCCACGGGGACACAGGTTTGAGTTGTGCCCTGTGGTCATGTCCCGAGTCCACCCCATCTCTCTCTCTCTCTCCCACTCACTTCCTGTCTGTCTTCACTGTCCTGTCCAAATAAAGGCAAAAAAAGCCCAAGAAATATACTTTAAAAAAAGAGATGGGGACGTCTGTGTGTGTGTTTGTGTGTGTGCATGTTAGTGTGTGTGTGTGTCTGTGTGTCTATGTGTGCATGTTTGTGTGTGTGTGTGTGTGTAGTAGCCCCAGGAAGGCCCTGATCTCCATTAATCCTGAATAACAACAACCCCAGCTGATGTGTGTCTGTCTGTGAGTGTGTGTGTGTGTGTACATAGACGTACGTGTGTAGGTGAGTGAGTGTGTGTGTGGGTGTGACCAGATGTCACCAGAGGCCTAGTTCTGACGGCCAATTCATGTGTAGCCTTAGAGGAAGCACAGCCTCAAAGCAAACAGCAACAGGAAAGAACTGACCGGCCCAAAATAGGACAGTAGAACTGTTAAGTATTTGTGACAGTCACTTGAACACTTTTTAAATTGTATTTCTTATTTACTTTAAGTTGCATCAACACTAACATTCATTGGCACACACTTTAATCGAGAAGCTCACTGGTAAGGGAGCAAACAACCTGAAGGCTGATGATTCAATAATCAAAATAATCAAAGTTAACAAGTAAAGTGAAAGTGAAGTACAGTTAAACAAAAAAGCAGAACTTAAATGAGTTTGAAGAGAGGGAGAAAACTTAAAGCATAGTTTGACCTGTGTAGGTGGCACTTCACAGCAAGCAGTACACACACACACACACACACACACACACACACACACACACACACACACACACACACACACACACACACACACACACACACCCTTTTGCTATTAGTTTACGGGATCAGAGGGTGTGAAATCAGACTGGTGAAGCATGGGTCTGTGACGAGCGGAGTGCGAAAATGAAAAAGGGCCTTCATCAAATATTGACGCCACAACACCATGTGCATCCCGGCCACACCACACCACACGACAGCCGGCTGGCACGACCACACCAAAAAAACAATTAGGGATATGGTGTTATATATGTAAACGAATTAGCGCGCTCAGTGGTTCTCGAAGGCATCCATGGTGACAGTGAATGTGTGTGTGTGTGTGTGTGTGTGTGTGTGTGTGTGTGTGAGGGTGGGCAAGGCGGTGTCGTTCAAGCCTTTGTGGATGACTGAGTTACCAATTAGCATGATAGTGTTATTATGGTCCTCCTACGGGACGATATTGTGAAGCACCCAACTGAGGAGACAACGGGGCGTCAAAGACCGATAGTTCAACACTTTGTGTACAGTGAGGGTTACCGTGACACTGCAGGTATCGACTCATTAAAAGGGCTATTTTTAGACTAGTCTAGGAGGCAACTTGATGAATTTTGCATCCAGTTTTGCATTGCAAAGTGGTACAGTGAAGGTTAGCTAGACTCTTTTTTTTGGTGCTGAGTGTAACTGTTTTCGCACATTTGAAAGATGCTGAACGTACGGTCGGCCTCACATTCCAGCACTTTATTCCAAAAAGAAACGATTTAACCAGTTCTAAACGGGACTAAGGAGAGCAAGCCACCACGACGGTTTCTCACAGACGATGGAAAAGTTCTAAAAGGATCTCAAGACTCAGAACGGCGGTTCTCTTTTCTTATATACACATTCACATATACATACAATTTGTAGCCGCTTTAAAAGTGAGGAACAATACAATAAAATTGCTGAATTGCAAAAAACAACAAAGCTTGTTGAAGAAGTCCCGCACACTGAATTCACCTGAGGAAGGTCTGTGTGACTGAAACTTTGTGGAATAAAGTATCTGCATGCGTAAAGGACAGTGTGCAGGACTACTTCAACAAGCATTACTGGTGACCTTTACCTTTTCCGACGCACCTGTCCCAAAAACGAGGTGTGCAAAAGCGCTTTTGAATTGAGTAAAAACATAGATAGATAGATAGATAGATAGATAGATAGATACTTTATTGATCCCCAAAGGGAAATTCAAGAACATAATCAAACATAGACAACATAGAAAGCAAAACGCCTTGCTTTGCGCATTTGTGCTTCAGTTGTATCGGATTTAAGAGAAAGAGAAGAAGAGAAGTTTTTTGTTTGTGTAGTATTGTGAAAGAATTTAATTCCACAGAGCCTGAGAGAGATACTCAACCCTGCTACTCTGGCCCTGGCCACGGTGCACTGGTGGCTGTTTGGGCAGTAACTCCAGCCCGAGTTGGGTGGCGTGTGCTGGGTGAGGTAGGGTGACACGAGGCCCCTGGCCCCTGGAGGTAAGAGAAGCTGGCCTGGAGCGGGCGCAGGGCTTACGGAAGGCTGTAAGCAGAGCTCCATCAGGTGGAACTGGGAGACAAGGGGACAGACAGCTGGGGTACACGCAAACCAGGGCAGATGTACGCACACGCACGCGCGCACGCACACACACACACACACACACACACACACACACACACACACACACACACACACACACACACACACACACACACACACACACACACACACACACACACACACACACACACACACACACACACACACACACACACAGAGAGAGAGAGAGGTTCATACACGCTGACCAATACCAAAGGTCAAGGGTTGTATGGCAACCAGTGGCCTGGACTCTAGCAGCATCTGCTGTCTTCTGATGCTGAGTGCAGCTGAGGTCAAGATACTAATGCCCATTCACACCATGTTCTTATTCCATTGACATTATGTTCTAGTGCCATTGTCATTGTGACCCAATGATGTAACACAGACACTTGATATGCACACTCTCTCTTTCACACACACACACACACAGACACAGTTCTGTACTCTCTCTCTCTCTCTCTCTCTCAGACTCTCAGACAGACACACACACACACACACACACACACACACACACACACACACACACACACACACACACACACACACACACACACACAAAAACACAAACACAAACACAAACACAAACACAAACACAAACACAAACACGCGCACACACACACACACACACACACACACACACACACACACACACACACACACACACACACACACACACACTAGCAGAAGCAGACCCGAGAGAGAGGCTGACTCACTCTTACTTGTTTCAGACCAGAACAGGTTTGGCCAAGGCCTCATGTCCAACGGAGGGAGAGAGAGAGGGGGAGAGTTGCTGAATTATTCAAAGAACTCATTGGCCATAGCTAGTCTTTTTCAGTTCTCAGAATACACACATACACACACACACACACACACACACACACACACACACACAAGGAAAAGAAAGTTGGGCCATTGTCACATATGCCAGGGAATGCAGGCCCTAATAGTACATGCACAAAAAACATCACCTGAGGGGAGTACATGTGCAGTTCAGCATTGGTCAGCAATCAGGTCAGTCTGAACTCAGTAACATGCCTGATACATGTAGTGCACAGAGCTACAACAAAGAGGAGTGCATTAGCACAATTGTGGAACCTTCAATTAGGGTTGAATAGTTGGATTCAAAAGATTCATCTCATTCTGATGTGAGTAATATGTGTGTGTGTGTATGTGTGTGTGTATGTGTGTGTGTGTGTGTGTGTGTGTGTGTGTGTGTGTGTGTGCATATGTGTGTGTGTGTGTGTGTGTGTGTGTGTGTGCGTGTGTGAGTGTGCATATGTGTGTGTGTGTGTGTGTGTGTGTGTGCATATGTGTGTGTGTGTGTGTGTGTGTGTGTGTGTTTGCTGATAATGACTCCCCACCCCACCTCCACCACCCCTGCTGCCATACACCATCCCTTCCTTGTCCTTTAATCTGTAACCCTTGGCAACAATGCAGTTCAGTTGCCATGGCAGCAGTGAGGTGGGTGCAGGCTGGCTACCGGGCACCTGTTGCCATTAGCATAATGGAGTTGGTGGGGGGGGGTGGGGGTGGTGTGGGTATGAAGGAGTCCCGCATGCCATCTGTGCATCCTATATGATGTGGAGGCGGGGTTGCTGGTGGAGGCAGGGGGACTATAAGCCACAACTCACGGTCTTGGGACAAGGACAAGAAGTCTCTCATCTGGGAACCAACACTTGGTCAGTTTCAACAGAGTGCTGAAGCAGGCTATAAAAAGTAAATGCTGTTTTGTTTTCAGACATGCACTGACCTCGAACATGTTCTGGGCGCGCCTGACACTACCAGCCCCCTAATACTAAGCTCGGGTGTTACCCAAGTTAGCATTTGCCTGAACACAAGTAATTACACGGAGGATTCAAAGCGAGGGAGTGGACGTGTTGACGTTTCTATCAAGTGTTGGTGTACTATTTGTCTGTTTAATCCCACAGTTTCTCAGTACAGGCAGGTGGAGGAGTCACCACTCTTATTTTGGGAGTGTTCATGAGTGTCTTTTTGCTAGTTTCTATCCCTATTTTTCGTCCTTTCCCGTCTACACTGTGGGCTAGATGAACTATCACTTTTGCGCCCACTTGAGGCGTATTTTCTTCGCAACATGCGCATAAAAGCATGCCGTGGTATGTACTAACAGGCCGCATTTAGGAAAAACTGCAGAGTGCCCGACCCGTCACAGGAGCTAAGATGCGCTTTTCCGCGTCATACATATGCATTCATAGGAGGGTCAGGGGTAAGAGGGAGTTTCGTGTAAAAAGATGTATGAAAACTGCCCATGAAAGCATACGTCTGTTTTGTGGTGAAATACCAAATTGCGGTTAAATGCGTCAGTAAGTGTTTAGTTGTGAGCAGTGCAAATTGCAGTAGGGGGTGGAGCAAGGCGCTGATTAGCCAATGAGCTACAGGGTATGATACATAGCACGTACAATGAAGAGTCACACCGTGCACCTTCCGCGGGTTGGCCATGGCACTGATAACGCTGCGTTCCCAAATCTGCCCCTGAGAGTCTCAGCTGAACGTACCGCTCCCGTTACATGATTCTTCAAGTTTGCTGCGCGCCGTCATTTGCCACACGATCGGAAGCTCTGCTCTGTGCGGTTGAAACTAAATCTTTTCAACCGCGTCAGCAGCCTCCTGTTAGGCTGAGGTCATTAGCCCTGGAGAACGCCAGGCTGAAGGTGCTCTGAAGATGAGGCAAGTGAATTACTCTGGGATACTGTGGCAGTGCAATTAATCAAATGAATCGATTAATCACCAATTATGACTATAATCGCAATTATGATTTTTGTCAAAATCAAGCAGCCCTACAGGATACAACAGGAAGCTCATATCCACATGCAGGGAACACAGCAGCAGTCTTGTGACTCACAGACAAAAAGGGAAATCTCAGAACGTAAGGGATGTTTCTGCTGGGGTACACTTTTCCACTGTCTCAAATTTGTCTTGTTTTTTTCTTGTTTACGTAACACTCCCTGTATCCAGCTTTGATTGACTGATACTGATCCATCCATCCATCCATATATACATCCATCCATCCATACATCCAAGAGGGACATTTTGGCCAAGTATCTGTACTTTCAAGCTGGATCAGTTACACACCAACAAAGTGGTGTGGTGGCTTATTTTACTTAAAGAATACAAACTCCAAAGAATTCCAAACAACGTAGATGAATACTGCAGATGATGGTTTTAATGCATTCCAGAGCATTGGTTCGCGAAGCAAGCTGCTTCTGACTTTCTGTATGGTTCTTATACCTTCTCATGTCGTCACTTGTTTGTGTGAACTCAGAATAGAAAATATCTCCTGTGTCGTCTTTTACCACATTAGGAAGTACATACAGTATGTGCCTAGGTATTTTTCTTCTAATGACCTCTGATCCTGCTGAACAGCCGCTGAGGCTATCTCTCTTAGGCATACATGTCCTTATACGTAAACTCCTGGCCCCTAAGCATGTGTATGCCTTAGCTATAATTACCCCTGCTGTTTCACCACATGGACTAATGACAGTTATCACTGTGAATATGTTTTCATAAAACTACTGCGTAATAATATGAATAATAAGACTATCTTTTCATAAAGCTACATAACTAAATAAAACGACCACAGTGGCTCTACATCTAAAGCATCATCGCTTATGACACCACATTCATTAGGGTATGACTCGGCAAAAAATAAATCTCTGCTCTTTCAGGATATGTTTCAACTGGCTGTCCCACTTGGTGCCTGGTATCCTCCAGAGTGGAGACTCACCGCAGCTCTCTCACCTAGTGAGGGTGGCACGGCACGGGCACACACCGCTGAGTGAGTTGGCCCTTGGCTCTGCCAGCTCATTGTGCCCTCCCCCACAGAGTGCACACACACACACACACACACACACACACACACACACACACGTATACAATGGAAAGGTGACATAACTGGCAACTTAGGTGGTGGACAACACCAGCTTCCGCCACATGAAAAATTAATAAACAAACAAATAGTTGGATATAATCATCAAATTCATCAAAGGCTTTGACAGAGGGGGTGAGTTTGGAATGGCGTCACCAAAAGGGGTATCGTAGCACATCTTTGATGTGACACATTAGCCGCAGGGTCCTGATGCTCACCATGTATAAGCCCACCCCCCAAAAGCCACCTGCCAACCAAACTGAATCCTCCTGCCAAGCATGCCCCCTCTCCCCCTCTCCCCCTCGCTCGCCTTCACCCAGCCTAGCGGGCATCTCCTGTTTCAGGGGCAGAGTGGCTTTGTGGCAGCGAGGCATACCTGATACCAGGGTGCCTGGTTGCACTGCAGCCTCACAGAGCAGACCTCAACCCTCACCTCCACCTCCATCCATCCCTCCATCCATCCATCCGTCCATCCATCCGTCCATCCGCCTGCACCCTCAACTCTCCTCCACCACCACCACCCCGCCCGACCAACACGATTTTACATAACCACCTCCAAGGACTTCAGTCCATATATCTGGGATGCAAAGACTAAAAGCTAAAGACTGTCCCGCATGCACACACATACACACACACACACACACTCATCAAATAAACACTTTACACACACATAGACTTGCGTAACATGTTTAGAATGCTAATTGGACACCGCACTAAACGGAATATCTCTCAGAGCAGGGGAATCACAGTTTGTTATCAGGAGACATGTCTGTCCGGGGGGGGGGGTTGTAGGAGAAGCATTGACTTGACTTCCCGTAATAATCCCGCCGGGCCTCTGTTTGCTTAGTTTTTCCGAAGAACAGAAACCCTACCAGGGCAACATGCATGCAGCCAGGTGAGAGGCGGCAATGACAGGTATTGGGATCTGGAGGATTCCGTTTTTATTAGCTTTTGCTCAATGTGTTTTAATGAGGGGTTTTAACTCTCATTCTCCTTGACTCAAAATCATATGATCCATTCATACTTGTTCTACAAATTTTCAAGGCCAGAGAAATTAACAAGAAGGGCGACGGCCGGGTTCCACCCCATGATAGCTCTTCAATCATAACAGCTAGTCTATCACTATGCCTGCTGTTGCTAGCCGTCCCCTGGTTCTCCTTGTCCTCCTCCTGACTGAGGAGCATTGGGTTGCCTTGGGGAAGCTTACGCTCACAGGCCCAGGCTTGCCCACTTCAGCTGGGGCCTGGGACGACCGTGCACCAGGATCAGTGCAGATGAGATCGAATTAGCAGACGCTAATCAGTTCATAAATCTGATCGCCTGGCCATAACTCCTGCTGACACTACAGTAAGCCAAGATAGAGTTGAGTGAGGGTGAGAGTGTACAGGGATACAGTACGCAAACACAGAAAGAGAAAGAGAAAAACCACAGAGGGTGGGCCATACCACTGAATGGTAGCTTTGGATTTTATGGTTTAAATGATAAGGTGCTCAAACGAGGCAGAACGGTAGCTTTGGATTTTATGGTTTAAATGATAAGGTGCTCAAATGAGGCAAAACTAAAGCAGTTGTACTTTGCCTTTTGGATCTCCCTCAGACATCTCTCTCTTTTTCTTTTTCTTTCTCTCTCTCTCTCTCTATCTCTCTCTCTCTCTCTCTCTGCTGACAGTACTTTTGTAATGGCAAATCCCGACAGACAGTAATGCCAGTCCCTGTGCCTGACAACAACAGCCAGACGAGGCAAACAGAGCGAGACTGGTCAGGGGGTGATCCTTAGGTCGCGGCCCAGAGGCTGACCCATTACACAACCAATTAGAGCGGCTTATCGGAGCCTCTGTTCTGCCACAACACATCTGCCGAGCCAGAAGTTCTTCGGCAGTGGCGGTGGAGGCCCAGTAAACAGGTGCTCGGCGGCAGAACGTAGCCCGGATTAGGACACTGGGCACAGGGACATGCCGAGGTCTACCCAGGGTGAGATGAACTCTGTGAGTAGTAGTGGAGGTGTGCACATCCCCACCGGTGAGGTGTAGGGCAAATGGAACTAGAGCTGCAAAGGAATGAAATGCCCGCACTCTGCTAAAACTCCCATATATTTATTAAGTGTTGCAACGTTTCGACCCGACTGGGTCTTCCTCAGGCAAATGTCATTTAGCAGTGGCTCAGGTGTATAAGTAGAGCATATACCTGCTCAGCTGATCATTCATCAGCTGAGCCCATTCACACTAATTGTCAAGGCCTAAGTGTCACCTTATCCATCACACATGTGTCACCACATAAGACAATTAGTAATGCAGTTACATATACAGGTTACCCACAAAAAGTAAAGAAAATAAAGAAAATAGAAAAATACCAACACCATGGCTCATAAAGTAATAAGATTACATTATTACATTATCCCACAATGACATAATTTGTAAAGTAGTATGTCACCTTAGAGCAATCCCACCCACAATGTTACATGGAGATGAAAAATACATTAGAGGAAAGGCTTTATGTCAAATTCCTCATTTAATCCCCCTGGCGACATTGTATTGAGGTAATAAATCCAAAAGGTTTCTCTTTGGAGAAGCCTTTTACCACGATCGCCCCCTCTCGGAGGGCTAGTTACATATTCCACCCCAACATATCTCAGTGCGCTAACATTGTGGCCAGCTCGTTTGAAATGGGCAGCAACGGGACTTCGCTCGTCCCCCGTTCTAATACTGCTCCTGTGTTCGCTGATTCTAGTACGCAACGCGCGCGTAGTTTTGCCCACATATGCTAGGCCGCATGGACACAATATCATGTACACGACATGTGTGGTGCTGCAAGTAATGGCACCATTAATGCGTATAGCTTTGCCAGTGTGCGGGTGGTTAAATGTCCTACATTTGTGTGTGTATGAACATTGGGCACAACTACCACATCTGTAGTTTCCGTCTGGTACAGGTGGTAGGAGTGGTGCGTGATCGGGGCGCATGTCGCTCCTAACTAAACGGTCTCTAAGATTAGGTGCGCGCTTAAAGACCATACGCGCCTTGTCTGGGAGATCCTTCTTTAGCTTGGGGTCAGATTCAATGATGTACCAGTGTTTCTGAATGGACTTTTTAAACTCAAACACGAGTGGGGAATATTTTACACAGCACATGGGGGTGTTTGTCCTCTTGGCAGTGCTGTTTTTTGTGACCCGGAGGCATTCATCTTGCGTAATGTTGTCAAAACGCGCCCTTGCCGTACTGACCCACTCTTGTTTGTGACCTCTGCTGAGGAATCTATTTGATAAATCCTCGGCCTGTGTTGAATATGACTCATCATCTCTACATATCCTGCGAATTCGATGGAACTGGCTAAGGGGGAGGCTTTCAATCAATGATCGCGGATGGAAACTGTCTCCTCTCAACAAAGTGTTGCGATCAGTTGGTTTACGATAAAGATCTGTCTTTATAGACCTTAATGTCCAAGAAACTGATACATTGCATATCATGTTCCAAAGTGAATTTAATATGGTCACTGCAAGAGTTAAGATATGAATGAAAATCCATGAGTTCTTCCACTGTGGAGTCAACAATTAAGAAAACATCATCAATGAATCGTTTGTAGAATGAGATGAACTCTGTGCCTCAGGCTTGGCGTCAACAGGGTGATCAACGTGTACATGTTATCAAGGGGGGTGAAAACACATAGAATGTGTGGTATTTTGGAGGCAGAAGGGATGAGAATTCTTGAAAGGAATGTGTGATATGACTCTCAGGAGAGAGAGAGATAGAGATAGAGAGAGAGAGAGAGAGACAGAGAGAGAGAGAGAACATACCCAGAGAACACACTGCACATACATGCACATGCATATCAACAAGTACACACACACACACACACACACACACACACACACAGAGACAAACACCATACATGCAGATGCAAACACACAAACACAGAGAGAGAGACAGAGAGAGCGGTGCTTATGTGGTAAGGTCTGGTGTAGAAGATTTTCTCAGGTTTCTGCCACTACATACAAAATCAAAAGACAGTGGTATAGAGACAGGCCTAACAACATGCTCTGAACAGAAACAGTGTGTAGTGCAAATTGAAATGATCTTTGGGATTAGCGGCAGGACTAGCCCCTGCATCCTGGCCCTTAATCTATAAAGAACACTTCATGTTTGTGACGTAGTGGCGCTATCCAGTGTTCTTTATAGATCAGTGATCCTGGCCCCTTGTCCGTCTCAGGGGAGTGCAGCCTTCCTGCCGGTGCCTACAGGATAATGAGCCTCAACACCTTACTCAGGCTCTTCTCAGCTTCCGCTCCCTACAGATTCAAGTGGATGATGATGATGATGATGATGATGATGGTGGTGATGGTGACAATAATGATGGTAGTGTTTGTTTGTTTGTGTGTGTGTGTGTGTGTGTGTGTGACAGATAGAGAGGTTAAGTATGATAGACTCAGGTAAGACTTAATCTCCAATAATCCCAAATAATAACCCCTCATTAGCCAGTCATAAATGTGAGTATATGTGCATGTGTGTGAGTGTGTCTATGTGTGTGTGTGTGTGTGTGTGTGACAGAGAGAGTGTGTAAGTATGATAGAACCAGGTGAGCCTTGATCTCTAGTAATCTCCAATAATAACCCCTCATCAGCCAATTATTATTATTAAGTGTGTGTGTGTGTGTGACTTTTGTTTGTGTCTTTGTGCAAGCATACAATGTTCATGATACACGTGCACATATTTGTGAAAGACCACAAAGAAAATAGAAACTAGTGATGTGAAGAAAAAAATATATATAAACCTGCCCGTGGCAGTCTTCGCAGGGGCAGGATTAAGAGCACTTAGTTTGGTGCACGGCTCCCTGATTCCCAGAGAGAGCCTCATTATTGCTGGCCTTGTTACTGTCCTCTAATGGACATCAACACACAGAAAAATGAGACACGCTCTGTTCCATGGCCACAGATGAAAGAGCACATGCCAGTTTACCGGCCAGGCAGCTATTTCAGCCCCCGCAAATGGCCAAGATGCCAAATGGAGATGAGTGAGTGTGTGAGTGTGTGTGTGTGAGAGAGAGAGAGAGAGAGAGAGAGAGAGAGAAAGAGAGAGAGATGAGTGAGTGTGTGTGTATGTGTGTGTGTGTGTGTGAGAGAGAGAGAGATGAAGATGTGCAGCAGAAATGATGTATTAGAGCAAATTAGAAAACACAAATAGCAAAATGTTCCCAAAGATGATAGCAATGTTCCTGTGAAATTAGCCAATTAAATAATGCATGCGAACAACAAGCTAAGAGGGCTTTTAGAGACAAAAAAGTAATGAGGCAAGTGGTGTCCCCATCTCCCCCATCCAGGGGTGTAGTGGTAAAATAAGAGGTGGGTAAACTATTCTGTGATCACAGTAAGGTGGACTGCGTCATGCGGTATTGGATTTTTTAAAAAGGGCATTCAGAACATGTTTGATGATGGTGGAGGTTATTGTCCAATGTTTATAACAAAACAAGTGGTAGATAGTTCCTAGAGTGTTGATGAGTGTACAGATTGTAAATGTGGGGATAATACAGTGTGATTTTTAAATGTTAAAAGTTGCAATTGGTGAATAAACTGTTTTGATAGGTAGATAAACTAATAATAAGTGGATAAACTGTAATTTCAGAAATTTCAGAAATTTCAGAGGTGGGTAAACTGTGTTTAGTTGCGTTTAGCCTCACTACATCCCTGCCCCATCCCCACCCGACTTTTAGCTCTCTCTGTCAATCAAAACATTTGGTTAGACAAAAAAAGAGATGCTACAGACAAATGTCCATGCAAAAACATAGATATGTTTGGCATCTAATCATAATTGTGGTTACTGCTCCCATAATTGGTGAATAAAACCCTGACCCTGGGAAAAGAAAGCACCATAGCAAGATTAAATCAATTAACGGCACAAGAAAACTTTGGACTGAGATTTCTCTGTGTCGCAGCTGGGTCAAGGGTAACATTAGGCTCCCAAGTTTTGGAAATTCCACCTACACTGCCAGAACTATCTCAAGTGGACTCACTGTAGAACTGTTTTCAATGGCCAGACTGTTTAGCAAGCTCGGTTTAGCAAGCTACAGTAAGCCTTAGTCTAGGTCATAACACCACATACTCATAAGTTGTATCTTAGTTTTTTCTTACATGAATGTACATTCCCTAGAATGTCTATATTAATAGTCTGTGTACTAGTTGGCTATGTTACACTGACAAAGGTTAGCTAGTTAGCAAGCTAATGTTAAAGTACAGTAATTTCCTGTGTATTAGCCGCATTGTGTAGAAGTCGCAGGACAGTGTTTTATGTAAATTAAAAGAAACAAAACCATATTAATACCATATTAACTGCCCCCATGTATTAACCTCATAGCTGAAAAAAATGTGCAAGATCAATGTATAAGCCGTGGCTTATAGTTGGGAAATCACGGTGGTAATGTTAGTTACCAGACACATTTGTCACCAACTTTGGGAAATTGAGGGTTAATTTGTTTGATAGCATACATTAGGCAGTTAAGTAAACATACTTTCTTGAAACCATTGTGTTCAGAAACAAGCTGAAAGCTATCTGAATTTAAAACTAATATGTAAAGTGTAACTGCTAATGATTTTTCCACCATTAACTCAATGGTGTGCTGTTAGCATGCCTTCCCCATCGTATCTATAGGCAAGTACAAAAAAAAACCTACAAAACAAAAAAGACAAAACAATCAAACTCAAAAATGAAAATGGTTTTCTTTTTTTAATATATTTTACAATTATATTTTATCTTCTTTCTTTTACACACACACAGATCAAATCTGTAGCAGTAGGCTATAATTATGACCGCCGCTAGCGAAGCTAGCGAAGCGGTCATATAGGGATTGTCAAAGTTTTTTTTTTTTTTTTTTTTTTTTTCCGTCATCTACTTCCTGAAATTTTGGTCAACGATACCCGGGGCACCGAAACACCAGGGCACATGAAATTTGGTGGGTATGTAGCCCCACTAGACTTTTACGGAAAAATTTCGTTTGGTCCCCGGGGGCCACTCCCCCTCCGCGCTGGGCCCCCCGAAACCCAAAAAATGCAGTTTTTCCTCAATAACTACCTGAACCGTGGCACCGAGGATGAAGAAATTTTTATGGTATGTTGGTCTCAAGGGCCCACATCAACTTAGCCCATAATCACTCATTTGTGATTTGCACCCCCCCGGTAAAAAATGAAAATGCAATATCATTCTGCTTTAATCGCCCCTCTCTTCAGTAAAGACGTTCAGAACTGCACCAAATTTTATGTGTATGATTAACCTGACATTCTCTGGGGGTATGCCAAGTTTCGTAGAATTTCATCCATGGGGGGGTCTAAAAAATTAAGTTATGTGTACATTTAGTGACTCTACACTCATTGGCCTGTAGATGGTGGTGCACACATATACACATGCACACACACACACAGGCACCCACATACTATCGGTATTAGAACGGCCGATACATAATTACAAATTCAGTAGGATTAAAAGAAAACCAAAATAAATATTCATCATCATCATCATGGCTGCATTTCCAGTATTGGCGATAAGTAGTCGTTTGTCCACTAGATGGCGCATCGTTGCAGTGAGACGTAATTTTGTTGGAAGTTAATCTTAAATGGGTTGGAAAGACACTATGCTTCCTACAAGGACAAGACTGTAGGCTACAGTAGTTTAACGTTACCGCAGAGAACGTCTAAGGGTAGGATGATTTCTGCATGACATGTAATTCCCATTTCCTCTTGAAGCCGAAATAAATCTGAGAATGTTTATCGGACATGCTTGTTTTTTACTGCAGGTAGGCTACGTTAATCCTATCAATAGCAGAACGTAGGTAAAATAATGTTACCGTTAGCATGGTTGAGTGATGGAGGCCAATTTGATTATTGATGTATTTGTAGAAAACCATAAATGCGTTTATAAGCTACCAAGCAAATCGATAACAGCACTAATTGTATCTTTCGACTGTCATCTCATTTGCTTATGACCATAACCTAGGCTACTAACAGGAGCTAAGTGAGTTAGCCACAACACGTTCGCTACGTGATGGTTTTTAATGGAAAATATATAGGCTACCTGAAAGATAACCTGTCTATGATCCCGTGATGATCTACAATCTCCATTTAAACCAGATGTTTTAGAGCGCACGTTGAGATGTATTCAGGGCAGGGCTGTACCTACACATATTTGTTGCACGTGCTACAAAAATCATTCTTTGCGATGAATGATTTAGTACCAACGTTACAAGGGTCAGATACAGTTTTGCCTATGGCTATTCCGTGAGACTGAGGCGCTTTTTGTTTGTTCGAAGTGCGTGTTTAGGGTGTGAGAGGGGAGTCGATGTGCTTTGATTCCAGCTTGGTAGTTGTAGTCTATGCGATTAAAAAAACACGTGTGTGTGAAGTATCCAAACAATGATAACGCTTTCATTATGGCTGCTTTAGCCACAGACCTTGAGCTACTGTACAGTGGGTTGGGTTCCGTTTAGAAGTGTCCACTTCATTCGCCCTTTCCGTGATTCACAGCTACGTGAAATGTATTACTACTGATATGCAAAACTATTAACTTTTTCGCCAAGAGGTGGCAGCTTGATACTGTAAGGTGTAAGCCATTGGTTCCAACGGAGATTTTATTTGGGTCGCCAGCATAGCCCAGCGACAATTTGTGTTGTGTAATAGGCCTAGCATAGGGCCTACCTTATATAGCTTATAGTTTGTTAACAGTCACGGTTTTGTCATAACTCCCTCTATGCCTTTTTGCATTTAGAATAGCTCTAAAACCGGGGGGCGAACACGTCGCAGGGGGGGCGCCAGTGCGTGGATATCTCAATCGCAAAATAAACAATATTTCTATCGGGCGCCTACCATGGACTAGGCTGGGTGAAAATCAAAAGATTGCGTCAAAAGATTGAGCTTAACCATTGACCTCATGGTTGCAAAATGCAAGGGAACATGAATCAGCATATTATTTGCACAAACAATAACGGAGAGTAGCTCTTCAACTTTGCCCGTTAAAATGTGTATGAACAGTCTCGCAACGCATTTCATGAAGGCCCTTTGGACATGTCAGTTATTTGCACCACTGGGAAAAACGGCATTTTGTTTTAGACTACTGGTATTTCATTTGTGCATTGACAATAAAGCTGAATATCATTTGAACTAGATGACTAAACTTATGCATATGTAGAAGAAGAAACATTCACAAAAATCCATGACATGACCTCTCTTCTTGATAGCTGTTGAAAACTGCATGGAACTGACAGGGATTGTTTTGTTTAATAATAAATAAATAAATACATTATGCTGCTACCTTCTGCTTTTCCCAAATACAATGTAGCCTACAGGTGTACCTTTCATCAGTCCAGTGGAATGGATGGACTGTGATGAACTGCCCTACTTGTGATTGTTTAGAGATTTTAAAGGTTTTATAACAATGTTACAGATTTTTTGGCCCAGAAACAAATCTATTCACCTTTGCAGCGCCAGTAGGCTACTTTGTGTGCGGAATGTGTGCAAACACACATTTCAAACAAGCATACACAAAAGTTTCAAGAGTGGGGAATGGAGTAGAAGATGGAGACAAATTCATTAATATGATTTATTTTCGCGGAATGGATGTGCAGGACTGAGCGGCGGTCATATTTTGTACCGCTACGCGGTACATCTAGTTTTACACTGGTGTTGTGGAAAAGAGGCTGTGTGTGCATATGTAAAACCTTCTACGTTACCCTTGAGAGGGGTGGTTTTGTTGGGCTGCCTGTGCCATCTTTACTCGAGTCGTGCCCAAGCTGTCTTACCCGGTGTTTGCCGATGACGGCCACCTGGGTGCGAACAAAGCGGGCACGGTGCCCAGGATGAGCCTTGGTGCTGGGATTGTGTAACGGGTATTAAGTGGCCGTGGAGGGAGAGAGGAAGAACACTGTGCTCCAGTGTCCATTACAGTGGACAAGAGAGAGAGAGAGAGAGGAGGGAAGGAGAGAGAGAGGGAGAGAGAGGGAGGGAGGGAGATTAAAAGAGACAGAGAGAGAGAGATAGAGAGGGAGAAGGAGGGAGGTTAGGGGACAGGGCAAAGCTCACGATACAAAGTAGAATATGCAGCCAGTTAGAGAAACACTCTTAAACACTCAAATAAGCTCTCTCTCTCTCTCTCTTTATTAAACAGACACACACACACACACACACACACACACACACACACACACACACACACACACACACTCACACACAAACACTGACTTCTCTTCTTCAAGCTGTTCAGATTACTCAGACTTTCCAGGCACACTGTGCTCATCAGCTTAAAGAGAACAGTCTGGAATAGCCCAGGCTGTATGTGTCTATGAACATAACCATAAACACACAAATGCACACACACGCACGGACTCACACACGCACACACACACACACACACACACACACACACACACACACACACACACACACACAGAGCCACCCCGCCCCTTCCTTTCCTGGCCCCTTCAGATCCACTTAAAGTGGACCGCCACGTATCAGCGGTGCTGCTTCGCCACAGGTCAGTCCGTCTCTGAGCAGACAGACAGCATTAACACACACAATCCACACACACACACACACACACACACACACACACACAGAAGGCACAGAAAGCCTGATACCTGTCACAGACAGTAAGCAAGCAGTAAAGTGTTTAGGTGTTTGCACGATGCACCACAGGCTTAGATGTGTGTGTGAGTGTGTGTGTGAGTGTGTGTGTGTGTGTGTGTGTGTGTGTGTGTGTGTGTGTGTGTGTGTGTGCGTGTGTGTGTGTGTGTGTGTGTGTGTGTGTGTGTGTCTGTGTTTGCGTTGTATCACAATATAACAACGGAAACCCCTGAGCAGTCTTTATAAAGGATTTTTCGGATGTACAAGAGAGTGATCTCTCATGAAGAAGAACTTCATAGGACTGAATGTCTGGAAGGACATCTTGAAGGATGGAGGAGTGGGGAACTAACCTTCTCTCTCTCCCTCTCTCTCTCCCCCCTCTTTTCCTCTCTCTCTCTCTCTCTCTCTCTCTCTCTCTCTCTTTCTTTCTTTCTCTCCCCCCTCTCTGTGTGGGACCTATGTGTGTGTGGTAAATCTTGCTGAAGGCTGGCCTGTTTGTCCGAGGGCCACTGCTGCCGTTGCTGCATCCCAATCGGGAGTCTATTCAAACACGGGGGGCCCATAAAACAAGATGGAGATGTTTGGAGAGACTTCTCCACTCCTCCCTCAATCCTCACCCACCCACACATCCACCCCTCCAAAAGCCCCCTGCAAGGCCCCAGTGTGAAAATCAACTACTCCTGACCAAGACCAAAATAATCAACAGCGAGAAAGAGAAAGAGAGAGAAAGAGAGAGAGAAAGAGAGAGAGAGGGAGAGAGAAAGAGAGTGAGAGAGAGAGAGAGGACTGGAAAACCAGAGTATGAGGAGGGAGAATGAGAGGACACAAGCAGAAAAACTGATGAATGAAGTGGAATGTTCAAAGTGTATCGGTAATGAGGTTGGGTATGAACTTTCCCTTCATCCCAGCCTCAGTAAATCAGTCGACTCATGTCAGTGCTCACCTTTAGCAGTGATGTGTGTGTGTGTGTGTGTGTGTGTGTGAGTGTGTGTGTGTGTGTGTGTGTGTGTGTGTGTGTGTGTGTGTGTGTGTGTATGTGTTGAAGGGGGAGGGGCATTTTGACCTAATCAGTCTGGGGTTGGCATCTCCTTGAGTTGAAAGCCATTTGAATTTGCTTTCATCGACCAGCCTGTGTTGGAAAGGGCAGCAGAAATAGTATACGCCCACCCCCCACCCCACCCCTTCTCCCCTCTCCCCCACTTGGATGCTTTGTTGTGCACAAAGAGGAGAATTTGCCAATTCATGCAACGTGTTATCAGGTACAGCCCTGCCTCACAACTACTGAATGGCAGGGTTTGTTCTATTAGCCAAGACCTTTATAGAAGGAATTTGAAGTTGTTTTCTTCTTCCTCTGTTCCTCTGTTTCATTCTTCTGCTCTCTCTCTCTCTCTCTCTCTCTCTCTCTCTTGTTCTCTCTCTCTCCTTCAGTCTCTGACCAATTTTGTCTTTTTGTATGCTCTGGAAGATTCCTGGATATGTCACTTGTTTGAGAAAGTTGACGTGCTGGGTCTCAAAAACTTGGAAAGAAGACAGAGACAGAGAGAGAGACAGAGAGAGAGACAGAGAGAGAGAGAGAGAGAGAGAGAGAGAGAGAGAGAAAATAAATAGAGAGGAAGAAAGCAGCAACCCCCTCAGGTCAAGCAAAATTCGAACCAGTGAAGAGTCGGTCATTTCCTGACAAACACAAACCAGCAACAGCAGGGAGAGTGAAAAGCACTGCATGCACTGCAGCTGCCATTATGTCCACCTGGTGTGGACATAGTGAGATCGAAAAAACACACAGCAACTACACAAACACCACGGACACTTGCTAGGGGAGGCCACAGGGCGATATCCATCACACAATGGACATCATGGCTCTTTAGGTATAATTTACTGTAGCCAATGGGGATGTAGGAGGCCTGTCCAGCCCACCTCAAACCCCCATCTTGTCTACTTGAGTCCAGCCCCCCCCCCAGATCAAGCCAAGATAGAGAAAAAAAGGAACAACAAGACACAATGGCCCTGACCTTGTCTCTGTGTAGCCACGGCAACAAGACCTAAACATAAACCATGTGGCACAGTGTGCTTGTGCGTGTGTGTGTGTGTGTGTGTGCTTGAGAGTGTATGTTCAACAATCCAAACCAAATGTGTGTATGTGAGTATGTTGGAGTGACTTTATTTGAAGGCCTAATTGCGCATCGGTGCATGTGTAAGACATTGTGTGATTGTGTTTGTGTGTGTACAGTATATTTGAGAAACTTAGCTTGTCTGAGTTTGTATGTGTTGTGACTTTATTTGCAATTGGGTGCATTTACATGCGTCAGTGTGAGTCTGTCATAGTGTGATGGTGTGTGTAATTGCATGAGCCAGTTGTATATCTGTGTGTCTGTATTTATGTGTGTGTGTGTGTCTGTATTTGTGTGCGTGTGAGTGTGTGTCTGTATGTGTGTGTGTGTGTGTGTGTGTGTGTGTGTGTGTGTGTATTGAAATTGCAATTGTTCATTGTAATACTGTTATTGTAGATGAGTTGTGCATGTCTGCATGTGTGTGTGTGTGTGTGCGTATGTGTGTGTGTATTGAAATTGCAATTGTTCATTGTAATACTGTTATTGTAGACGAGTTGTGCATGTCTGCATGTGTGTGTGTGTGTGTGTGTGTGTGCGTGCATGCGTGCGTGCGTGCATGTCTGCATGTGTGTTTGTGTGTCCAAGCCAGCACTACTGTCCTGCCCATCTGGCTCTCTTAACAGGCACTAAAGCTACAGGAAGCACATCCTGCCTGGCACACATGCCCAGTCCAGTACAATGCCAGGGCCTCGCCAGTCACGCCAGCCTCTCTCCCCATGCCAACTAGCAGCATGCCATCTCCCCAATCCATTACCACACTGTCGAGCCACAGGACCTTACACACACTGGCCGTGGATGGACATTAGTGTTAGCAGTACCATGGCACAAATAACAATAACAATAGCAATGCCTTTGAATATGTTGTGTTTTAGTGTGTGGAGGTACATCTAACAGCATTATAATGTTCTAGTTATATAATATCGCAGGACAAAACAAACAAGCAAACAAGCCAATAAGACACATGACTTTTGTTTTTGAACCAACGCCCAGTATTTTTCTTCCCAAGCTTAAACACTGTTTACTCTAAATAGCTTTAATGATTTGTTGTGGGCTCTAACAGAAGGCTTGTCCCTTGAAAGCTCGATCTGACCCTATAAGTGTCCTTGTATGGTGTGGGCAGTGTATGTATGTCAGTCCTGTTGGCCTGTCGGGCTGTCCTGAAGAGTGGCGGTGATCATGAGATCAGTGTATGGTCTTGTGATGGCTCTTCTGCCTTGTGACTCCATAAGTCGGGCAATCTCTACACTAGTGGCCAATTTTAGCCAGCCTCTTAAGACAGGTCAACTCCGCTGTCTGTCTCAAGATTACTGTGAAACAGTGTACGCGGAACGACACTCGCTAACCCGGCGGGCTAAGAAAAGCTAACTCAAACACTTTTAAAAATAGCTAGAGTGCTCTACTATAACACACAGGCTGTTTACATTGAACAGCTAGGATAGCAGTGTGACATACATCAATGCTTGCCAACCCAATAGGCTAGACAGCAACATACAAAATAAGCATACTCTCATTAGTATTAAAATTAAATTAAGACATTTTATTGGGCAGAACTGGTAACTTGGTAGAATTCAATGACTGGTCAAAGACAGATATTCCAAGTCACTGTCTCACTCTTCTTTTCCAGATCCCTGTGTTACCGTAATGGCCTAAATCCGTAACACTACAGGTACTGAGGAACTATATATACATAATTGCCCACAATGCACTGCTGTAGCCCCCTCCCCTGCAGTAGTGGCAGTAGTGTTGTGAGAGTCACTCTCGCTGTTAGCCTCTGACCCTGTCCACACCTTCACTGACCTCATCCCATTAACTGGTTGAGAACGAAGTGAGCCTGCTAGAGACTTCATGTTATGTGAAGTCTCTCAGGTGCATTCAGGGACAAACTTTACATTACAAAACAGAAACATAACATACAACATTATTCAGTTCTTGAATCCCCCACACAAACTTGGCACCAGAGGAAGTAGTACATTTAATTACAGTGTAGTCTTTTGGCTGCTCTGCGGACCAAAACCAGTACAGTTCTGGTTTTGAGCGTATAGGTACTGATGGACCTCACTGGTGGTACTGATGCAGCTCATGGCTACTGGGACGCTGCTGGTCGACAGAGAGCAGAGACGAGGGGATGCTGGGAGAAGAGGAGAGAGGGATGAACGGGGGAGGGATAGAAGCAAGTGTGTGTGTGTGTGTGTGTGTGTGTGTGTGTGTGTGTGTGTGTGTGTGTGATTATGTGTATGTCTGATAACAGAGCAGGTGGCCACAGTAGACTTAAACCCTCTAAAGCTTAACAGCCAGTAGGCTCATCTCTTCAGGGTTTAAGATGGCCCCTGGTGCCTGACTGACGGGGGAGAGAGACGGAGGCTAAGCTAATCTGTCTCAGCCTACCTGGAGGCAAGGGATGGCAGATGGTACTGTGTTGCACAAACAAAATCAGGAGGGTGCCTTCTTGGTCAGTCAGCGATTCTGTCTAATTACTATCGAGTGTGTGTGTGTGTGTGTTTGCGCGTGTGTGTGTGTGTGTTTGTGTGTGTGTGTGTGTGTGTGTGTGTGTGTGTGTGTGTGTGTGTGTGTTTGTGTGTGTGTGTGCATACATCTCAAGATTTCTCTGTTACATAATTATTTGTCGGCTTGTCTCTGAGCATTTACTTGACAACAACTTCAAGTGTGTTATTGCTTGCACAGGTGTGTGTGTGTGTGTGTGTGTGTGTGTGTGTGTGTGTGTGTGTGTGTGTGTTCATGTCCATGTGTGTGCGTGCTAATCTCCCAACGTCCTTGCGAGAGCATGGCCAGTCAAAGTGGCCCTGGCTCATCCAGTTCCATTCATGCGCTCGGGTGCACAAACAGTATAACGAGACCCAACAAAAGCCCATAAGCCTCTGTGCTCAGCCACATTCTCCTCACCAAACGGCACAACCTGTTTACACCTGTGGGGGGGGGGGGGGGCAAATAAGCTCTCAGGTGTAAACACAATGACACATCAGGTGAACTTCATCATATGATACAATAACCACGGGACAGGGCACTATGATAGGAAAACAACTGTGAGAGACAAAACTATCGACAAATGGATTATCAACAGATTCTTTATGCAATATACATCAAAACTGTTTAAATGTATAGTAACCTACATGAAATACAGTGGTTATATGAAAATTGGCATGTATTAATAGAATAGAATAGAATGGAATGCAACAAGGAGCATCACTGCATACATTCATTTTGAAGGTACTCTCTGTACAGATGAAATATATACTGCATGAACCAAACATATGGCATCCGTGGATCAGTCACTACTACAAGTCACACAATCACCACTAGATGAGTCACACTGGCACACTATTCACCACAGACAGAGAAATCGAGACATATTTAAAAAGCATGGGCTAAAATATAAGGGGGGGGGGGGGATCTCAGTGGGTGGGGCCAGGGTCATCAGCACCCTCTTCCTAGAAATCAGCATCAGCACCTTTGCATCCTGTCATTAATCATCACAGGTTACCACGGCAGTGCCAGACAAATGAGATCACCCTGTTCTAGAGAAGCAGGCTGACGGTCTCCAGAGGCATTAGGAGCTCCTGGTCTATCGTGATCGGAAGTGTATGACATTGTGATAAGCCGTCTTTGGCTCCCGTAGGGACTGTAAAAGGAATGGATAAACTGACTCATGTGTTATTTGACACTGAGTCACTACCCTGGACTACCTTTACAAAACATTCAAGATTTAAGAAGATTTAAGAAACGTATTTGTCACTTGCATAATTGCACAGATACAAAAAGCTGTAAAATTGGGATTGCAACAACTACTCTCAACTGCACAAAGGACAATAATTCAAATATAAATACTTGTCACATGTAAATGTCACTCGTCAATCGTAGGATGACATCAGAAAAATGTGCAGTGGTCTCTAGATTATTTCCAGAGCTGTATGCACTGTAACCCAGGTAGTGCCGTCCTGGTGATTTGTTTAGTGGATCGAAATCACCCTGTGCTGAGCTGGACCATCTTATCCTGAGTATTATTATTGCCGTAGCATGCTGTTATTTTCCCAGAAATAACAGACTTGCACAGCTCTGTATTTATCTTGAATTTTCTTGTCTTGCCTTTTTCATCAGGGTGGATATGTGATGTCCATGAGAGATCCTCAGAGATGTGAACTCCGAGGTATCTGAAACTGCTCACTCTCTCAGTAGATTTTGAGTGGTGTGTGTAAAACCTTAATTACGCCTTGTACCTATTAGCACATTTGAGATTTTAGTGAGATGCTTGTTAACCTCAATCATAAAACCCGAAACCTACGTTTCAATGAAAGTATCTGCCAAGCAATTACTGTATAACCAACCATGTAACTATAACTATAACTTGGGAGAGTTTTAGCAGACACCAACTTCTTAACTTCATAACCTGTTCACATTTGTCATAGTTTTACATCATATTTTTTGGGCTTTTTGCCTCTATTTGGACTGGACAGTGAAGACCGACAGGAAGTGAGTGGGAGATAGAGATGGGGTGGGATCGGGATATGAACGCAGGTTGGATTCGAACCTGGGTCCCCGTGGGCACTTGGATCCGTACATAGTGTAAATCGGAAATGGTAGTGGAAAGGTGACCTTAAACAGTGCTCAGCCCTCAGCAGGTGTTCTGCTCACCAGGAGCATCATCTGGTGACATTAAGCAGCACACTGGCGGCAGCATCGCCTTGATGCGTAACAAACTAAATGAGCTGGCCAGTTAGTCAGCAGCTGCACATCACGCACCAGCTTGACAGACAGACAAACACACACACACACACACACACACACACACACACACACACACACACACACACACACACAGACAGATACACACACACAGATACACACACACACACACACACACACACACAGACAGATACACACACACAGATACACACACACACACACACACACACACACACACAAATATACTTGAGGTGTGATGATCCTGTATCTGACTCATCTGTCGACAGGAGTCCCTGAGTGTATTATCTCAGCTAGGGCTGGCCACAGCACGCACATACGCACACAAACACATGCACCGATATGCCCATACACTCACTCATGCACCGATATGCCCATACACACAAACATGCACCGATATGCCCAAACACACACACATGCACCGATATGCCCATACACTCACTCATGTAGATGGTCCACCCTGTATACAAACATCCATAAAGACCACACATCTTTGAGCATAGTTGCCTTTCCTTAGACCAAAACCCCAATTGTCATCGTCCGTATCTGAATGAGAAAGAATCAGCACACACTGGTGTGTACACACACACACACACACACACACACACACACACACACACACACACACACACACACACACACACACTGACCTGGTCATCCACCCTGTGGGCGACTATGGAGGCTCCTTCTTCTTGCTCAGCATCACTGAGGGGTCGGATTCGCAAGGCAACCTGAGAAAGAATATATTAACTTAATTTAATATTAAACTTATGATGGCACACTTTGAGTACAAGGTGAGTATTCAGATACTGGTGTCCTAGTATGTGAAAAAGCCTACAGGTAAACATGTCTATCACTGTAATCAGTTGTGCTGTGCACCTGCTGTGAGATGTACTGTAGGCTTACAGTTTCGCTGACGAGTCAGTGAATTTTGTAATGCAATTATAATACATAAACATTACATGTACCTATAATTGCACTTATCTGAACATCATTTTTAAAGCTCAAGGCCCATACAAACACACAATATTAAAAACATTTCTCCACTGTGTGTGTATGTGTGTGGAAACAAATAACATTGGGCAGTTACTTATAATGGGATATCCTGCCCTCGAGAAATGCTACAAGAAGAGTAAAGTAGGCCTACAGTGCGCAATATGAGCCCATATCTTCAAATGGGAGTCGGGACAGATCCAAACATAGCCTATTTTCCCACTATTCCTACTCCAAGGTGCCTGTTTGACCTATACAATTAAATTAGAGGGCCTAGCACAACTCTTTCAAACTGCGTGTCTGGGATATCAACAACCATGTGAGTTCTAAGAAAGATCATGGAGAAACGGGCTCAACCATCACAACTAGCCTACTATTTAGTGGCTGTAGCCTACAGGACAGACAGTGCGATGATAGAGACCTGTCTACTGTATATTGGGGGACAGGCAACTGAGACTGTCCACGTGAATTATTCAGATCTGGGCCAGAAGAGCACAGATCACATAGAAAGGAGATCTAGCCCGTTATAGAAGACATTTTCTGAGCAGTAAAAACGTTAGATTAGATAAAGCATTAGAACGGTTTGGACTTAGATAATTGGTAACTCACAGTTAGTTGTTGGTCCTTTGATTCAGATGTGTCCTTCATGACTCTCCGAAGTGCGTCTCCCTCGCAGAACACGAAATGTCTATTCTGAATCGGGCACACTAACTAACATTTTGCGCAATACCATGTCTGAGCTGCGTAAAAGGAAAAAACAGTAACAACCTTACAGTAATTTAATTACATTCGTTTGCCAGAGCAGCTGACCAGTCTTCCGTATGTATATTCAACAAAAGGCAGCGCAATCATTTAGAATCTCTCGCAGTTTAAATGTACATCGCTCATCTCAGTGTGAAGTCTTCCGATAATGTTATATGAAACAAGCCGGAACGCCGGAGAATGTGGAAAAGACGGCAGCTTGTTGTTGTCAGCTGGCTTGCTTTCCTCTCAACCTTCACTCTCCTTTTCATCTGACGACTCCTGTGTTGTTCCTGGATCCCCTTAGAGATCAGTAGTAAAGTGTACACAAGGGCATTCTTCGCAGGCTCATATACTCGTCATTAAACGCGACTGATGCGCTCGCGGTCCACCGCTTCCTTGCTCAGTAGGGGATACTCTGCCATGACACCTACCGGTGACTTTGTAGAACACATCAACAAGCGCTTTCTTCGTGCGCAATCCATGAAAAGAACACGAGATGTGCTCTATTCTTTGTGCGCTAGTTCATTACCTTATTACAGTAGCCTACTTACAGTAATGTATTTAATATAATTGCATAATAGTATTGCATAATGCAGACATGAAAAACTATGTTGTTTTGTTTTGTTTCAATTTCTGTACCTAAAAAATAGAATTAGGCTAAGATGATAAAATACCAGTTTGATTTAATTTATATTACTCTAAAGCACCTTTTGTAAACCAACAGCATATATATGTATTCAGCACTATATTTGTATTGTCCTGTCTATACTTTCTATATCATATTGCACTTTTCGGCTTTTTTGCACTTCTGGTTAGACGCAAACTGCAATTCGTTGTCTTTGTACTTGTACTCTGCACAATGACAATAAAGTTGAATCTAATCTAATTTCATTTAATTTAATCTAATCTAATTTAATCTAATCTAATGTTAATAGTTTATGTATAGACCTACTGTGCTAAAACAACATTAAGGAGTAAATTAAAACAGACCACTGTAGGACATTTTTGCTCACAAAGTGTCACAATCCCACACATCTAATTATTTCAAAATAGCAAAAAAATATCTTTAATCATGGAAAGCAGCAGTCAATGCATGGAACAGGCTTTGTCTCATTCTTTTGTGCATGAGCACCACTGTCTGTTCCCTTTCTCTCTCTTTATTCAAAACACATCATGTGGCATTTCAATATGACAATACAGTGCCGCCCCATCCTCCGCTTCAGATTTCCTTTATATCGCAGACATCTTTTTCCTGTAATAAGACAAAAAAAAAAAAAAAAAATGAACGTAGCATGTCAATTCAAACACCTCGACTGAGTTAATGCATCATCCCCAGCCTATCATTTCCTTGAATGTGCCAATTACTCGATCAATCTCACACTTTCAGACCATTTTGCATGGTGAGCACAATGAGTCCTTACATTAATTACAGGGCTGAGAACACTAATGTACAATTCACAGCTAGAGTTCTACCGTGCATACGGAAAGTATTCACAGCGCTTCACTTTTTCCACATTTTGTTATGTTTCAGACTCATCTTACAATGAATTCAATTATTTTTTTCCTCATCAATCTACACACAATACTCCAACACAAGTGGCAAAAAGCAACATAAGTACATAAGTATTCAGACCCTTTGTTATGACACTTGACATTGAACTTTGGTGCATCCTATTTCTATCAATGGTCCTTGAGATGCTTCTACAACTTGATTGGAGTCGACCTGTACCTTAATTAATTCACTGGCTTAAAGAAGCTTAAAGAAGGACAAACATCAGTGCAGCACTCCACCAATCAGGCCTTTAAGTAAACAAATGGAAGCCATTTTTTTGGAGTTTGCCAAAACGCACCTGAACGACTCTCAGACCATGAGAAGTAAAATCTGGTCTGATGAAACAAAGACTGAACTATTTGGCCAGAATTCCCAACGACGTGTGTGGAAGAAACCAGGCACTGAGCTGCACTGATGTTTGTCCTTCTTTAGGCTTCTCTTATCTTCTCAAAGGAACTCTAAATCTCATTCATAGTGACCACTGGGTCCTTGGTTACCTATCTGACCAAGTCCCTTCGTCCCGGATTACTCAGTTAGGCTGAGCAGCCAGATCTAGGAAGACTGTTGGTTGTTCCAAACTTTTTCCAATTGAGAATGATGGAGGCTACCGTGCTTTTGGGCACTTCCAATGCTGCAGAAATTTTCTTGTACCCTTCCCCAGATCTGTGTCTTCACACAACCCTGTCTTGCAGGTCTACGGACAATTCTCTCTACCTCGTGGCTTGCTTTTCACTCTGACATACACTATCAACTGTGAGACCTTATATAAAGAGATGTGTATGCCTTTCCTACTAATGTCCAGCAAATTCATTTAGGCACAGGTGGACTCCAATCAAGTTTTAATGTTGTATTATTTGTTTTATACATTTACAAAACACTCCAAACATTTGCTTTTTTGTGGGGTGTTGGAGTATTGTGTGTAGATTGATGAGAAAATAAATAAATAATTGAATCCATTTTAAGATGAGTCTGAAACATAACGAAATGTGGAAAAAGTGAAGCACTGTATAAGTATAAGTATATATACTCTTTTGATCAAAATTTGGTCTCTGCATTTATCCCAATCCGTGAATTAGTGAAACACACTCAGCACATAGTGAACACACAGTGAGATGAAGCACACACTAATCCCGGCGCAGTGAGCTGCCTGCTACAACAGTGGCGCTCGGGGAGCAGTGAGGGGTTAGGTGCCTTGCTCAAGGGCACTTCAGCCGTTCCTACTGGTCGGGGTTCGAACCGGCAACCCTCTGGTTACAATATCGTAATATATACAATAAAGTATATAAGCATGTTATGTATTGTTTAGGTATTTCATTATTTTGGGGGGGCTGTTAGAATGTGAATGGTGCAACAAATGTGAACCATGCCAAAAAAAAAAAAAAAACTTAACAGCTTAAGAGAGATTGATTGCTGGGGAGAGTGTGCTGGGGGCTTGTGCTGCACTGCTGATGTCACTAGACCTGACGTAGGACCTGATGCCATCTCCTGATGCAGCTGCATTCAGACATTCAATCGCATCGCTAATGGTTATTGATTTTCGTGTGTGTGTGTGTGCATTTACGTTCAGGCACCAGCTCCCATGGCTATATATAGATGGCCGGCACGCCTTATCTTCCCTGGCCAGTGGACCAAGACGAGCTCAGCTCTAATCTCACAGCAACAAGGTGCCGTTACATCTGGCAGGAAACTAATGGAGCAGACAGGACAGAGTGGAGAAAACAGCCTCCATCCAGAACTAGCTGACCGTCTGAACAACACTGAGCAACGGTCGTTCCTTGGTGACCATCAGGCAAGTGGCTGTGTGAATTCACTGAATGGAAAGTGGTATTAGCTAAAGGGTTACATAACATGTTGGGGTCACAAAGTGTTCAAGCAGACGACTGAAGATCTTTTTTTCCACTCTTTACAGAGGGGGTTCTTTGCTGGTTGCCACAGAGGAACCAATAAAGGCTCAAGCAAGAACCTTCTCACGAAAGGTTCCTAATGAAACCACCTAGAAATTATTTCAGCCATCCGTATTACTGCAAAGAAATCTCCGACAACCCTTTGACTGGCATTACAAGATATAGTTATTTTATAGTATTTATATTATTTTAAGTTATTTTGAACATTTGGTAAGTCAGTGGTTCTCAAACTGTGGTACGCGGACTCTCACTAGTGGTACTCAGGGAGTCTCCAAGGTGTCTTTTCATAAAGACTTGACCATGCAAAACAGTATGTAAAATATGTAGTTGAATTGGCTTAAGCACCTGTATTTTAATGCCAGACATAATGGTGGTACTTGGAGAGCCAATTGTTTTTGTGGGTGGTACTGTAGAATTCTGGGGTATTCTTACTGTATTCTGATGTGTTCATATGTTACTTCTGTGTAGTATACAACGGGGAGAGGTCCATACTATTGTACATAACATAACTGTGCCTTAGGCCTGTGCACCAGCAGGAAGGTCAGACAGGCCGATGTTTGGGAACATCCGAGGAACATCAGACATAACATGGGCCATTCAGGGCTGGTATCCATCCAGCCAGAGCCTGGTTTTGTACACCTGTTGGCATCTGCCACGTTGGCATGATTTTCGTTTGTATGTTTTAGTATAACAGGCTTTATCTTAGGTTTTGACTCTGAGACGGATCGAGGAAGCGACCAAGGAGCATCTTCTGTCGGAAGGCTCAGCAGCCGCTTCTAACAACAACCACAACTGTTACACTTTGCACAGTTTTACTGTTCGAGACTTAGCCTGTGTTCTGTTATTCATTATTGTACCATCTACAATAAATCATCATTTAATCGCCGATCCTGATCCCGCCGTCAAGCTTTATTGACCATCTTCAATACAACCATTAGAACTAAAACACAACGCAACAACCAGAGAATCCTACAGTACTCATTGTGAAAAGTTGTGAAAACCACTGTGGTAAGTAATTTAGACAAAACCCCCCAAAAATGACTAAATGCACACATAGCTCCTTCTTACCTGCTCTATGGCTTTGTCCTTCTCCTCGTCTTTGGCCCTTTTCTTCTGCTCGGACTCCACCAGGTCGAAGAACTCCTTCTCGGTGCGGGCCAGCATGTCGTCGGCGCTCTCCTCGCCGTCCATCTCCTTGCCGTCGTCCTCCTTGCTCTGCTCAGAGCGGCTGCGCTCCTTCAGCCTCATCTCGCGGTGCCGCGCCTCCAGGATCTTCTCCCGCTTGGTCTCCCGCTCAAACATCTGGCCAGGGGAGGCACACAGAACATCAGGGCACAAGACACACACACACACACACACACACACACACACACACTCTGATTTGAATGACTGAGGAAAACATATGGCCAGGGTAGGAATACAGGAGAACATCAGGGCACCAGACACAAACACAGACACAGACACAGACACACACACACACACACACACACACACTGATATGGACGACATAGGGAAGACATCTTTGACCAAATTGTTTACTCCGTCACACAATATATATATATATATATATAGCTTATTTATTTACTTACTTTTTTGTTTACTTGAATGTTATGTTTGTCTGTGGACTTAAAATTGGTAAAATATGTCTTGTCTCCACCGTGGGATAGTGAGAAACGTAATTTCGATCTCTTTGTATGTCTGGAACATGTGAAGAAATTGACAATAAAGCTGACTTTGACTTTGACTTTGACTTTGACTTATATACATACAGCAACTGTACTTTGTTGGGTAAATTGACCTCTGCTTTTAAGTTTTATTTTGTGGCTTTTTTGCCTTTATTTCAGAATCAGAATCAGCTTTATTGGCCAGATTTGCATACACAAACAAGGAATTTGACTCCGGTTAATCTTGCTCGCAAGTACAACATTCACATAACATATAAGGATACAATAAATAAAAACAAATAAATAAATAAAAAACATAAAGGAGTAAAAAGAATAAAAACAGAACAGTAAGAATAGAATGAAGGCAGTATGTCTATGTATGAGAATAAATACAGTATGTACATTTGCAAATAAATAAATAGATAGACACTATGGGTGGTATATGGTAGTGCAGTTGCCGGGGGGGTGCTGTCAAGGGTGCCATGGTCGTGGACCCTCAACAGACACAAGCAAGATGCAATATACAGTTGAAAGGGTGGGGATAGTGCAATATCAGTATAGACTGAGGTTTAAGATTAAAAATAAATATAGTGCAAGGCAGTTCAGTGCAATGATCATGTATTAATAATACAGGTAGATGAGCAGAACAGTGTTGATTGACTTTGTTCAGTATGAGGGTGGGGGCTGTTACTGGGTGTTCAACAGAGTGACTGCTTGGGGAAAGAAGCTGTCTTTGAGTCGGCTGTTTTTGGCAAACAGTGCCCTGTATCGTCTGCCAGAGGGAAGGAGATTTGATAGGACAGTGAAGAGTGGAGAGGAAATGAGTGAGAGAGAAAGATGTAAAAGGAAACCTGAAAGACAAAAATGACCTCAGGTCGGACATGGGCATGAGTACCGTTACTGGGTCCGTATGTGGCATTGGATGACCGACACTACCGCTGTGCTATAATTCCTCCCAAATCGACATCTTTCACTGCTGGTGCATTTTTGTCAACTAAAGTCACCCATGGTTCTCTTGAAGGATATCAGCAGCCAACTGCACTGAGTGGGTTTAAGTCACACACACACATACACACACACTAACGACTCTGAGACCAGCAAGGCTACTACGGATCATGAATGGCTTTCTGGTTTGCCTGAGATCACTCAGATAAGAGGAGCTGCTAATTGTAGCTAATGATCTTGTCCAAACATGGCCACAGATGGCCCAACATTAACCGCTAGCCTAGATATCTTTGTGACTCTCCAGAGGATAGTATGGACTTTGCTGATAAGCCTGCACCGTAAAATGCTTGGCTTTGCATTGTTTTGCATATGTTTTATGCTGATTGCGTACGTAGCAGTGATGTATCATGCTGCGTCTATGCCTGTGGTCTTTTCTTGTTCTCTTTTTTTTTAAAGTATATTTTCAGGAGCTTTTTGCAGATTTGACAGTTGAGAGTGGCAAGAAACGGGTTAAAAAGAGAGCTTGATTTCAAACCGGGATCCCCATAGGCGCTTGGACCCATCTGTGGTCAGGGTGTTCCAGCTGGCACTACAGCTCCCTCTACTGGTGGTCTTATCTAAGTGCATTCTGACTCAACACTTCTGTCCACTCTCCTACATGTACAATTACAGCTTCTCCTCACTGCATGCAAGCTTTTGACTGGCGCGTAGCACTGCATGCTTTCTGTCCACACTGGATCTATGGGAATATATAGATATGCCATTCTACTGTGTCATGTTTCTCGTTCCATATAGCAGAACAACAGCGAGCAGGAGAAAAGAAGATACAAACAGGGTTGTCCGGCAAAACGTCATGTCGCATTGCGCTGCACAGCACTGCTTTGTTCGGGTCCAGTTAGCTCATTCTAATTGAAAACACAAAGTAATCAAAGCCATTTTGTTGCTGATTCTCACTCGAGTTGTACAGTATGCACTATGCAGTTAGGACAGTGTTCAACTGGTGGACGAACAGGCAACTGATTAAGCCTGTTGTACTTGCTATACCTTGTACTACACATAACAGACATCTGCATGTAGGGTGGATTGCCCTAATGTGGCACATTTTTTTTTTTGCTTTTCTGACTTCTGTAGTAGGCTATATTAGGCTGCATCAATGTGAGGACAACATATTAAATCCACATCCAATTTTGATGACAGGACTCTACAGTTTTGGCTTTGCCCATAGTTTTACCGGCATTCATTACTTTGAGGAAGAGCCTCACCCACTGGGGCTTACAGTAGGTGTCCCACATTAGGGCAATTTAGTATATGCCACTCACTACCAGCGCAACATAACATCTCAACCTGCGAGCACACTAACACATGTGAAATACTTTAACCTTTAAAGGTGTGGGTTTTTGAACATTCTAACATTCTAACATCTAAGAGTCCGTTCCGCAACAGTCCAAGGTCCAAAAATTCTATGTTGAATTCAATGAACCCAGAGCCCTACAAAAGAGAATGAACCCAGATATTCTTTAGAATGTTAATTTTCCAACATTCCAGGCACACCGGTGTGACAGTACACCTTTAAGGGTTATGCTAGTGCTACACTATCGGGCTACGGCTGTTGATCGAGTGTGGTGAGGGTCATGGATGCGCTCTTACCGCGGTGGCCAGGGCCTTTTCGTTCCTCTGAAGCGTGCAGAGTCCAGAGGAGACCTCCAGCAGAGTGGCTGTCCCCAACTGGGAGCCACAAGCGATGAAGCGCCCGCTGTCCTGCACCCGCATGCTGTACAGAGCCTCGTCACACACCTGACCAGACACACACACACACAGGCGTGCGTGCACACACACACACACAAAGACACACACACACACACACACACACACATACAGGAGCGCGCGCGCACACACACACACACACACACACACACACACACACACACACACACACACACTGTGTGTTTGAGAGTGAGCACAATCATAAGTAGATAAACACATACACACATAATAACATGATAACACACACTTAGATGTATGCACACATAAACAAACACACACACACACACACACACCCACACGCACTCAATAGTAATTAGACAGAATCGCTGACTGACCAAGAAGGCACCCTCCTGATTTTGTTTGTGCAACACAGTGCCATCAGCCAAGCCTTGCTTCAGGTAGGCTGAGGAAGATTAGCTTAGTTTCTGTCTCTCTCTCTCTCTCTCTCTCTCTCTCTCTCTCTCTCTCTCTCTCTCTCTCTCTCTCTCTCCCTCCCCCACATACATTAACCAAACCTACATCCACACTTATTTTTAAAAGACACCAATTCAATTAAATTAATTGTTCTAGTTGTCCTGGGCTGTATTCCAAACACCTGTGACAACACATTTGAATTTCATAAAATGAACTTAAGTCCCCCATTTCAAATAAGAAGAATTAAAGGCCCATATATATACATATATACAGTATGTGTGTGTTTTTCTCAACTATCAAAGGAACTGGAGATTTATAGAATCCAGAACCCCTGAGTCTGAGCCATCCATACTGTACCTTGAGGGTGAGCATGGGGTCATTCTGCTTGAACAGGAAGTCCCACACGTCTAATGTCCCGTCCATTTTGACAGTGAAGAAGACAGAGGGACGCATGGGACTCCAGCAGCCGTCCAGCAAGTTTGCTGTGTGATACCTGCAGGTGGGGAGGAAGATATTCTCACCAGGCTGTGAAAACCACTGCCAAATCCATTGCAATAGGCCTCTACCTTCATATTTTTTTTATCGTGATCGTAAGATTAAAGAAACCATTGATTTATTTTTCTTCACATTATTGATGAGAAAACACTAATGGACTCAACACCCTGTTGGCTATATGATGCTACCTTCCATGTAGAAAAAGTACTTTAGTGGAAACACACTGAGCACTTACTGGAAATAGAAGCTGAGTGCCGCTAACTTCCTGGCATGAGATGGAGCTCTCACAAACAGGCTCTTTTATCACATGTGAACTTGAATCAAGTGACTCAACTCATTAGGACCAACACTGAGAGTGCTGCTTCAAGTGTTTTCAGTCTGCTTGAATGCACATTCTGTGTTGCCTCCAGCTTTCCTGGAAATCCTGCTAGATGTACCAACCATTTTTATGATTGTTTATTTCTAATCTCAGAGTGATGTTGCTGTGCCTGCCTATCCACTTACTTGGTCCACATGATGGAGGAATCCTTGATGTCCTCGGACCAGATGCGCGCGGTCCAGTCGGCCACGGTCAGGAAGTTCTTGGGGAAGAACGGGTTTCTCTGCAGGGAGTAGATTGGGCCGTGGTGTCCGCTGTAGGTGCACACAATCTTCTCGGCGGGCGTCTTGGCCTTGCGGTTGCAGGACACCACCAGGCCCTGCTCAGTCCCCACCATGAACTTGGTTGGCTGGACAACGAGAGTTGGGCCGTTCAGATTCAGTGCCTTTACTGTTGTCATGCAGCCAAAGCTTCAAAGACATTCAAGTTACACTCATAATGTGTGAAAGGAAGTACGATAGAACGTCATAACTCTTTTTATTTACTCTATTTAAAAAGCTGTAGTGGACGAAAATACAGTAGCTATCAATATGTAGTACCATAATCATTACATGGCATGTGCTTTACACTGTCGAAATTGACCATAGCCTTGTCTCAGTGTGTGTGTGTGTGTGTGTGTGCATGTGTGAGTCTGTGTGACCGAGTAGTCGGTCAGCATGCTCTTGTGGGTATGTGGTCTCTCGTCTCATACCATGGTGGTCTCAAACTCCAGAGAGATGGCCCCTAGCGCGTTCTCAAGGTTGCCTTTCTTGCTGGGGTCCAGGATCAGACGCTCTGTCGGCTCAGTAAACTTACGAATGTCCCACCACAGCACCTGGACAACAGAAAAACACACACAGTGACACAGCAGAGAGATACACAGACAGACCAACAGGGTAACAGAGTATACATAGAAATAATTATAAATATTTAATGTTATGTAAAATATACTATATTTAATAAAGAAAGTATTAAAACATGCCTGCTTTACTTTTTCCCTCGGCTACCTGTGTGTTCTTATCTGCAGGTAATTAATCCCTCAATGAGGGTCAATCTGTTCTCTCTCTATTGGGGTTGGCAGAAACAGAGTGCCCTGGGTGTGTGTGTGGAGGTCCACCTGCTGACCTGGCCATCTGTGGAGGCCGAGAAGGCGTCTGTGCCCGTCTTCGACTGGAGCCAGATGACCTTGTAGACGGGGTCCCTGTGGCTGTGCTCGATGGCCGACATCTCCACAGGCTGGCTGCCTTTGCGTGTGTCCCAGTAGGCTGAGCAAGGACAGGCCAGTGAGTCAGTCAGCGGGCGAGCAAGCCAGCGAGCCCATGCATATGCAAAGTAGGGGTGAGAGTAGAGGTGAGAGTACACAACCGCGGCAGAAGTAAGTGGGAGAGAACACAGCAGCTTGAATATGCACACACACACCTGATCAGACACACATACACACACACCCACACACCTAACAGACACAAAATACTGCACACACATACACAAACCTCAATTTGCACACAGGTGGACACATGAATATGGATACAGCCACATGTTAATCAAACTCTCTACACACTTTATAGCCAGCAGTCTTAACCTCAGTCTGGACGAGATGGCCTAAAAGCTGCCCTTGAATGGCCTTACGTAAGCCATTCCATTAACAAACAAAACAACTCTAGGCAATTAGGGACATAGAGAGATTGGGAGAGACAGGGTTTTTATTTTTTTCCAGACTGCATAAATACACTGAATAGGATAAGCGAGACAACCTTCAAGTCAAACGATGCAAATCTAATGGCTCAATCGTGGCTCGTTATAGTCGAACAGAGGAAGCGGGCTTTAGGCCACGACTTCATTTGAGAGTATGGGTTTGTAAGGTATTTCAGGCTGATATATGAGACACAGAAGAATCAGGCTCAATCTGAGGTTGAAGCCAGTCTGTTTTTACCAATACCAAAAAATTAGTTCCTCACAACTTTGCACAATAGAAGTTATTTGAGAGGTGAGGGTTAGTGTGGACTCACCGAGCTGGCCGTTGTAACTTCCTCCAATCAGGACGTGCGAGTCTTTGGGGTTGTACTCCAGACAGACGAGAGGGGACACTGGTTTTAGAGTCATGTCAGGCTTATTGGGGTTCTCTGAAGGGAACAAATCAACAACTAAGCTTCAAACTCTACACACAAAAGACAGACAGATAGACAGATAGATAGATAGACAGATAGATACATAGACACACAGATATATATATATATATATATATATATATATAGACAGACGGCCAGAAGGATGAACGGACAACGTACCAATGTCCCATATGTAGGAGTCATAGCACATGTCCTGAGTTGTCCTCTGGAACTCGAGGGAGGAGTAGGCCACGGCAAGCTTGCGGCTGCCATCGGGGTGCCAGGAGAGACTGGTGGCTGTGCGCTTCACCGGGTTGGGGTCTCTGTGGGAGAGAGTAGCAATGACATCTCAGAGGTAGCACTACTGGAGCTGTTGCATGGTGGAAGTATCAGCACCCAGGGAAACATAATGGACTAAGGTTTGAGTCCAGCCTGTGGTCATTCCCCCCGTCATCTCCCTTCCCCATTATCCTCTTGTTGCATCATTTCTGTGCTGTCAATCAAAGCAATCTTTACAACGCATCATTACCACGGCATGCTGAAACTAGTCCATTTGAAATATTAATGACACAACAGTTGCTTGGCTTAAATCTCTGCAACACTGTCCTTCAATATTTATGTTGATGTAAACACTGAAGTTCACAGGCTTCTGCATTTTTCGTAGATTGTGTTAACGAGAAGGGAGAGAATAACAGCTTAGGACAACCAGAGTGCCTGTGGGCGAGAATAGGATAAGCAACAACATTAATTTTCCATGGATGCGCTACCACTGCCACCCCCGCCACACCTGAAGACGTTGATGGTTTTGGCCGATGGCTGCTCCTCAGCCTCCTCCACCACCTCCTCGTCGTGGAAGTACTCCTCGTAGATGTCGATGGCGTTGTTCTGCTGGATGCAGTGCTCCATGAGCTGTGGTGAGGAGGAACACAGGTCTGTCATGAAGACGAAGCTGCATTACTAGGCTATTCAGGGGCCCCATTATGTTGTTAACAGAAGACATTAATATGTGGTGAAGCCACTACACACTGAATATCTTTCACACCCTCATAGCCTGCACACTCTATTGTTGGTAAAGGGCAGCACTCACACTGCCCAGGTGCATGATGGTATTGATGTAGTGCTCGTCCTTCTCGACTTTCTTGCGGAAGCGAATGGTCTGTTCCATCTCTTGGGGATTGACATCCTTAGGCCAGCCACCCTCCACGTGGTTTATGCCTCGTGACTCAGAGTCATAACGATCTGTGTTCACCTGGTGGAGGACAAGATTTTCACATCACAGCCCTCTATGTAGCCTGGCAATTTGCCATCCCCTTGGTACGCTTCGCTTCTAGGAGTCGTGGAGGGAGATGAAAATCGAGCGGAAGTACGTAGGAAGGCAATTAAGGCCAGGCTACCCTCTATGCTGTCATTAGAAAAACTCAGTATGGATGACTAAATGGTTCTCCTTATCTCCTTCATCGAAGCAAGGCAATCTCACAACACTTAAGACACTGAATACTGTTGTGTGATAATTGAGGATAGAATTCATCTTGAAAATGTTGGCAATGTCACATTAACTTACATTAAAACATAACTCTTCTCTGAATGTTGAAATTAAGACTGGATAGAGGCCTAGGCTTGGCCCTTTAAATGGAGAATTTGAAAGAGATGTGGAACTGGCTTTTTGAACAGTGACAGACAACGAAACATTTTCGAGGATATTCATGAATTGCAATTCTCTTCATTTAGTATGGATAAATGATAATACATACAGTTTGTCCCTCAAATATGACATGGTTTGTTGCTAGGGAAACGTTGCTCAATATATCACATAGGGGACACCTTGGGGACACCAACCTCATGTTCCGACATCTCTTGCGTGCATTGTGTCGGCACATCACATGGGTCTCTCCCAATAAAGTTAGCAGCTAGAGAGGGGTCTGGAAGGATGTCAACATGCAGCTCGGCAGGACGGTCCGAGAAATTGCATTGTCGACCAAAGTCGCTGCGCTTCTTTGTGTACACATACACAATCTCCATTGTGAATGCTGTGGGCGCAAATGTTAGTGCGGACAAACATTGAAAAATAACAATTACTGACAGGTAACGTTACCTTCATGTAGCCTTGACATATCTCTGACGTTATTGTTTATTGTCAAGCTGACATTGGCCAACAAACCTCACTGGCTAACCGGGTATGTTAACGTAGTTAGCCTAACCCTTTCGCTAACATTTAGCTTTATTGCTAAGCATCCTTTGGCCAGCTGTTTCAGCAAGCCTACAACACTTGAATATTCAAGGCGAACAAGGTATTTAACTGCAATTCTAATAACCATGCTATTCTTACCTTCCCCTTGGGGGTGGATGCCTAATTATGAAGGTGTGAATTATTATGACTCCAATGTTTCAGATTTCCTGTTCCACGATGAACTGAAATCTATCAAAGTTTATGGTATCCTAGCAACATCACCCGCCTACTTGTCCACTTTCTAGTGGCCCAGAACTGTTGCAAATATTCGGCTGCTACTTGAACTTTAAAAGTGATACAATTAAAAAACAGTGTATCAACAGTTGTTTTTTTTCATCATTCATTACAATAACAAGGGAGTCATGTTTAAAAGTACTTTTATTGTCAACACCGTTATTCTTATTCTGAGAAATAACGCCACATAGAAACCACGCACCACTCACTGTGGAGGGCAGTGTCGACTCACATGCACCCAACATCAAAAGAAAAAGTAAAACATGAAAAATTCGGCGCAATGACAATTCAGACAGTGGTAGAATTTTTTTTTTTGTCTTTGCTAAAAGGGAAAGAGTGACCTACTCCCACAACTGAGAAGACACTTTGTTAAAAACATCATTGCAACAGTGTTCCATTATGGACAATTCAGAAAAACTCACCAATAAGGCTACACATGAAATGCCTTTACCACAATATTCCCCTTGCTCATGGTCTTGGAGCAACTCCAATTGCTCTGTAAGTTCAGAAGTAAGTTCAAATTGCTCTGTTAGTCAAACTTTAGTGGCCTAAGAGCCTTGCATGTGCTATAGACTAGACAGAAAATAAAACAATTTAAAAAAATCCACACACAAATAATTTGTTATTATACATGCTATGTACAGAAGTTGGTTAGCCTACTTCAACAGTTTTACCATGGCTATGGGAAATGGAAAAGGGTCTCAATGGAGGATATGCAAACAGAAAAGGGCATTTTAATGGCTCAGAGTGCAAGGAATGAAGTAGCCTTGGTTAGGCCACCATGTGTGCACAGTAGGCTACTGTACTGACTCAATCACTCCTTACTTCAGTTTCACAAGCACTTCATTTTAATGATTTTGTGCTTCATAGGACCCAGAGAGAAATATATGACTGTCGTTAAAAAATGTTTTGCTTGTTTCACTAGTAGGGAATATGGACACTGTGGTTTAAATGTTGAACATATCAAATCTCAACAGTTCCAAAATATCACTGGCTCCACCATCAGACATGTGTATCACAGATTTAGCCACATACACACACCTCAATACCGGTAAACACTGGTGAGGACACATGTGCTCATATACAGAGCCGTCTCTGTAAACACACACACACACACACACCACATACATAAGAGTTGGCTTCCTCTGAGGCCAGCAAACTGTGCTCATGTACACGATAGGCTACAGATTGTAACCGTCGATGGCTGTACAGTGTGCTGAAGGTGGGGACAGGAGGTCGAAAACATGTCGAAAAGAGGCACAGAGGACATGCTAAGCATTTTTCTGTTAAACAACATAATTGTTTTCACTCCCGAACAGACAAACGGATTAGCATCCAGAATGTTATTTCACTTTAAACAGAACATCTTGTTAATTGATTTTTTTTTGTTCACCACATTGGCCAAAGTAAATAATGATAGATTCATGGTATTACAAAACTGGCATTACTATCACTATTAATCAATTTAATAAATTCCGCACTACATCTTTTCCTATCAATATACACAGAGAAGACTGCATGGACTGCATGGTAAGACTGGAGTTGCCTCCATAGATATACGATGAGATTTCACTGAAATGTGTTGCCAAAATGTGAAATGAATTCAGACTCTCTTTCGTGTCCCTCATACGAGGTAAAAACAGCTTCCAGACTTAAAACTGTCAAGTCTGTTGAGATCCATTCTGTTCAAAATATGTGCTTTTGTTACCATTCAAGATCATCTTCCATCCTTGCTCACCATCTACCAGCATTTCAGGAAGACAGACAGAAGAGCTGGTGTACTCTATCTTCCAATGCACGAAAACATTTAAGTAACATTTAAGTGATATGACAGATACAGACTTTGATATGACAGGGTTAGCAGTTAGGCTGGGGGAGTAGGTGGATGCTGAGGGGAGACCAGAGTCAGAGGACAGCAGAGAAAGGACAGAGGATGACCGGTTGCATTGTTGAATAGTCCTGAGATGCTGTGGACTGTATTACATGAGACAGAAATTGTGGCGATGTCTGTGTGGACTCTCAAGCACTCTTCCTCCTCCTCCTTTTCCTCCTCCTCCTCCAGCTTCTTGTTCTCCAAAAGTAATTGTCCAAAAGCAGCAGGCTAGTACTGAGACCACTATTACACACACACACACTGTCTATGTCTCTCTCTCTTTCATATTTTAATTTCTTTGGAAAGATATTATTTCCTGTGTGTGTGTGTGTGTGTGTCCGTATTGGTGTTGACCATATGAATTTCACTTTCAAAAACGTGGAGAAGACGCAGAGTGACATGGTGTGACTCCGCAGGCCTACGCTTGGAAGTCGTTCCCAAAGTGTCGTATCTGGTCCTCCGTCATGGACAGGTAGGTGGCCCTCATGGTTGGTGAGTACTGCAAAGAGAGATGGACAGAGAGACAAAATCAAGACTTGCAGCTCTTCTACAAGTCTCCTCAAAGCGGGAGTACGGAGGAAAGGTATGGATTGAAAGCTGTGACATGTTACCAAAACTGAAAGCTCTCTTAAGTTTACTCACTCTGTGCTCATGGCAATAGTACAACTTCACTTGTGGTTAATATATTACAGTTTTGTCTTATTAATGCATGATCAAGTGTGGTGAACACGTAACACATCATCTCCAAGAGACACAAACATCAGAAATCGTGACATCAGTCAGAGACAAGAGGGCAGTAAAGTGTCTACATACAGCAAGCAAGTCTTACAAGTAAGTCATCTAGATAGGACTTGGGTTATAGTAACTTGGGGTCAGGGTGTAACAACAATTTAAAAAAAAGAAAAAACTCTTTATCTTCTCAATGAGGTGTCTTAGGATTAAAAAAAAAAAAGATTTGGGAATCTAGAATATTCTATAGCACGAAATAGCACACGTGAGACAAAACCTCATGGTGGTTGAGTCTATAGAATGGCACACCCGGACGTGCACAGCATGCACGGAGGGAGAGCTATATCTGGGGTCAGAGGTCAGACACTGTCAGTCATGAAGTGACACGCCCATAAAAGGGAAAGAGGGAGTATAATATGGTGATGGGAGGGGTTAACATCCTGTCTTTGATTAAAAAAAGGAAATGGATACACTTTATAACACACATTAATTCCATTGGACTGAAGCCATGCCAGGGATGAGCTATAGGCAGGGAGGGGGTTACAGATATTACAAAGTAAGACAGGAGTAGGGTAGAGTTGGAAAAAAAATAAAACATACAAAATGGAGGACATGTGAGACAACAGAACAGACATAAGTAGAAGGAAAGCCATAACTTACTCGGTTTCTAAATTGCTGTGAGTTTATCTCCAAAAATTGTATTATTTTTTTTCAAGAGGAAGGAAGAAGAAAGAAAAGAAAACATACAAACATACAAACAAACAAAAACATAAGGCTATTAGCTGAAAACAAAAAAGCCACTTTTGCATCGGGGATTAAACAGTAGGCCAGAGAGACAGAGGCAGACAGAATCATTTCAGAGATACACAAAGGACCAGAAAAGAGGAGACATAATATCCTCAAAGCAATCCTTTCAAAGCAAGGCACTGATTATAGTCATTTTCTTACAAAAGTTATAAAGAAAAAAACTAGTCTCCAAATATATGCGTCCTTTGAAAATAGCAACTACAAAATAACCAACTCTCCTCAAAAGATAGTATTGAATTTACGGAATATGAAAATATATTAATTTGTGCAGTGGTATACCTAACAACCAGTGCACACATATGAAGACATTTTTATTGACACTGTAGGAGTATTCAAGCTGATTTATAATATCAATAAATTATGTGAGTTGTGTTCTTCTCATGGTTGTTCCCTGTTCCCCGTGAGGTTTCCCTTGCAACAGTTCTTCCACTTAAAATTGGGAACAGACTTCATAACTACCTCCCAATTGTACCAAACTCCATCTGTACTGTAGGTTTGTACTGCTCAATCTCATTCTCATTCTTATCGGGTACGATTAAACAAATCAGAAGGTCTGTTCCCAGTTTGTCTCCAGTTCCGTGAAGCACCCAAGACTATACCCGTGATTAATATCCTAAACAAAGTCCTGATTAAATAATTGGCCCAAGTGCTATTCATTTCAAGTTGACAGATGTTTTTTTTCTTTCTCTCCTCTTCACGTGAACGAAGAGCAAACGTCCTTGAGGAGAAAGTAGAAGTCATTTTTGGGGGCTAGTTTAAATTCAGGAAGTGGCATCTCTCTTCCTTTCCCTCTCTTTCTTAACTACAGCTGGGGGGGGGGGCAGCATGTGGGGCAGTCAGCTGGGAAGCTCGGCTTGATGAGAGTGGAAACGAGAGCACAGGTGCACAGTGACAAACCCAGCTGAGAACACCACGCCGAGACATCCTCAGAAAAGACAAGATTCTAACTACAGATAACTGAAAACAAAAAGCCCAATGGCCGAGATAAGAATTGAAGAATTACTTCAATCAAAAACTATGTGGGTAACTTCCTGAACATGGGAGGGCTGACTAAGATTTTTAGGCCCACATCAAAATGTAGACACCCAGACAAGAGTGATGAAAGTCTAGTGATGATAAATGCTAAATGAAATTCTAACTCCCCTGTGATTCAGCGTACTCATTTTCAAGTA
>NW_027468674.1:18525783-18535783 GCF_046254945.1 Alosa pseudoharengus | reverse complement strand
AGAGAGAGAGAGAGAGAGAGAGGGAGAGAGAGAGAGAGAGAGGAAGATCAAAACAGGTCTGAAGAAAAGAGAGAAAGGACATGAGGAGAGAAAGGAAGAGTAGACACAGACAGAATAGATACACAGAGGAAGTGATGGAGAGAGTGGAAATGGAACTGGGTAATTACGATTATTATTTAGTGGACAAAGACACAAACTGTGCTGTATTGTTCTTTAGTTCATACGCACACAGGGAAAGGGGAACTCTTGCGTCAGGAGATACTGTAAGTATGACAATCTTTCTTTTTTCTGTAGCATAATACCGACGGATACAATAAAAAATGAGCACCAAAAAAGGAGAAGACAGGATAGTAGAGAGGATGTGAAGGTCTGTTATGCGGACAGACATATACCCCATGAACCCAGAGGCCTCTCCATGACCGCTCCTCTCCTCCAGTTCCCAAGCTACGACCTTGAGGACCTCATTAGCCTGGCACAGAAAACTGCTAGGCGCTAATTAGATGGCGTTAGTGCTGGTGGAAGCAGGTGCCATGGCACTGTGGCATGGTGGCACTGTGGCTTGGCTGAAACTACAGGAATATTTGCCCGGGTAGAGTGGCAATTAGTGGGGCATTAATGCAGTGTATCTTGGCAGAGTGAAAGCATGATCTGCTTTCAGAACAGCAACGAATGTGCGGTGTGCAGAGTATGTGTATGTGTTTGTTTGTTTGTTTGTTTGAATAATTATAGATATGTTAGGTTTGTGAGAGAGGCTTTTGTTTGTAATGTGGTAATGAAGGACACCAGTGAGCATAAATGTAGAAAAATAGTAGTAGTGAGATGAAATGTAGTGAAATGTAGAAAGAGAGATGGAGATGTTTTTCTGTGTGTGTGTGTGTCTGTCTGTCTGTGTTTCCGGCTGTGTGTATGCGTGCATTATACACACACACACACACACACACACACACACACACACACACACACACACACACACACACACACACACACACACACACACACCATACCATAGCATACACACAAACATACCATACCATACACACACAATCATATCATGAAGGGGAGCATTTGAGACAGACATACAGTATCTGTATATTGGTGTATTGGTACACTGTCAGTATCAAGTTATTAGAAAGGCACCCGGGTGTGTATATTTATATGTGCGTATGTGTAAGGCAGGAAGCGGTAGTGCATGCCCACTGCTACATTATAAGGACATTGTGTGGGGTGGGTTGGGGGGGGGTTAGGTGTCCGTGTTCTGGACCGCTTGTTATTGGCTATAACCCCCCCACATCCCCCATCCCTCCTCCGTATTGATCCTGAGGGGCATGTCTACCGGTGCACAGTAATAGGACCTGAACACACGGGCCAGATATGTGGAACACAGGGCTTTCTTTTTCCTCCATCCCTCTCTCTCTCTCTCTCTGTCCTGTCTGACCTAAAAAGCGAGGGGAAGAGTGCAATCTTTCTGGTGAGCAAGAGAGAGAGAGAGGGAGGGAGAGAGAGAGATGGAGAGAGAGAGCAGCGTGGTGCACTATAAATGGAAGGAGAGTGAGAAAAACAACAGGCGAGTTGCAAAGTGGAAGAGGCCAAGACAAAATTAGAGTGTGTGCTCGCACATGTGGGTGTGTGGGTTAGCGTGTGTGTGTGTGTGCGTGCGTGTGTGTGTGTGTGTGTGTTACGGATGGCCCCTCCATCTACAACCCCGGTCCCTAAAAGTAAGTAGAGAGTATATTTTACTCTGATCCATGGAGAACACAAAATCTCTCTCTCACTCTCTCTCTGTGTGTGTGTGTGTGTGTGTGTGTGTGTGATTTTCAGATGGACTGGGACTGGAGGAATCCCTGGAGGGGAGAAAACAGGTCTAGACTGTGATGTGCACACATTAAGGTATGAAGTGTGAAGGTACCTGTTGAAAAGGGTTGGGGAGGGTCTGGCTGCAGTACAGGTAGTAATGTACAATATCTGTAACAGAGAGAGAGAGAGAGAGAGAGATATATAAGAGAGAAGAAAGAGATAGAGAAGAGAGAGAATATGGTTTAGCAAGCAAAAGGAAAACAAGATGTGATACAACAAAAACTTAATTATCATAACTATTACTAAAGTCTGTCAACCAATAGAATAGAGCATCTCTCTTTATGAATGTATATAAATATGTATATAGGGCTTTATATTAGTCCTTATTACTGTGATAAAGTGCTATTTGTTTGTGAGGCCAGTCAGAGAACTCACCGGAGCTGATCAGATCCTTCGTCTGGTTCATTATGAACTTATCCGGCGATACACAGAAGTCACTCGTGCCCTGAGAGGATAGAGCCATCAATCAATATACAGGGAAGCTCGCTCTCTCTCACACACACACACACAGAAAATATAAACAGACACAGACTCACACACACACATAAATACTCACACACACAGACTCACAAACACACATCACATACACACATACAAACACGCACGCACGCACAGACAATATAAACACCAACGGAAACACACACACACACACGTGCAAAGACACAAACACACGCATATGTGAAAGGAAGTTCCTGAGGTACAGTGAACACATTTAAACATGTAAAGCACACTCAGTGTGTGGAGTTCTAGCTGTTAGTTAGTTGTGTATGTCCCACGCCCCTCGGCCCCAGAGGTCACTGCTTCAAACGGCCGGCAGGAAACTGCAGGCAGATGCAGCGGCCCCTGACCAGCAGACGTAAATAACCTAAATCAAACTGGACATCTGTCTTAGCAGAAGATACAGGCCTTCATATACAGGAACTGTAGCGCAAACACAGACACTGACTGACACACACACACGCATACCTCTCCTCTAATCCTTGTATACGCATGACTGTGTGGCTATACACAACACCAACACCATCATCAAGTTTGCAGATGACACCACTGTAATCGGTTTAATCACAAACAATGACGAAACAGCCTACAGAAAAGAAATCAACAACCTCATGAATTGGTGTAAAGGAAACAACTTGTCTCTGAATGTGTCCAAGACAAAGGAATTGATAGTTAACTACAGGCGGAAAGAACAACAGTTTGAAGCCATTAACATCAATGGTGAGACAGTGGAGAGGGTGAGAGACTTTATGTTCCTTGGCGTTACCATCTCAGAAGACTTCACCTGGGACAGTCACACTCAGCACACTGAAAAAAAAGACCAACAACGTCTGTACCACCTCAGACGATTGAGAAAGTTTGGTATGCGACCCAAGATCCTGAGGTCTTTTTACAGAGGCACCATTGAGAGCTTCTTGACTGGGACCATAACCGCATGGTATGGGAACTGCTCTCAATACAATAGAAAAGCACTTCAGAGAGTTGTGCGTACAGCACAGACCATATGCGGCTGTGACCTACCCTCCATACTGGAGTTATTTGAGGGAAGATGCATTAGGAAGGCAAAAAAAATCTTGAATGATCCTAGTCATCCCAACCATGAACTATTTGAGCTATTACCATCTGGCAAACGATATAGAAGCTTGAAAGCTCGTACCACCAGACTCCGAAGTAGTTTCTTTCACCAAGCAGTTAGATTGCTGAACTCATGCTGAAGACAACAAGGCACTTTTTTTCTCCCCCCCCCCCTTTTTTTTCTACAAAACACACACACACACACACACACCCTTTCATTTATTTCTTTTTTGAGGAGAAAAAACACAACAAATTTTACTCTATTATAAACCTATAATGAGATGTAATAAAAGATCTTGAATACACACAGAGACATACACACAGAGACAGACAGACACACACACACAGAGACACATACACACACGCACACACACATAGAGACACAGACACACACAGCACCAAAAATGCACAGATAACTAAAAGAACACATATGCACAATATTCTACACAAACTTGTCATGAGGTAGGTGTACCTCATATACAAATACACACCATCCTTGTAGGTACACATACTGGGTAAATCAGTGGGTGTTTGGGAGCGTTAGTGATGAAGCTGCTATACCATTAAAGACGAGCATTATCTTTTGCTTAAAAGGCAACTATCTGCAGTACAAGCCAATGCCACAGACAGTCTGGTGCTAAATGTTAGAAGTGATGTTGAATCACAAGCACAGACACGCACACACGCACACACACACACACACACACACACACACACACATACACACACACACACACACACACAAATTAAAAAAATATCAATGCCCTTCTCATATCTATCCAAAAAATTGATTTGGTTGAATTGATACATTTTTCATAAGGTATTAGAATTTTTTAGAATAATTTGTTCATGTTCTCTGACTTACCATCCTTTTCTATTCCCACCATCTTACAAAGTCTTACAGCTAATGACAGTGCTTTTAAGAAAGTATGTCTCAAAATCCAGCATTCATTTCACATTTTATCACTGTTGTTTCAGCAGAATGATGTCTACTGATAAGGATAAGAGAAAACACAGCACTACAGAGCCGATAAACTTCTTCACACTTCAACAAAGGGATGTACGGCTTAGTATTGCTCATCTGCTTTCACACATAACATAATGCTTCACGTCGGAGTCCTGTTCACCCTGTCAGGTCTTATTTTCCGATAATGACCGACGAACAATACATTATCCCTTACATAATGCTTACACAATCTTCATCTCCAAAGAAGTTCCTTTCTTGTTCACGCACGCACACGCACGCACACCCACGCACACACGCACGCGCGCGCACACACGCGCACACACACGCGCACACACACACGCACACACACACGCACACACACTCTAGGAGCAGTGAAATTCAACCTCTGCATTTCAGCAATCCCATACTAGGAGCAGGGAGCGGAGGGCATCAGTACTGTGCCCGAGGAGCAGCTGAAGGTTAGCCGCCCCACTCAGGGGCAACTCAGCCGTGATGTTGGAAGGAAGGCGCTGGACATGCACTACTGTCTGCTTGCCTGACCTTAAGTCCACCCACCCCTGACCACTCCCCCCTGCACTCTATACGTGACTTTAGGTCGTCCAATATATAGAGGTCACTAAGGGTCAGCCAAGGTCTGAGCGCATGCATGCGCACACGGCAGAATCACTAGCACATAAATGTGCTGGGAACATGCACACACATGCACACAGATAGAACACTGACGCATGACTACGAATACATGCATTTGAATGTGAATAATGGATTTGACATTAAGATAGGCCTTTCCTCAGCATAAATGCACATGCACACGCACACACAGACACACACACATACATACACACACACACACACACATTAAGATAGGACTTTCCTCAGCATAAATGCACGCGCACACATAAACACACGCTCACACACATACATACATACACACACACACACACACACACATATATGCACACATACACACACGCACATTAAGATAGGCCTTTCCTCTACACAAATTCACACACACACACACACACACACACATTATAACCAGTGGGCCCAACTGTTTGGACCACCTCCATGGAGCACCATGACCTCTGGTAGGCTGTAATTGGTTGGTGGACAGCTGTTGATGTGCTTGCATGAGCAATTACCAGGCCAGTCCACGCGCAACCGGGGCCAGCCACAGTTCCGCTCCGCTCCCAGGAACCCAGCCTCGCGGCTAACACGCAGTGCTCTCACACACCGTTTCACATTCTCTCAACCACACACACACACACACACACACACACACACACACACAGAGGGAGATAAACACACAGCAATACTCTCTCTCTCTCTCTCACTTTATATTCCCCCACAAGATATCTCACACTTATGCAGACACACACACACACACACACACACACACACACACACACAAACAGTAGTGCTCTCTCTCCTTCTCAGACACTCTCAAACACACACACTAATACACAGGTATATCCTCAACTCTCACACATATTCCTCTAGCTCTCACACATTCAGGTCTTTCTTATACTACCACACACACACCATCCAAACAGCCATCAACAAGAAGCCTAAGCACTGTATTCAGTTCTACACATGAATACACACTGTGACACTCAAAGAGTAACATCCTCCTTGGCTAGCTTCCCACCCAGTGGAGAGTTGACCACAGGAATCTGTTGGACAATGAGGGGAAAGAGAAAGACGGGACAGAGAGTGAGAAAGAGAGAAAAGGAGAGAGAGAGAGAATGTAATGTAATGTAATTACTGCTTTGGTAAAATTGTAAAACGTATAGTCATGCCAGTAAAGCTTATTGAATTGAAATTGAAAATTGAATTGAGAGAAAGAAAGAGACAGAGAGAGAGAGAAAGAAAGAGACAGACAGAGAGCAAAAAAGAGAGAGAGAGAGAGATGGAGAGAGAGAGAGACAGAGGGAGCAAGAAAGAGAATGAGAGAGAGCGAGAAAGAAGGTGAGAGAGAAAGACAGAGACGAAGAGAGAGATGAAAGTGGAATGACAGGTCGGATGTGTGGAGAGAGAATTGTGACCACAGGCTAGCTTGTCCAGTTCACAGCCAAGATGACCGCGCTTTGACTTGGGCGCGAAACAGACAGCGTCAAGCCAGACTACACCCGACCGACAAAAACAGAGAAGCGCTCCCTTTCCACTGGAGCGAACCAGCCACACTCCTGTCTCCAAACCACCATCCGGAAGGTTCCCAAGTGCTAGCGGTGAGAACTGAGGGGGGTGGGGGGAGAGTGGGGGGGGTGGCTGATTCTATTTCCCAGCAAATTTGCGAGGTGGACAAAACCTCCTGGATTTCAGCTGCGCTCAAAGTGACTTGACCTCGATCCTCGCTCTGCATGGAAATTGCCGCTAAATTGGATGTGTGCATTCTTTCTTTCTTTCTCTCTCTCTCTCTCTCACTCTCTCTCTCTCTGCTGCCATGATAGTACTGTGAAGTTCTGTCTCGCTGGCTGTCACGGGAGTTGAGACTGTGAAAGCCTGTCATGATGGCGGGCTGGGCTCATAGAAGACTGCCTTGTCCCACTGGTTTAGCCTGGGCCACTGCATGCTCGCAGGAGGTTAAGCAATAAATAAATGTGGGCTAGTTATTAGCACCTTATAAAGAATTTATGTTGGTTATGAATTCATGACCGAAGTAGTTCTAAATCTCCGGAGAGATTCGGTAATACATTTTGGCAACAATTGTTTCCTGAGCAAGAACTGCGCTTTGTGTGAGTGCACTCACAAGCCCCCAAGAGACTGGTGTAGAGTGAAGATTTGGTGTTCGAACGTCCAAAAGCAAAAGAACATGAATTAACATGAGCCTTACTTCACTTGCAATGAGAAAAAGGAGTGTGTTAGGAGCAACATTTCTCCCTGGCTCTTTCACACACTCACACACACACACACACACACACACACACACACACACACACACACACAGACACACACACAGACACACATACACACACACACACACACACACATACACAGCGAGAGAGACACACACACATACTTTCAAGTTTCACTGTCAACTAAAGTTCATGGGGGTTTCTTAGTACTGATTCATTCTCTTCTGCTGTAAGGGAGTTACTTGACTGTGACAGAGAGTCACTATTCCCATAAAGCAGACAAGCCCGCAGTCATTTTCAGGACAACTATCCCCCTTAGTATTCACTTGCCTTCTTCCTGGCTCAAACGCGGGCGAAAACCAAACCTCGCTAGCGGAAGCTGTGATGACACGTTCTGCTATTGTTCAGCGAGATCAAAAGGAAAGAAGTCATATTGCCAACACACGTTCGGGACACATCATCCAGAAGGACCTTCTTTTTGTTTTCTTTTGTTTTTCTTTCTTTTTTTCTGTCTTCTTTCTTTTTTTGTACTCACATTCAAGCATGCCCGTGTGTGTGTGTGTGTGTGTGTGTGTGTGTGTGTGTTTGTGTGTGTGTGTGTGTGTGTGTGTGTGTGTGTGTGTGTGTGTGTGTGATGTCTGTGCGCCAGGAGCACAGCTGTGCTGAAGAAATCCAGTAGGATAATCTGCGGATGAAACTTTATTTGGGGCTTCAGGACATCAATGCTGTACTCCACACACCTCCTCATCAGGGAGACCGCACTACTGGCATTACACACACAGACACACACACACACACACACACACAGACACACACACACACACAGACACACAGACACACACACACAGCCAGACGGGCAGACAGACAGACACAGACAGTCACAACCACACATAAATAATCATCCAAATATTTTCATGCCAAATGTTCCCGAAACCCGTGTAAAAGGAAAAAAATTGATATACATTCATACACACACACACACACACACACAGACACACACACACACAGACACACACACACACAGACACACACACACACTTTGTCAGAGTGTATTTCCCCGCACAGGCAGCACTAATACTTTGAGGCAGTTTGCCAGAAACAGCTTTGGGGCTGCATAAATCCAAACACACACTCCATTAGTCTATCCCTCTCCTTCTCTCCTCCTGCCTGGACAGCATCCCTCATTTTAGACCTCTCAGGTGTCACTTACCTTTGTTAACATAGCAAGACACACCTGAAATCCAAACACTCTTATACTACTGGGGCTTTCATATGTGAAAGCATTCTGGTGGACTAGTCAAGCGTTCCTTTGATCTGAGGCTAGGGTCCAACCTTGCAGCTGTCCTCTGAGCTACTGTGTACTTAGGGTCATCTAGCTATTATCTGGATTTGATGGTTTGATTGACTGACTGACTGCCTGACCGACTGGTTAGTTTGTTGGTTTACTGACTGAATGAATGATTGCGTTGTTGACAGACAGACAGACTGACAGGCAGGCGGACAGACAGTCAGACAGATCCTCACCACAGCAGCGGCGATGTCGGCTCCCAGTGAGGCCCAGCTCAGGATTAGCGTCAGCACTCCGAACACCATCATCCTGCAGAGCACACACACACACACACACACACAGGTCACACAACTCACTCAGAGCACCACAGACCAGAATAGAACCTGAAGATGACCCAGTGAACACTCAATGTCAATGAAAGTGGACACCACAGTGACCACCACAATCACACAGGGGACACACCGAATACAAGGGCCTTCAAAATGGAGAGGACACTGAAGTGAACAACAAATAAACATTACAGCTTATTACAGTATATCACAGCACACTCACAGTCAAAGCATTACAGCTTATTACAGTATATCACAGCACACTCACAGTTAAAACATTACAGCTTATAACAGTATACCACAGCACACTCACAGTTGGGGGCAGCCGTGGCCTACTGGTTTGCGCTTCGGACTTGTAACCGGAGGATTGCCGGTTCGAACCCCGACCAGTAGGAGCGTCTGAAGTGCCCTTGAGCAAGGCACCTAACCCCTCACTGCTCCCCGAGTGCCACTGTAGCAGGCAGCTCACTGCGTCGGGATTAGTGTGTGCTTCACCTCACTGTGTGTTCACTGAGTGCTGTGTGTGTTTCACTAATTCACGGATTTGGATAAATGCAGAGACCAAATTTCCCTCACGGGATCAAAAGAGTATATATACTTAGACAGTCAAAACATTACAGCTTATTACAGTATATCACAGCACACTCACAGTCAAAAGTTCACTACCCATTTATGTCGATGCACATGGTTCACAAACAGCAACCCTGATTGGCAAAGAATGCATGACTGTAGAGAGGCACTGTTCCAGTCATGAGAGATCCATTTGAGAGAGCACACTTGAGCACATCTTCATGGCTCTGTCTCCATGTGGACATGGGTAACAAGCTTGGGCATGTGCCGTGGCTACTGAGGGTCCGTTCAAATAATCAATCAAGCCTGTATAAAGAAATGACCCAGCCAGAGTTCACTGGGTGTGAGAAAACACAGGCCTGCAGCCCTGTGATCCATGTTAAGCTGGCCAGACACTGCGTTATTTTGTTTGTTTTTTTGTTTTGACATGGTAACTCGCACTACACGATTGCTTTGTTCACACTTGACATTCGACTGCTCACACTGAAAGACAGTCAGTGGAACTTTTTGATAATCCAGGAATCCAGTCGGAATCTGACTGGAACTAGGACTTTGATTGTTTGATTGT
>NW_027468674.1:18510783-18518283 GCF_046254945.1 Alosa pseudoharengus | reverse complement strand
ATATTGCCAGAAGTACATGATATAGCATAACATTACACATAATATTAACATTTATTTTTCATATAGTGCCTCTTGCAAATGAACCTATGAAGCAGACCAAAGCCTTGGGCCATTATTGTCTAATCGTCCAATTCATTTCCAAATTAGCTTTTGTTCAGCTCCGTTAAGAGGTCGGCCAATGGTTGCTAATATTTCATCAGCTCCAATAGATTATCGTCTTGGCACCAATAAGGGAGAGAGAAAGGTTCTGGAACAGGTGGGTGCGCACGCACGCACGCACGCACGCACGCACGCACACACACACACACACACACACACACACACACACACACACAATGCACACATTAACACACACACACACATAAACACACACATTAACACACAGCACACACACACACACACATACACACACACATAAACACACACATTAACGCACACACACACACACACACACACACACACACACACACACACACACACACACACACACACACAGACAGACAGACAGACAGCAAAGAGATGACAGAGAGGGGGAGGGAGAGACTGGACTCCTGTGCTCTGCTGCTGCTCCTCTCCCAGTGTGTATGGAGCTGATGGATAATAAGTAAGGATGAGTCTCTGGCCGGCGCTCGCTGCGTGGGGGATGAGAGAGCAGGCTGGCTCGCCCAGCTGTCCCCACTCAATCAGGCAATCAGGCAGCGGGCCGAGAGCCACGGAGACACCCACAACACACACACACACACACACACACACACACACACACACACACACACACACACACACAGATACACACACAGACACAAACAGGTGCAGGCCTGACTGGCAGAGAGAGGGAGAGAGGGGGGGGGAGTGAGAGAGAGGGAGGGAAAATGAGAGGGATGGAGGGAGAGAGAGAAAGGAAGGAGGGAGAGTGAGATAGAGAGAGAGAAAGGGAGAGAAAAGGAGAGGTATGGAAAGAGAGGGAGGGAGAGAGAGAGGAGGGAGAGTGAGAGAAAGGGAGGGAAAATGAGAGGGATGGAAAGAGAGGGAGGGAGAGAGAGAGAGAGGAGGGAGTGCGAGAGAAAGGGAGGGAAAACGAGAGGGATGGAAAGAGAGAGAGAGGGAGGGAGGAAGAGAGAGAGAAAGAGGGAAGGAGGGAGAGTGAGATAGAGAGAGAGGGGGAGAGAAATGGAGAGGGATGGAAAGAGAGGGAGGGAGAGAGAGAGAGAGGAGATAGAGGAGAGAGGGGTCTGTGGCTTCAACAGCACCTGGGATCTCCAGATATCTAGATAAACATGGCTAGAGAAGTACTTGAGAGTGGCAGAATTACTACTGCATAGCATACCTGATGTCTACTTTAGCATTATCTTCCTTAAGCAAACAGGTTTCCAAAAACACCATTTGTAACCCTGGGGCTATGATCTGTGAGAAATGCAAGCCTTGATCAACCCTGCACTGCATGACGCATGGTTCCTTTGATACAGTTTCATGAAACTGAGATAGTAATTGTTGCATGATCAATCCGTTGCCTGTGGGTGTCCATGCTATTGCAAACATCTGTATTCTTTTTGAATAACGTTTGTGTTATTCAGAGCTTGCAAGCATTCCGTTTCTTTTCTCTTCTGATGTAATTTGTTCGGCGTATAACCACCAACCTCGCAACGGCTGCTGTGCAAATTTGTACTACAATCCATCTTTATGAACCAGCCACGTATCACAACCGCTTGCGCCGGCAAAGGCACTAAAATGAACCTGAACCTGTTGAAATAAGAGCGCTCCCACATCCACCTGTGTGGGGGACTCAGAGACAGATAGGAGGGGAGGGGGACCAGACTTGAGACACTCTTGAGACCTGAGACACACTTGAGATTTGAGTCTGTCTCCGTGCTCCGACAAACACCACTCCTGACGTCTCAGGTTCACAAAAGCCTCGACACTGGAACTGCTTTTCATAGGTGGTGTGGGGCTGTTGGTGTGTGTGTGTGTGTGTGTGTGTGTGTGGGGGGGGGGGGGGCACGTAAGCGGCTGCCTTGGGACACCAATGGTCCAAAGATGAACGGGTGATGGAAGATAATAATGACTAACACCCCCCCCCCCAACCCTCACACCTCCAACCACCCCTCACCCTCCAGGAACACAAAGCGCAACAGAAGCCTTGGGCCTTGGGCGTCCACAGCTGCCACTACTTCTAATATAGAAACCTGAGATGCACCCACCCTATTCATCCTCCTAGTCATGAGTCCATTAGTGCTCGTCTTCAGTGCCTCGCGCTTTTATGGGAGTAAAAAAAAAAATCAATAACCGACACGAGGCACCACCTACGTCTTTGACACGCAAGGTCGTGATGGACAGTCTGGTCTCCAGAGCCCATCGAAAGGTGGATCACAGAAAACGATGATAAAGAGCAGAACATTCCGGAGAGAGTGATGTGGATTCAAATAATGAGAGACCACAACCCCCTGAGAACTGGTTGTCTAGGATACTTCTTTTCATCTGTGCAGAGGTTTTCTAACCTCGATTAGTGAGCATGATGTGCTGTACGTTAATGGGAAAATAAATAACCATATTTCAAGTTTCACGTTTTATTGTCGCATATACTTTGCAATAAAGCGAAAATATGTGAAGAGTTTCCAAAACGCTATATACTCCATTTTGATGAATTTTCATGAATCATTTTTTATATTTTGTTTTCCAAGTCATTTCAGTGGACTGTAATTGGGTTATGGTTATAGATTTATTGTTACTCAATCAAAACAACACAACTGCAATTTTATTGATATTACTTGAAATACACAATTAAATAACATGACTTACTAACGTTTTCAAAAACAGAGATAAAGCGTTTTAGAACCAAACTCTTCATGTGATGTGCAAGCAAGAAAATGTTCTTCTTTTTAAAAAACAGAATGGCATTGAAGAAGAACCAGGTAGGCTGTCTGGATTCCCCCACCTGAATAAACCCAGTTTCTATAAAGCCAACCTATGCCATCCCTTTTCCCTATAACATAGCACAGAAGAGCTGTCAAGTCAATTCATAAGATAGAGATGCTACAGACAATACTTTCATATTTGTTTCGTTGGACATATAGAATCAGCCATGTCTGTTATGTCAGGTCAGACTCCAAGCTGCTATGGGCTGAACATCAGTTTGTCTATATCTCTGGTACTCCATGTTTGCTTTTGAAAACACTAGTGGTTAAAATTCAGGCTAAAATCAGAATATTTCCTGGTCTGAAAAGCCATTTGGCTGGACAAGCGCTCCGACGGAACGAGAGAAAGAGAGAGAGACAGAGTTAGAGAAAGAAAGACAAAAAGAAAGAAAGAAAGAGAGGGGGTTGCTAAGAAGGAACAAAGGATGCTTTGACACTACTACTTCCTGTGTTCCATGTTTCTCCATGAAAACACTACTGGTAAATCAGTCAGGCACCAGCCTGGCCCACCTCCCCCCCAGGGCGGGGTCCTCACCTGTAGTACTCCACGCGGGCGGTCTGGTTGGCGAGCGCGGCCAGGTCCACGTTGAGCTGCTCCCAGTCGGGCAGGCCCAGCAGCTGCTTGATGATGCTGTCGGCCATCTGCTGCATGAACTGCAGCGTCTGCACAAAGTCGCCGCGCGCCGCGAAGATCTCGTCGAGACGCGACAGGTGCTGCGTCAGGCCGCTCTCCATGCTGCCCATGGTGCCGGTCACCTGTCAGGACGGAAGAAAGGAGAGGTGGTTAGGATGGCTTAGAAACGGCTGTATGTGGCCACTTGATTGAGAACGAGAATCGATTGAGAATCGATTGAGAGACCAAGGAGAAAAGAAGCCTACACAAGACCTCCAATGAATGAGAGAGAGAGAGAGAGGCGGAGAGTGAGAGAACAGACAGTAGAATAGACAACACACATACAAGTACACATACACATACATACACACACAAACACACACATATACACACACACAAACTCACACACTTACACATACACATACACATATACACATACACCAACACGTTTCTCTTGGTCTGTCTCACTGTCTACACAGATAAGTAAAAAGACACCTCCTGACAGACAGAGTTCAAGGAGAGCAAACTACAAAACTACACGAGTTTATAAACTCAGTTGGGTGAACAATGCAATGCATCGATCTCAATCATTTATATAGAAGCTCATCCTAGTCAAACTGCACCCTGATCAATATGCACCGCTGATGAGAGACCAGTGATGGTGTTGCAGACTGCATACCTAGCTAATGCACAATGTAGCATAACTGAATCAGAGTCACAAACAAGTGAGGCTGATTCACAAACAAGGTGTGCAAACACGGCCGGCCGACTATACAGAATGCAAATGCTTCCTCTTAACTTATGCATGCCTATTTGACAACATATACCGCCACGCATTGCAATTTCAAAATCAAAGGGCTTCAAGCAAAGAAAGGTTGTCTGAAGGGGATGATTTCACATTCTGTTGGTATTGCTGTATAAATATCTGACTGGATAAAAATCTGACTAGATAAATAAAGCCAATGCATCTCAATATACTATCCAATATACTGAATGTGTATCAATGTATATATATATGGATCGACATAATATAATGCAGAAGATAACTTGAAGACCTGCTGGCCTGATTGCTTTACATAAGTCCAGATGAGCAAATGAATGTGTGCCAATGTGTATCCTATATGTAATATATATCAATGTGAAACAGCACAGCAATCTGGCAGAGCCCTTGTATACACCACTAAGAATGCTCAGCTGAATGAATAAATGAGCAAGTCGATGCAAATAAATGTCACATATCACATATGAGTCTATCGTTGTATAGCAACTCAGATAAGGTAATTTGCAGTAGATAAATTGCCCTTACTGAACTTTCTGCATGGACGGAGTCCAGCTAAATGACTGGAGACCGCTGCTGGAGTGAAGAGCAATGGGGAGGTTGGACGTGAGAAGGGGATTGGAGACTTCAGGGCTGACCGAGTGACTGACAGCTTCCCTCTGCTGTGGTGAAGCATGGCTGGCACCGGACACAATACTCCCCATTCAAAAGTCCTCTGGTAGAGCTGGGGTGCTGTGTGTTTAATCTAGGGGCGCAACGTAGCCACACGAACGGGAAAATGAGAGAGGAGAGAAGCCTCAGCGCGTGTGTGTGTGTGTGTGTGTGTGTGTGTGTGTGTGCCCGGAGGTTATTTTCAATCTGTGGCTACTCTAGGGACGTGTTTGGGGAGTGCTTCCTTCCAACTAACAGCAACTCATGCACGCACACACACACACACGCACGCACACACATACACACACACTCATGAGTGTTTCAGCATGGCTACGGGTATACACAAGCCTCAGAAGGAGCACTTATTTGGAATGAAATAAATAAAGGATGACACGAGTGACTGGAAGCAGCCCAGCGTCCACACTTGCGTGCTTGTTAGGCATTCGGTCCAATTGATGGTTTCCCTCCCAAAACAACTTATCAGAGGTCTGTTATTTGGTGCTGTGGGGCTCCCAAAAGAGTCGAAATGTGTGGACTCGTCAGTGGAGAGGAAATGTGGGCTCATATTTTGGAAATATACTTAGAATGAATGAAAGAAAATGAGAGAGGCAGGGAAGGAGTGAGTGATAGAGAGAGAGAGAGAATAGAACACACAGCAAGAAAAAGAAAAATTGAAATGTAGGTCCATATCAATTCCACATGTCTTCCAGATCATTATCCAATTCTCATATACTACAACCGGAGGCAAGAGAAGGAATGAAATAAAGTAAGCGAGAATGAGACTGGGAAAGAGAAAGGGAGATAGAGAGAGAGAAAGAGGGAGAGAGAGAGAGGGAGAGAGGGGGTGGGGGGGGGGGGGCACAAAGAGTGAACTGATCCTCTCAATTGTGATCAAACTCATCCCCCTGATTTCCTGTAATTCATTTCTAGCTCCCACAGCCATGAGGCCCTCTCTCTCTCTCTCTCTCTCTCTCTCTCTCTCTCTCTCTCACACACACACACACACAAACACCTCAGCAGAAGGTAATCCAATCCAGCGTTGCTGTATCCCCATCGCTCATCTATATTGATTTAGTCTGGCTCAGGGTCCATTCAGTGCTGTTATCAGATCCCAGCGCAAATGACTCGGCTTCCCACTATCCCTCCCTCCATAGGCCGAGAGCTGCCCCTCCCCTCCCACAGGGGGGGTTGCCAGAGATGAAACCTCCACGGGCAGTAGGTCCTGTGGTTGCCAGACGTGATTTCACTCCCCGCCCGCCCCCCTACGCACCCACCACTCCGCCGCAGCCGACATCGCTCATCTTCACAACCGCCGCTATTCCAGTCGCTTTGTGCAAACAAACTCGTCCATCACGAATCCTCGACTACATTTTTAAGTTACGACCCTGATATCTGCATGGCTGCAGCCCAACCCCCACCACCACCACCACCACCATCACCACAACCCACTCCGCCTCTGTGTCTATTTCTGTGGTCTTGTTCCTGCTCAACTGCGACGGCTGTTTCTGAACTTATTTATTTATTTATTTCCCCTTCTTACCCGTGCGGCGTTTAGGGCTGTAATTGATTGCCTGGGCTTTTTCTGGGTAGACAGGAGTCTCCTCAAATGAAATTTGAATGGGGCTGCTCAGGTGTGAAATACTACACAGGCTTGGCTTGGAAAAAAAGGAGACTTTTCCAGAATGTTCCTTTTTTTCTTGTTTCTCGTTTTTGGGGGGGGGGGGGGGGGGGAATGTGGACCATGAAAAAAAAAAATTAATGAAAAAAAGGGGGAAAATAATATATACCGGTAATAGTGCTATATTTTGAGAGAGGAGATTACACATAAATACTCATTCCGCTGGCATTTTTCGATTTGAGGAATGTGATGACAGCACATTTTCTTTTGGAAAAATGTGTCTACTGCCTTCAGGAAGCCCAGAGAGAGAGGGCCAGGAGTGAGGACGCAAAGCAGCCAATCAGCACAGAGGAGATAGAGATGGAGCGAGGGATCCACAGTGAGATAGAGAGGAGAGGAGGAAGGAAGTAGGGGTGGGCGATATATATCGTCTGCGATAATATCGTGATTGTTGTTTTAACGATGTGCAAATTGACATTATCGAGTATTTAAATTACTTATGGGGAAAAAACACTCGAAATCACGCACTGAAGACTCATACATTCCCAGGAGGTAGGCTATGCGGGAGAAGTGCAGCAGAACAAGTGTCACGTGATCACTAGTGGGTCACAACGTTGTCCCATGCAGCCTAATGTTTATTTTGTGCAGGGAGTTACTTGGGATTTTATGCGCTACTTCTGTTCAAGTAGCATTGATGAGACAGTCACGTTTTTTGCTACACGGTATTATATGGAGAGAAAACATTAGCCTTTGAGTATTTTAATAGTAAGTTGTAAACAAATAACTATTCTCATGTAACTCTTTTGTAAATGGACTGAAGTTCGCTCTAAATATCTACGTTTGCCGATTATGCTAACCGTTAGCATCTCTATGGGATTTCTCATATACATTAGCCATAAGCTAACGCATTAGTTTCTATTCTGTAACTTGG
>NW_027468674.1:18498283-18500783 GCF_046254945.1 Alosa pseudoharengus | reverse complement strand
TAAACTCTGTTACACACAGTTGACACTTCCCGATGTGGCTCAATTGAACTGAACACACTCTGCACTTGGAGTTTCCCCTCTTGATGTTCCATCGAGTGTCACGCCATCAACAGCCATCCACGCGACATTGATCTGTGGTCAGTGGAATTGCCCATCATTACAGCAGGGCAGCACGCCAGAGATGTTTTGCGACAGCCAATCAGGAGAGAGCGGGACTCACACTGCGCCATCTGTCTGGGAGTTGGACTGGACAGCGAGGGGACAAAGAGCAGCTTGACACAATGTGACAAGAGCGGCTCTCTCTCTCCGTCCTAAGGACGACATCATGTGACCCGGTCAACTCCACAAGGAGGGTCAACCAAAACAGACACTGACAGAAGCCACTTATCAAGCGAGACGTTAGACTGACCGCATCCGAGACCAGACAATAAGGGCTTCACAAAAGAATGGGCCAGCATGAAGCATAATTGGGACGAATTATATATGGCCTTATAATGTTCCAATAACTCAGACAGAGGCTAGTAAATCAGTACAGTACAGTGAGTGAGATTTAACAGATGGCTTTATCTATAGTGACAGGGAGTTGTGAATGCTCACAAATCAAACCCATGCAAAGCATTTTTTTAGGCAGCTAATGCTACAAATGTCAGCAGGAAATGCTCTAGGTTCAGAGAGGGCACATCGCCCCCTGAATCATAGGTCATTAAACTAGAGACACTAATTAGCACGGTTCCTTAGCCGGGAGGATGGACTAATTAGCAAGACCAGTTGTCCAGACACGCAGCTGACAGCTGAACCGTAAATCCTCATGTCCACTCAGTCTGTGTGTGTGTGAATGCCTTACATTGAATTGGAACACAATTAGGTCTGGCAGTGTTGTTTTAAGGCAAGGGAACAAGAGGCCTGCAAAGCCATGGCTGCATTTCTAATGTATTTTCACTGTGGTGATGATGACTATTTGCTATTCAGCGGTGGCCCTCAGATTGATTTCTTAGTCATAATGGTGGTCTCTGAGACACACTCTCAGGACACTTAGTCAAGGGGAGTGTCCTGCACTAAGAGGCAGGTAATGGCGTACACACCCGTCGCAAAACACCTACCAGGTTGTCAACTCCACCCAGCGTGTGGTTGGCGTTGTACAGCGAGTAGGTCAGCTGGTACACTCCATCGTTGGTCTCGCTGTTGCCATAGAAACCCACTCCCACGGCGGCACTGCAGGCAAGGACAAAGAAGAAACAGAGGTCAGCTTGGACTCATGGAGTCTTAACACACCACCACCATCACCACCACCACCACCATCACTCTCACCATATTTCCACCACAGGGTTTTCTCTGATAATCGGCAGATTTCTCTGACAGTAAAAGAGTATTTTTATTTGCTCCAGATAGTTTATTTAAGGTCAGCGTTCCTGTGGGACAGGTCAACTGGCAGATCAGAGTGCTAACCACACAAAGGTCATGAGCTACCGTCTGATACCAAGCAAGCTTACACTGATGAAAAAATCTGTAACGTTAGTCAATAATAAAACATCTGGAAATCATCCGCTAAATGATTAGATGAAATGCAAGGTGCGATCACAAGGGAACAAGAAAAGGCTGTCCGTACAAGAGGTTAAAGGTCATGGTCAAATGGTCATTTTCCATCCATAAGTTACCAGTCTCATAGCAACACATTAGAGAGGACCACAACAGAATGACAGCCATGCAGCACAGCCACCTGGATAACACATGGCTAATAAGCAGCAATACAGACAACGTGAGCACGCACGTATACACACACACACACACACACACACACACACACACACACACACACACTCTCTCTCTCTCTCTCACACACACACACACACACACACACGCACACACCGCACACACACAATCTCTCTCACACGCACACACCGCACACACACAATCTCTCTCACACGCACACACACACACACACTTTCTCTCTCACACACACACACACACACACACACACACACACACACACACACACACACACACACACACACACACACACACACTCTCTCTCGAACATAGGCATACCTCACGGTTATAGAGACCAAAATTATCACGGTTTTCGGTATTATCACGGTGTTTTTAAAAGTGTGTTCAATATGTTCAGAAAGCACTGATAGGCCTACAAAAGAGCTGAAATAGTTTCAAAATGTGTCCCGTTCACTTTTTCATATTAAATTGGCTATGTGCTTATATGGAGTTTGCTATTTCTGTTATTTGGATCCAATGAGTGAGACGAAAGTAAGTGTTCAAAATAAAACTTGCTACGGCGTTGGCTATGGCGTTCTCCTGATAACGTGAGTGGAATGGATTTCATGTGGACGCGAACATAAAAAGACGCAGAGTGGCTAAATGATACAGTGCACATTTTGCGGTGAAAATGTTCCGCCTTTTAAAAATCAGATGTAGCCTAATCCGAATCGCAGTTAAAACCATCAGTTAGAATCACTGATTTCAGAATCAGTAGGGTACCAGTTTTGTT
>NW_027468674.1:18470783-18483283 GCF_046254945.1 Alosa pseudoharengus | reverse complement strand
GCCAGTGTCCACAAACCCATAGACAGAAGCAGTATGAGCAAGCTGATGAATCAAATGAATGGATAGATAGAATAGACTCAGGTGAACAAACAGAGAGAACAAAAAGACACAGGGCAGACAGACGCATAACCGTTTGCAAATGCAGAGTGCTCGACACCAAAAAAACAGGGGGGTTTCTCCTTCCAGAGCTACAGCCCCCACTTCAGTCTCTATCGTGTGTTGGGAACCTCCAGAGTTTTGAAACAATCATTTTGTGTTAACTCATCACCACTCAGTCACAAGCAACGACAGGACTGGACCCAACAGGACCCAATCCCACCACCCGCACCTAAGGGTCTCTGGCCAGTACTGCCTGGGCCAAGTCGTGAGAAAGACGCAGTTAGTGGGTTATGGGCCCAAATATATATTCCTGCGTCTGTGTCCCACGCACGCAACGGGTGACGAGAATTGCGTCGTCAAAGCGGCATGCGGGGTGTGTCATGTGCCTCCCAATAATTGTGACCGCGCCTCAATGACGCACGGAGGAGTAACGCCCCTGATCCACTAGCACGCGGTGCGAACACCGCGACGCAGTATCCCTATTCATTTCTATAAGAAGCGAATTCCGCACCCGCATAGGATTCTGGGTATGCTGTGCGACGAGTGCTGTGGCTGCGGCGCGTCAAAAAGTTCAGCAATCCCCAACTTTATGCAAATGAATCCGTCCATCGCGGAGCGAGTATCCAATAGTAGAGCAAAACGCAGGGGAGGTCCATCATCACGTAGCCTAAACAAAACCTAATTTTCCGGTAGTGTGGTTACCGCCAACGTACAGAAACATGTCAGATGAGAAAAAATAATCATAGCAGTGTCTACATTCCCGTGTTTGTATGATGTGTGGCTAGAATCCTACAGGGACAACTTCATGATTGAAATGACCGCCCAACTTGCAAACTAATTTATAGATGTGACTTTCCCTCTGTAATTTCAAAATAGTGGAGGAAAACATTTTGTTTGGTTGTTTTACTAGGCTACCTGCTCTTGCCCTGCCATTTCCAAACATCTACAAAAGGGAACGCCCATCAAAGCGTCTTCATGGAGGGTAGCGTCGCGATTTGGGGAATTCGCATCGCGTGCTAGTGGATCAGGGGCGTAAGTCACTTCTTTAAGTCTTTAAGCCTCCGCACAAAGGTGCCGACATGAGTGTAGCACACTCCACTTTTGACATTCAATGACATTAGATTCCATTGTTTTCAAAACAACCTCGCACCCCCCACCATCGAACCTTTTAGCATCCGCCTTGTAGATTACGAAGCTGTTCTATTTTTGTCGGCGCCGCTCAATACAATCTCTTGTTTATCGAATGCTTGTCAGTTCAAAATCTCTTGTGCTTGCGTGCGTGGCCAGGAGGTGACAGAAAGTCTCAGCGCATGTCGGCACCTACAGTATGTGCTGAGGCCTTTAGTTTTCTCACAACCAGGGGAGAAGAGTTACAGTATCTGACTTTAGACAGAGTGACGATGGGTGGAAATAAAACACAGGAGGAACAAAATCCACAGGACTTAACATTTAGATTCTTTGAGAGTCTGAGACACAGAGAGAGACAGAAATGAAGAGAAACAGAGTGTATTATGGCCATAACTGCATTCCTAGCGCTAACCAGGGACCACACCACTGCACTTAACCCCACAATATGCCTTGTCTCTGCGGAGGCGAGCGGGAACACCAGCAACTAGGATAATTTAATATATACAGCACACTTCTACCACATGGGCAGCCATCACGGGACGAGAGAGAGGCAAAAAAAAAATAGATCCTTACAGGCACAGAGCCATACACACACACACACACACACACACACACACACTCTCCTCTCTGTGTCGGTTTGTCTTTCTTTCCCATTCGCTCACTCACTCACTCACATGGATACACACACCGACACACACCGACACACACACACACACACACACAGCCTCTCCTTTCTGTGTCTGTCTTTCTTTCTCACTCACTCACTCACTCACTCACTCACATGCAGACACACACACACACACACACACACACACACACACACACACACACACACACACACACACACACACACACACAGCTTTAGAGAGACAGGCACACAACCACCCCAACAGTAAAAATGTAATTTCGCTCCCCATGTGTGTGCTCTCCTCCCTTTCGACTTTCTGAGGTTGAAATCAGATGATGTAACGGCCAAGCTGTGCTCTCTGTGCTTCAGGCCAATACGTTTGGGTGTCCTTGGGCTACACATATGGTTTTTGATTTGTTTTCTGATTTGCAGAAAATCCCCCACAAGCAGCATCAGCACAAAGACTACCAGCACTATTTGCAAAGCATAGCATTAGCATAACAATAAAAATTGAATGTTCAAAACATTAAGCAACATTAGAGTTTTTTTTTCCAGTCAACATAGTCAAATGGCTATCGTGACTCTTCAGTGTACTATGATCGGGATAGGTTTCCTGAGGGAATACTTTACAGCGAACCTTCAATTAAGTCAAGCAGTGTTTGAAAGGATTAAATGACCTCAACACATCAAGTCATCATCTAAACAGACTTGATAATACCTTAAAACAGACGAGGTTTGTCCAGTATTTAGACAGAAAGCCAATTAACTTCACAAAGCTCATTTGAAACAGGCTCAGAAAATGAGGCCGCACATATGTGATGCTATGTGCTCAACAATGACAACACCGAACGATAATTACTCAGCTAAGCAAACTTTCAGTAAATAAATGCAAATCAGCCAATTTATAAGATACTGTCCCCCAAACAAGGCCACATATAGGCTTCACTGCCACTACCACCATGAATGTTTGAATGCTCAGCTCACAGACAGTTCAGATAGGCAAAGGTAATAGCTTAATACATGCTGATGAAATGAGGCCAAGTCAGAGGATGCTACGCTAAACTGTGGGAAACAGTGACTGGTACTGTCCCTCATGGCCAGGGACGAGGCCGGCAGGGTCGTGGGGGTAGTTGTTGGGGGGATTCTCTGGTATGTCTGCATATCTTGGGATTTGCTGAACTAAGCGGTCAGACCCCTGGCAATGCTATGGCCTCGCATTCAGTCCGGGGCTCTTCTCTGAGACTGTGGCGACAAGATCAACAATGAGTCAGTCAGCCAGACAGCCAGACTACAGACTGCAGCTCTACTAGAGGAGACATACTTGTGATGCTCGACATTCACTGGACTGAACTAGACTGTCCTCTTGCCACCCAAAGGCATTCTGCCTAGCAAGGCAATAGTAGAGAATAAATGTGTGGTATTTACGCGGCTCTCTTTCCACTACTAGTCTGAGTCTACTGTGAGGGTCAGACGGATACCAGATGATCCGCCTGAAAGACAAGTGAGGTTTCTGTCGTGGCAAAATGAAAAACAAATGCTCTAATAAATAGCTAGAGAATGACTGGTGGCTACCCTCCATAGGGTAGTGTAGGAATGGCTACCCTCATACTGTACAACTGTGCGTTTTGTAGATCACCAAAGAAACAGGTCACCAAAAAACCTTCACAAACCAGAAGAAAAAAAACCAGCAAGGAGGAAGTTGGAAGCAGGTCGGGGTGGTATGTGGCACACAGAGGAAATGAGGTCGAACTCTTGGGCTTGCTGTCCTCTAACCTGTCCTGTTAACCTCTATTCAATGTCCCCATGAGCCTCCCAATGGATCTCACAGCACATCCCTACAACATTACTGGGTTTCAACTCAAGCAACACATACTTTGACTAACCTCTATATTATTTATTTATTTATTTTAAGGTTTATTTAGACATGGACAGTGCACATTAATGAACATAAAAATGTAAATGCGCCAGAATTAGCCAAAATGGCTATTTTGCATCTGTTGTCCATGGGCCGATGTTAACAGGCCAGATGTGCCTAGAAGAAACTCTACACACATCATACCTACACTATAGATAGACTAAGCTTTATAGCCTAATACCATGATGTCTCCTCATGTCATGATGATGTCCTCAAACCCCACAGACAAACCCAGTACATGATTGAGTGTGAGATACTTTAAGAGTCTGAAATGGTAGGAAGTGGAACATGAGAGTGTGTTGTGACAATCTCTGTTCTATGATGGTTATTTAGTGTTCTTTTGCGCCTCCGGGCTTCCCCTAATAATTCTCTGATTCACATCATGACACTATGAACTGTGAGTAATTCCGTCAGCGAAGTCTGCACAAATTCCGCCTTTCGGAAAATGTGTATAAAGGGCTCTAAATGTCGGCAAGACAGCCCTCACGCACTTGATGATTTAACAGTGGGACGGCCCTAAGCCCTGTCTGTGTATTTCTATGTGTGTAATGGCATCCTTACACCAGGAGACTTTGAAAAGATTTGGGAAAGATTCTTGAAAGATTTGAGTCTTTTAACTACGGTAATCCCCCCCATTCAAACTACTCAAAAGACTACAATCTTTCAAGAATCTTTCCCAAAACTTGTCAAAAGTCTTCTGGTGTAAGGATGGCTTAAGTCTCTTCGGGTTAAAACGTCTTCTAAATGCAAAAACGTTAAAGACAGATGCACACAGCTGTGCTTCACATGGTGGAAGTTGTAGTGAACTCCCCCATCTTCACTGGAAAAGGTACCTCGAAAGGAGCTGCATAAATGTAACATGTTATGGGGGGTGCTGTGTCACAACTGGCTACAGCCCCCATACCAAGTGCCCACAGGGGACCCGGATTCGAGTCCAACTCGGGTCATTTCCCGATCCCACCCCATCTCTCTCTCTCTCTCCCCCCACTCACTTCCTGTCTGTCTCTTCTCTGTCCTATCACAATAAAAGCAAAAAAGCCCAAACAAATACACTCTTAAAATGAATGTTTTGTCCCTATCTAGACACAGAGATGTGTTAAAGAACAACACAAGTTATGTTATTTTCAACACATATTGTGTAACAAATTAAAAAAAGTATGTCACAAACTGTGTTGTCCCCATCTGGACTACAGAGATGTGTTAAAAACAATGCAAGTTGTGTTGTTTTCAACACATTCGTTTTAAGAGTGTACACTCATAAAACGTAACATGTTATTGTTTTTCGCAATAAACGGAGCGACTGCAGCATCGCAGCTCCCTGCTCACCAGCATATGAGTCCGGCGGCCACGGCGGACCATGTGACGCAGCAGGAGTTGGGCTTCTTGCTCTCGTCCTCGTCCTCGTCCTTGCGGCAGCAGCACAGGCAGCTGAGGTAGATGGCCAGGCCCAGCAGGTTGATCCCCAGGCCGGCCGCCGCCACGCACGCCAGGAAGATCAGGGTCTGGATAGAGGGAGGAGAGAAGGTGGAGGCGGAACAGAGGATGGAGGAATGAGAGAGAGGAAAACAAGTTCAATTGATTTGTCAATGGTGGTTTTGTTTTTGTGATCAAGTTTTTAGTAACATGTGGTGTTATCCAAAGAGTTACAATGACCAAGTCAATATTACCCGGCTTGTCAATGGTAGGGTTTTTTATGGTTATGGTTATGGTTATAGTTACAGGATTTGGCAGATGCCTTTGTCCAAAGCGACACATACAAAAACAATATAATATTTAAAAATAATAATAATATTTTGTGTGATCAAGTTCTGAATAATATGTAGGGTTCTCCAAAGAGCTACAATGATAAAGCAATGTAAACCATTACAAGGACACTCCTGCCATACAGCGCTGTTCTTCACAGGTGCAGGTGTTCTGTACTTTTTGTGACATTAAACAACATGGTACCAGCTAAAGTACTTCTAGCAAAATTAAACAATCCCCTGTTAAGGGAATGCACAGTATAAACCAAAGATTCTAGAACAGAGCTCTGTAGAATCTTTGGTATAAACCAAACACATTGATTCACGGAAGCGTGACTCTTCAGCGTCAGTGCATTGCATGCAATCTGCTCAGATCTCTCATAGAACAGATTGCTTTCTCCACCCAAAAACAAGTGACTGAATTCCCCCCCTAAAATAGCCTAGGCGCGAATGGGAACAATAGCTCAGCCTACTTACTGCTCGCTGTAGGAAGCAGTGTCTAAAAACGGGCATGCCATTGATGAAGAAACAGCCAAGAAAACCACTCCACATTCCTCTCCTCTTAAACACACACACACACACACGTGTACACACACACACGTGTACATACACATACACACACACACACACACACACACACACACACACACACACACACACGTGTACACACACACACACACACACACACACACACACACACACACACACACACACACACACACACACACACACACACAGGATTGTATGCAGTTTTGCATCAGGAAGAGTAATGCATTCTCCTCATTTCGGTATCGTATCTGATGCCATCGACTCCACATCCATCTCTCCATGCAGGAGTAGAGGACAAGACAATAGGACTGCCCACCTACTCAACTGACCTGATCATGTACCTTCTCTCTTATGTTGAATTTGAAAAACCCAGAGGCCCAAGAATGGTGGACATTATGGAGAAGATGCTGGCAGTGCTGATATCTTTAATTGCTGTTATGAATAGGCCACGCTTATAGTGGAACATGCAATTTAATAAAGCAATGAATGACGTTTCAGCTTTGAAAACGTATGGTGTGTTAGTTAGGGGAGTTTTAGGGTGGATGGGGTTTAAGAGTTCAGTTTTGAGTTGCCTTGTTTACTGGTAGCATCAACTATTTTAGAACAATTCCAATCAATAAAGTATTGTTAAAAACTTTCTCAGTAGCCAGAGATGTCAAATTCTCACAGATTCTCAATTCTCATGCTTTCTCTTCACTCGCAGCCACAACATCCAGCCTAGTCAGCACATTAACTCTACGACTCTGTGAAAACACTGTACACTGTACTCTCTGAGGGAACACCTGAAGCGACGCCTCTGAACAACTATCTGTGCGGTGGGATGCTAACTCAGCTAACTCAGCGGAGTCTCCACATGCCCAGTAGCGAAGGCTTTAAACTCTACGGAGCTCCGCTACGGGAGATGTCATGCGGTATCACGCAAAGCTCCACTTGAAGGAGGAAAAATGCTTACTTGAAAAAAAAACCATATATGGATAAACTTGGGTTACGAAAAAAGTAAGCAAGCCAAAGAATACCTGCATACTTTTTCAATAATCATGGTCTTATGCTTAGCCTACTTCTTTGGCCAACTAAGCCTCGCTATATAGATTTTCATACAGAATACAGTATACTATGTGCACTCTATACAGTATACAGTATGTGGGTGTGTCTAGTATACTGTATTTATGGATGATTTAGTATAAATACATAAAAGAAACCTTGGTGAGAACTGGAGCTGAACCAGGCCATTGGTGCTCAGCGTAAGCCATTGCTGTTGGCACACGGTGCCCACTGGTGCCCATGTAACCCCCATCTCCTCTTGGCACCCCTCTCGTCCCACAGACTCACCATCTGCTGTAGGGGGGGAAGCGATGGGCGAGGGTGGGCATGGGCGAGGGGGGTGCCCACTGGCCCGATTAATGGCCGCCACGTCTCACCCACCGAGGGGCCAGACAGCTCTTTCAAGATGGAGATTTCAATTGCTTTGTCTGACATTTATTTTCCGATTGACATTTGATTTTTTGTTTTTTTCTTTCATATACTGTGGTCTTGGAATATTCCATAGTCATCTCACCCCGCATCACTGAAGGTGGTCACGACTGGTATCTGTGAGCCAATATGTTTGCTATTTATGAGTGCGCCTGATCTGCCAGCAATGTAATTGGATAAAAGGGACTGCTAAATGACAATATGGGAACTTAACCCAAATACATACAAAATGATGGAGAACTAACCCAGTGGGGAAACGTGAGCAGGGGAGACAACAAGGCTGATGCTGGGTGGTTGGAGTCGCCTATAGTCATGCTGCTGGCCATCGTGTAGACATCTCACACGCACGCACACACGCACGCAAGCACGCACGCAAGTACGAACGCACGCACGCACGCACGCACGCACGCACGCACGCACGCACGCACGCACGCAGAGAGAGAGATAGGGAAATAAATCAGACGCTGCAGGAACCTCTCTGCAGGAGAGATATATGGGCGTCTCCCTATCAGAGTGGCAATAATGTGTGTGTGTGTGTGTGTGTGTGTGTGTGTGTGTGTGTGTGTGTGTGTGTGTGTGTGTGTGTGTGTGTGTGTGTGTGTGTGTGTGTGTGTGTGTTAAAAGGGCTGTTTGACTGGGTGGTGGAGGAGGGGTGTTAATTCAATACCAATGGGAGGTGTTGGCGTGAAAGGTAGGGGGAAGGGGTTTGGGCGTGAGTGGTAATAACTGAGGAAAATCAGTGTGTGTGTGTGTGTGTGTGTGTGTGTGTGCTGAAGAAAAAAAATGGGATGCACTCGCATTAGCTGAAAAAGGAGGGAAAGGCACACAGCCAGGGAGGGAACTAATCACCCTCAGTAGCCACCCCACACACCCACCCACCCCACACACCCACCCAACACACACACACACACATCCCTCCCTGTCCTCCTGTCTCTTGCCATTGCTATGGCAACCCCAGGTTGTTGGGTGCTCTCTCTCTCTCTTGTTGGGCGCGTCTGAAAAGGGGGAATTATGCCGGTCTATTTAAATTAGGCAGCATGTGACGGGCCCAGCCTGAGCCACCCTGCACTGGTCTTATGACTCCACACACACACACACACACACACACACACACACACACACACACACACACACACACAGCAACCTGGAGCTAAGGACACACGGAACACAACAAAGATGGAGAGAGAAGGAAAGAAGGAAAGGAGTGGGAGAGAGAGAGAGAGAAAAAGAGAGGGGGAGTAGAAAGGAGAAGAGAAACGATACACACAAGGAACACAAAAGTATTAAATGGGAACGTCAAAAACCGTTGATGACAAACAAACTGTGAGCTTACCAACACAACGGCAAGCTGCTCAGTAGTGTGTCACACTGAGTTTTAAATTGTATCATCTCATTGAGGTCAGCGCTGTTCTGCTCTTATCATAACTACTATTTAGCTGTCATCCCAGCTTACCCTGCCCCCTGTGTGTGTGTGTGTGTGTGTGTGTGTGTGTGTGTGTGTGTGTGTGTGTGTGTGTGTGTGTGTGTGTGTGTGTGTGCAGGCGTGCTCACAGAGCCACTTTGAATTGAAATTTGGATAAAAGAAAATGTTCTCTTTCCCTCCTCCCTCTTCCTCTCTCCATCTCCCTCTCTCCCTGTCTCGTTTCATTTCATCTTGTTTTCACACACACACACACAAACACAGAGAGAGAGAGAGAGACACACACACACACACAGTGGGAGGGATGTCAATGGGACGCGCAGGTTTTTGTCTGATCCATTATCAAACGTGGATTCAGGAACGCCACGGAACAATCGGATCTGTTCTGGAATGCGAGCGCTTTCAGAGGGAACAGGGGAGCTCCAGCAAGACCACTCAGCCATGAACGCTCACCCCCCATGCCTCCATTCTAGAACCCCACCACACCCACTCACCTCCCACCCCCCACCCCCGACCTGCCCTGCCCTTCTCTGTTCCTCAGCGCTCCCTCAGCACCCCTACACACTCCCCAGCGCAAGCTCAGAACCCCCCCACCCCCCCCCTCCGCGCGGAGTGTTCAGTGCTCTCACACACGGCATGAGTGGGCGTGCGAAAATAATGACACATGAATTATGGATCACCTGTGCTCCTCGCTACAGAACAGAACAGAACAGAGAGAAGAGAGGAAGAGAGAGAGAGAGAGAGAGAGAGAAGAAGAGAGAGAGAGAGAGAGAGAGAGAAGAGAAGAAGAGAGAGAGAGAGAGTAGAAGGTAGAGGGTAAAGGAAAGAAGACAAAGACAGCAGGAAGGGGGAGAGAGGGGAGTATGCATGCTCTTACACTTACACACACGCTCTTGCTCTTGCTCTCTCTCTCACACACACACACACACACACACACATTATCAGGCGGCCTCAGGAAGCGAGCTCTCACCAGTCCAGTATCTGGGCACGGTCGATTGCCCTGATCTGTGTGAGACACAGCAGGGGCGGGGCTGGGGTAACTCAACACCTCAACCCCCTCATGTAGAGCCAGAAGAGCTGACATGGCTCATGCAGTGCCATCCCATTATCAACACACACACACACACACACACACACACACACACACACACACACACACACACACACACACACACACACACACACACACACACACACACATACACTCACACGCACTCACACGCGCACACACACACATACACTCACACGCACTCACACGCACACACACACACATGCGCACGCGCACGCACGCACACACACACACACACACACACACACACACACACACACACACACACACACACACACACACACACACACACACACACACACACACACACACACACACACCTCATGGATTAAATACAACACCACTATCCTATTCCGTCCAGTGGATAAAATCATCTGACCATTGACCACACGTAAGTGCCTAACTATCCCAGCATAGATAGATAGATAGATAGATACTTTATTGATCCCTAGGTGAAATTCAAGGTCCATACCTCTCCTATCAGGTCCTATGCATAAAAGCATCTGCTAAAATTACATTACTGTACACACCAAAGCAGTGTGTTCGTGTTTGTCCATATGGGTCTCATGTTTTGTGTCCAGCAGAGGGGACGGGGATGCCATGTTTTGTCCATCTGAATGCGTGCCTTTGTTTGTCTCTTTGTCTCTGGACGGGGCTATTGTTTCCCCTCCTTCCTGGTGTCTCTCCTCTGCCCTGCACTCCCCCTCTCCCTAAAGGGGGCAGTCCGGGACAGATAGAGAGGAGGGGGAAGTGTGTGTGTGTGTGTGTGTGTGTGTGTGTGTGTGTGTGTGTGTGTGTGTGAGAGAGAGAAAGAGAGAGAGACAGAGAGAGGAAAAGGGTGTGTGTGTGTGTGTATGTGAGTGCACACATATACACACATATGTATATATGTGTATATATATATATATATATATATATATATATATATATATAACAGAAATATATAATATTATAAATATATAACAGAAATGAAAAGAAAAATGAATGACCATAAGTCACACAGGATGAAAGATGACACTTGGTTAGACACAATCATGTGCTGTGCAGTGGATCTCAGACTCACACACACACACACACACACACCTCAGCAGAGGCCAATGTGATCTCTGAGGGCCACTCTGGCCTTCATGCAGAATGGACTGATCAGCATCTGACTCAGACTGCTAATTAAACCCAGTAGGATACAAGGCCCGCAGGATGCCCACCTCACTGCTGAGTCTGGACACTAGAAAAGTGCCGTTCAGGCAACAACAACGCAACTCCATGGGCAAGTGGCTCTTAAAGTTCTGCTGCCGCAGTTCTTATAAGAAGGTCTGTGTGTCTATCACACACACACACACACACACACACACACACACACACACACACACACACACACACACACACACACACACACACACACACACACACACACACACACACACACTCAGACAAAAGTTCTCCTACAGCAGTTCTCATGAGGCAATCTCTTGTCTCGTCTCAAACACACACACACAACCACACTCACAGACAGTGGTTATCAGAGTTCTCCTTTTTCAGTTCTCACAAGTCAGTATCTGTCTCTTTCACAAACACACACACACACACACTTACAGATACATACACACAGATAGCTTTCACAGTTTAACCACCTCCCCCCTATCCACCTGTCTCTCACACAAACACACTTACTTCCACACGCACAGTTGCGCGCACTACACACACCACATCACATCCTATAAGCCATCTAAATTCACTGAAACCCCTTAAATAGGATTTTGTCGAGTCGGCCTACATTTATCGGTGGCAGCATTACTGTAAAGGCGTCCCTGTGAATCTCGACACCGACAGGAAGTGTTCTCCAGCTCAGGGAGAGTAAAAAGAGGGCGCAGTCTGTCTGACAATACGTCGGCAGATTCATGTACTTACTTCACCTTTATCTCCCGAGACAAGAATTCTGCACTTGAGCGTCTTATCTGCGAGCAAAAGGTTCTCGGAATTCAGCCCCACACATATCAAAAGGAGGGAAGCGTGCGACTGTGTGAGGTGTTAATAAATCATTGTGAGAAGGGATGTCAGGCGGAGAACGCGGGTTCTAAATATGGATCGCGGAAGACCCCCTTTTCGGCTTAACTTTTTAACGCCGTGCGTCATTGCTGGTTCTCAGAACATAGAGAACGGAGGTTGCGCGATGTCACCCATACATCACGGCATTATCACCTAGACTCAGAGTGAGCTGCTGGCTGGGGTCTTTAAGGGAGGAGTTAAAGGGTGACCATTCTTCATGAACAAACCCAGGACACACTCACACACACACACACACACACACACACACACATGCCTCATAATGCCTCGCATTATCTCCATGTGGCGGTGCAATTAGTCCACTTACAATATATGTGAAGCTCAGGGTGTGGCAATTAGAGGAACACATTATTTTTACTCAGGAAGCTCACTAAGACTTCTGATGAAAATCTGTATATTTGCTTTGGATAATAGTA
>NW_027468674.1:18438283-18463283 GCF_046254945.1 Alosa pseudoharengus | reverse complement strand
CCCATCAGCCCAAAGGATTACGGGGGGATCTGCCGGCTTTCGATTCTCTCTTTCCTCCCTACAGTTGTTTAAGTTTCAGGGCCTGGGGGCCAAGGTCTGCCTCTGAAGTTCTCCCTGAGAAGAAAAACATACTTGAGCCGCAGGAAATCGGAGAGGCCTGCAGACACGGCCGCGGGGAAGCCAAATTTGTACACAGTTTAACTGGGAAAAGCTGCTTAACATCTGCATCAGGGACCAGACACCCACGGCAAAGTGTACAATGACGTAATGCATGCTATAGGAAAAGAGAGAGAGAGAGAGAGAGAGAGAGAGAGAGAGAGAGAGAGAGAGAGAGAGAGAGAGAGAGCCGGAAGAGCCTGTAACCGACGTGTAAATGGCAGTCTACATCTTAGAGGCAGAGTCAGAATTAATCCTTTAACAGGGACAAGGAAATGGGCATGTTATTTTTTACCAGGCCTAATGCATGCCTGGCAAACCTTCTTCCAGGTATCGGCCAGATCATATTCAGTGTGAGATTATACACAGGCATCTGGCCCAGAAGGGGGGTAAAAAGGCACAGGCACAGGCACTGTCCAACAGTGTTACACTGCTTGGAATCAAACAATAGGCTCTGGTGGATTATGGGTAATTGACCTATTTTGACATGCATGGTGCAGCGGAAGACAAGAGACGTGCGCGTCCAATAAAAGAGCTTAACAGGAAGAAAGGGGGAAAAAACGTGTTTGGAGTTCATCGTTTCTCCTATTTACATCATGTTCATTTACATAAGAGTCACTGGGGGCCCTTCGTATCTCTAAAAAAAACAAAGAAAAGGATTGGGTGAGAAAGCGGGAAAGAAAGAGAGAAGCTAGCAGAACGAACGAGTCAGCCAAAAACAGCGATAGAGAAGTACAACAGGGAAAGAGAGTGAGGGCGAGAGGGAGAGAGTGGAGTATGTAAAGAGACTGACTGACAGGATGATAGAGTGCATGTTTGTTGTGAGTGTGAAAGTGAGACAAAGAGAGAGAGACAGAGAGTAAAGGAGAGAGAGAGAGAGATAGAGAGAGAGAGAGAGAAAGAAAGAGGGAGAGAGGGAGGTCAGGGGATGGAGATTGTTTCGGAGAACCGAGGCAGAACACTGTTTCCTTGGAGCCTCCGTCGGCCCATGCCACTGAGGCAGAAAGATCTTTGCGTGTGTGTGTGTGTGTGTGTGTGTGTGTGTGTGTTTTCATAATTGAATGTCTGCTCGCTCCTGTCCAGTGCAAGACTGAGATGCGCTAATAAAACACAAATGGGGGTTGTATTAAGAGAAAGCTTAACCACAAGCTGTCTCTACCCATGGCAATTTCAGTGGGACACACACAACTGAGCTCTTTTGTCCATTTTGGTCGCTGCCCAAGGAGAGACGTGGAGGGTTTGTGTAGGCAACAACAAAGACCAAAACTTAGAGACGCGGTCATTCAACTGAGGCAAAACATAATTTTCCAAAAGCCGAGGAACATAAAGCCTGCAAACTAACTTGTCTCTCGGCGGTGAGAGAAGAATCAGCAAACACCACCCTAAAGACTTTATGTTTTCCAACAAAAATCTAAAAGGTTCCTGATGAAAAGTACCTGGCCTAACCCTTCAACTTCAGCCACCCTATCAAGTCAGTTCTGGTTTGAACTCATTAAAAGATAAGACTTCGGGCTGTCTGAAGCCCGTGTTTTGGTGACCTTGCTGTGCAACCTGCATTGACTTACTGCAGAAACGAAACCGCACACTGTGAAAGATCAGATGCATGACCACGGGGAAGTGAAAAATTCAATTTTACACACACAGAGCGTGAACAACAGTCCTTGCATACTCTCCATAGAGCCATAACACGCGAATATATCTTCTAGGTCAACTTGAAAGATTTGATTTCAAGGCAAAAGCTATAGCACTATCCTGTGGTTAAGGTGGGCTTCTTGGGTTACTGGCATTCCCATGATCATTTATGGGAGGTCAGCTTTCTCTGTGCTAAGCCTACAATACCATTACTAAGCCTAACAGACAGACAACGAGTCTGGCCCAAGTTAGAGCTGGGAAGGAAAACAGAGAAGTCAAACGCAAACCCAAAGCAGGCCTTGCATGCCCAAACACTTTGTTTGACCAGCATTAATGAAACGTTAATGAAACGTTAATGAAACGTCTCTCTCACTGCCATTCCATGAGTCATCTGGCGTCTTCCCCAACCTTCATTCAAACAGGCCCCTCGGAGTGTGACCCGAGAGACCATTCAAGTGGCATTCAAGAGCGCAGGCTCCCGTGGGACTGAGCGTCCGGCTCTGTGCAAGTTTTCAAGGCAATTAAAACATTTCCTACTAAAAGCGCTGTCTCAATGCTAAGTGATTAAGTGATGGGGGGGGGGGGGACGTAGGCGACACAGACCGACTGGGAGGGCTGTGGTATCCCCACCACATCCTTACATGTTATTTAAACACAATAGAGTCTCCTCCTCCTCCTCTGCCGGACGGGAAACAGCTATGGGGTTTGACAGATTCACAGGAAATGGGAGAATCATATGGGCCGAAAACCTTTTGACCCATCAATTCCTGACTTATACGCGGCAAACAGTGTGTGTCGTCAGCAGTGGCCAAGGCCAACTGGCCAGATGTGTGTGTGTGTGTGTGTGTGTGTCATTCCAGTTTGCTGCAGCCAACACAGCTTTTATTACACAATTCTGAATAACGGAACATGTTTTAAATAGCACTGAGCTTGCTCGAAGGGCCACAAACCAATTACAGTGTAATGAATCGTTAACAAAGGGGGGGAAAAAAGACTCAAAGTGGCCTCGACTATTTATCTCACATATTCATCCCTCATACGGCTTTTCGCGTAATTACACAGTAAAATTGACAGAGTTGTTTTCGACTCTAATAGAGTCGATTCTGACTCTGTCATAGAGACCCATTGGTCCCACCCCACAGAGAGTAAATTTGACTCTTCTCCTAGAGCACATTTTTCAGAGTTAAATTTACTCTATAGAGAGTTGGAAAATCACCAAGATAAACTCCACAGGGAGTAAAGAAAAATCTACTCTATAAGCCAACAACTCTTTCCAGAGTCATCTTAACTCTTAATGGGGTAATCTTAGTTTACCTCTATTCACAGTTTATTCCCAGCTACTCTTGCTAGAGTCACCATTTTGCTTGTCTTTATTTACCCTTTATCAAGTTCTACAAAATCTGAAGGACATACAGACAAATTATTGAAAAAATATTTATTACAAAATATTAAGTTAATGTATCAATATACAATATAAAAAGTTTCAATTTTTTTTTTTCCTTTTGTAAATGCATGTACAACACATTTGGCATCAAATGGAACAAAGCCACTAAAACATAATATCAAGTTGTTGTTAGTGATACATTAGCTTACATACCAATTTTACTCACTCTACAGTCTGTACTGAAACATTCTAGCATCACCAACATGTTTAAGTCCACACATTCTAACAGTGAAGCTACACCAGGCGCGTAACTGAAGCGTTACGTTCGCATAGCGTCTGCTGCAACAATTAGCTGCCACTATAATCAATGGAGGTAGCTACAACAGACGTGATAGCGGCGCGTCCGTTCGAAAAAAATAGACCATTCATTTAAAATGAATGTTACACGTCGCGAACGGAACGCTTCAGTTATGCGCCTGGTGCAGCTCATACCTAAGGCATGATCCAATGGATGGGGCCTAGAAGAGATTTTCAAGATGACTTAAAGTATGATTCATTTCCTCAACACTGCTTATCACTCAACAAAACTGAATAGTTTCCTTAACCTGTATCTCATGTACAGCAGAATGCATAACAGGAACCACTGTATCAAAATCTACCGCCAAATCATTACTTCTGTGTTCACTACAGTTATTTTCCAAAACATGAACATTATTAACGCTATACTCATGTAACCTTTCCAAATGTTTTCTAAAAGCCAGAAAATGTCCCTGAAACACCCAGTCTCACCACACTTTAACCTGAGTGTTCTACCGGGACACAGCCCATGTGGTGATTCTGCTACCTGGATCCTTTTTTGTAGTTCGATGCTGGAGGAAGAAAGACCTTTACTCTGTTTAATAGTCTTCTCTTTGAACATAGTTGACCACCTCTCAAGAAGGTTCGCTGAAATCTCACCAAACAGTAACACAGTCTTGCTCTATCTGATCCATTACATCCACGAATCGAGAGAATGTTGCAAGCATATGAGGTGATTGAGGGTCATGGACCATTTTTTCTGACGATAATCAAACGTTCACCTTCAGCCGCACAACTTCTTCATCAGAAGAATGCTTCATTAGAGATACCGCCTCTCTCAGCTGTTCTTCATTCAGGACTGGCTCGGGCACATCTTCAGAAGCTGGTCCTCCATTATGTTCATTGTGTGCTGGACTTTGTGGTTCCTGAGGCTTTCCTCTGAATTGTTTTAATACGTCAGGCCAGGTACCCTGAACCGCTGGCTGGATCATAGAAATGTTCCTATAAAACAGTGTAAAGTAGGGTGAGTTCCAGCATTAAGGGGAAATCCAGCGATTTTCCAAATAGATCTCCATTTCTTGGGTCACTGAGTATGTAAAACGAAAACAATCGGTTTTACATAGCTCTAGTTGCTACAGCCAGCAGCTAAAGCGACTGTGCAGCTACAGCACTACACTCTGGGGTCATGAACATTGGGGCTCAGGAACATGCCCCTAGAGTGTAGCGCAGTAGCTTCCTGGCTGCAGCATCTCGAGCTAAGTGAATCCGATTGTTTTTTTGTTTTGTTTTTTCCCCCCTGTACCGACAGTTCTCGGTGACCTTGAGAAATGGAGATCAATGTGAAATTCAGTGCACTGTAAACAATGTATTTGATCTTAAACAGATTCATTACAATTTGTATGCAGAAATACTTATGAAATGGTTTCATTTCAAGTTCAATCATTTGATCAAAAAATACTGTTCATCTGGTGGTGGAGATGCAGGGATTTAAAGTCAAAAGTCAAGCACAGCATGACAAATCCACACACTCACATCTGTGCAAAATTATCTTTTTATATAGCTTTCGGTCATAGGCCTTTTTCAGGATTCCTGAAGAGGGTCTATGACCGAAATCTAGAACAAAAAGATCATTTTGCACAGATCTGAGTGTGGAATTTTTTTGAAAAAAGAAAAAAATACCTCAGTGTGGGTTTCAGTTTAGGTTACCTTTGTGTTAATGGGCAGCATAAAGATTTTACCAATATTTAACTAGGGAAAAAATGCCACTTACTTGCTCTACCCCATCATCTCCCTTGGGCTTATTTGGAGACAAGGCAGTGGTGTCATCTGAATCACATAATGCATCTACTACAAAGCAGAGGACAGAATAAATCAGTAATATAGTCATGTCCAGTACCTGTGACGGCTGTATGTCATGTAGTCTTTGATGGCTGAGATTTTTAAACACTAAATAGGCTCAAAGACGGACATAATCAACATCCACAAACCCCACAGAATGGCATTCCATCAAAACAATGTGTTGCAACTGCTTTTGATATAGTCACAAAACTTGTACCAAGTTTTAACTACATTCCATATTACAACTCACCATCATCTTCTGCAGGCTTCAGCTTTAATACACCACAATTTGGATCCTTCACCACATCTTCAGACACATAGTTGTCAATCTTCTGTACCAAACTCATACATTTTAGCCCAGCTTGGTGTTTGGCTTCAATATCAAATTTCATAAACACTAAAATAAAAATTAACAGAACATTACAAAAAAAAAACTGACAATAGACTTAAACAATGCAACAATTGAATAAATCAATACCTTGGTTAAAGAAATCCTCTAGAGTGGTATCAGTTTCCACCATTTTAATGTATCTGGTCTGCCTGGTATTTTCACCAACATCCTGAGAAAACATAAAATCAAACATTCAGACAAAATCAACACTACTTTTAAAACACTTTCTTAAAACAAACCAGGTAACAACTATCTCAGTGACACTGACTAAACTAGTAAATGTGGCACGTGCACCTGTTGGCACTTTGCATTGAACATGTGTCTTCTTTGCTATCAATGATGCACATTCAGCAATCAGCACATGTCCTTGATAGTAAATTAATGCAGCTAGTTCTGAAATAACCAACTAGTGAAGGCCAAATTCATGCTTATGGATGCCTGTTTTACGTGAAACAAGCTTTTTGGTAGAGCATGAACTTTAAGCTAATTTGCCCTATTAATGACCGTTAATGTTAAGTAGCTAACAACAGTAACTGTTACCTCATTAAGCTAACCGTAGCCTTTATTTGATATCTGATTTGCATTATGCTAAGCTGCCAATGAGAGCTACGTTGGCTGATAGGCTAACCAAGTCAATGTTGACCATTAAAGACGATTATACTGGTATCATATTTGGTTGAGTAAATATTAACATGATAAAAAAAACGTATAGCATTGTACAATACAGGAGCACGAATTGACATGTACCTCATGTTACACAGAGGTAACGTTAACTTTCAACCTTCGTTAGCAGTTAACTTAACGTTAACGTTAGCCCCTGAAGGTCAACACATTTCAGAATGATATCTTGACCATACATTTACGTTAAGTTACACTCCTCTTTCGCGTCACCGCTTATCGTTTATCATTTTCGAGGCATACTACGGAACATGTGAAATAAATCTCTAGTAAGTGTATTTTATATGAACATCTACTCACCTTCAACTGCAGTTCAGAGAGATTCTAACCAGGCTCCGTCGCGTCGCTGCATTCTCTCAAATGGAAGGAAGTGGGTGATAGGCTACTAACGTTCGTCTCTGACCTGAGATGCCCGAGGGCACGTTCCGCCAGTTAGTAATTTGCCTGAGCCCTTACACACTTGCATGTAACAAACATACAATAATAATAATAATAATAATATTATAATGTTTGTTCGCTTTGACTATTCTTTGTGAACAGCTATAGGCTTGATAACAGAAACTCCGTTTATAGCCTGGTTTATGGGTGAGAGCTTAGCAGTATTTGCCTATTTTACTGTAGCACATGCTAGCCTACAAACTTCCAAGTATTTTTTTAGTAGCCTAGTCCAGAAAAAAAATCTTAAAGCTACCGAATGACTTTGGAATAAACCAGAAGAAAACACTTTCTTTTATGAATAATATCCAAATAATAATTAGGCAAACATCTCCCAAGAAATTTCTAAAATGGCGTCCAAATAAGAAAATGGGGTGGATGATTAACTCTTGTGATTTTAACTCTGTTGTTTAACTAATATGCCAGAGTACATTTTACTCCAACTGTAGTAAATGTAACTCTATTAGAGTCAATAACAGTCTACTCTGTCATTTTAACTCTTGGAATTTTACTGTGTACTCAACATGGCGGAAAACAATCAATTAATCCATTTTTTTTCCTGGCCGTGGCGCGTTGATTTAATCTCTAGCATGCCGATCTGAACCGGCCACAGAGATCATGACCGAGAGAAAACGAGAAGCAGGCCCCACTGACCGTGATTAAACATGCTGACCACAACCAGAGCCGCTTGACTGTAAGAGAGCCCCGGTGGGACCGGGGCAGTATAACTAAGCCCATGTGGAGTTTGTAGAGCTAGCTGAGGGATAAGCACTGTGTACAGAGATTTAGGCCTTTCACAGCATGTTTGAGCTAACAGAGCCTTAATTCAAATGCTGGGCAGTGCAGAGTCTACAGTCTAACCGAAGCTTGCTTAACTAGATGTACCGCAAAGTGGTACAAAATATGACCCGCCGCTCAGTCCTGCATATTCTCTCCGCAAAAATAAATCACGCTTGTCAATTTGTTCTCCATATCCTACTCCATCCCCTATTCTTGCAACCTTTTGTGTACGCAAATGAGTGTGTGTGTTTGCTTTTGTGTATTGCTTCTTTGTGCTTGTGCTTTTGCTTGTGTGTGTGTGTGAGGGGGGGTAATGGGGTGTGTATATGTGTGTGTGTGTGTGTGTGTGTGTGTGTGTGTGTGTGTGTGTGTGTGTGTGTGTGTGTGTGTGTGTGTGTGTGTGTGTGTGTGTGCGTGTGTGTGTGTGTGTGTGTGTGTCTGTGTGTGCGCGTGTCTGCTTGCTTGCATGTGTGTGTGTGTATTCACTTGTGAGTAAGTGTGTGGGTGTAATGGGGTGGGTGTGTGTGTGCCTGCTTGCCTGCATGTGTGTTTTTATGTGTGTGCGTGTTTGTGTGGGCGTGTTTGTGTGTGTGTGTGTTTGTGTTTATGTGCGTGCGTGTGTGTGTGTGTGTGTGTGTGTGCGTGTGTGTGTGTGCATGTACCACATGATGCCATTTGTTCATGCCCACAAAGTCAGGGAAAGCAAACAAGACTAAGCTCATTTCAGTGTTAAGTGTCAATAAAATGTAGTAGTTAGAACACTGCATCAGTGTTCACGTCTATTACAGCGCTACTGTGAGATGTTTTCCTGTCCAGTTGGCCATGTTATACATGCTTTACAACAGCAGATATACAGCAGTTGAAGTGAGAAACCTCTTAAGTTTAATAACCTGGCAAATGCTTTTGGCCCAAAGTCCAATCCAGTGTAGCTCAGCATCTTTTTGGAACTTAATAGTTTAATTTGGGCCCAGATTGGCCAAATCCTACTCTCCACACCAAATAGTCTACCTTCAGCATCGTAGGCCTATATCATCGCTACATAATAAAGATGAGATACAGGAATGCGCGGTGATAGTCATGAATGGAGAGTGGTGATAATCATGAATGGCGTGCTGTGGGTAAGTCTGTCTGTCCCTCTGAGACTGTTTCCTCAGCAGAGGCTGGCCCGGGCATCTCAGGATAGGGTAGCGATCCCCCCCCCCCCTCCAGCCGAGGCGGGCCAATCAGCCTCAACTCTAATGGGAGCCGACAGCTACAGAAATGAGCACTTCTCCCTTCATTGCTCGCACACGAGCCCTCCCCCACAACACACACATGCTCACACACACCACACACACACACACACACACACACATTCTCTCTCTGGTCTCATCGCTACACAAAGGGTGAGTCCCACGTTTAGGTGCAACAGTGCTCTGATATACAGGCTCACAGACACAGACACACACACACACACACACACACACACACACACACACACACACACACACACACACACACACACACACACACACACACACACACACACACACACACACACACAGGTTTTATAAGGTGAGTATGAACCTTGGGAGTTGCTCTTAAATCATGTGGGTCATAAATCCTATGACATGAGTAACAGTGATTATGGTGGGTAAAACACCCCCAGTTTAAGTCCAGGATATTTCCTGAGTTAAGATCATCATCTGTCATGTATAACCTGATCATGTCTAACATACTACCTTTGATAATGATTGAATTATAAACCATGTGGCCAATGATATCTGATGCCAACAACTGAAGGTGTAAGCCTAATAGGTTGTTTAATGAGTAGTGTCTACGTTCTTTGACTGCCCTGCACTTACACTGGGGCATATTCAAGTCATAGTCTCACTACTTTACATAGGCCATAACCATCACATGCTTGCACGAGATGCAAACAGCATTCTTCTGTCGGAAATCATGAAGTGCCACAATCATCTGGCTGATATCCACTGTAGGTTACTCCTGAATTGCTCAATTTGTATTGAAGGCTTAAAATAGCCCTGTCGTTTCTTTTCATTCTTTCCCTGCATTTGTTTATGTTTGTCTGGATGTTGGGACAGTAGCCTAAGTAGACCGTCGCCTTGGTAGCCTACACCCACTTTCAGATTTCAGACTTGCAAACTCAATCCATTTTGCATAGCCTATGTCTAATAAATGTGCTATAGGCAGCAGAGTTCCCATTGACTACTTTTAGGCTAAACTCTTTTGGACCATCGTTTCAAATGGATAATGGTTAAATACCACACACCAACAGGCTTCCCTCATCAGTTATAAAGCAATGGTATTAATCTGACGAATAGGTTTCTGTTCGTGTATTAGGGCACAGAGTTAGATTTGTAGAACACAGAGAGTTAAACCAACTGCCCCCGTTAACTCACGAGAGCACCACCACGGATCTCATGAGCGGAGTTCACTGACCTGCTGGTAATTCGCGTCCTCCGGCAAGAACGTGTGATCGACTGGCTGAAACCTCAAGTTGATATGGGGGAAATTATGGAGCCAATACGTCCACCATGGTGCAATGTAATCTACCCGTGCCGTTGACATCCCTGCCCCGATAAAATTGTTGCAAGTGAGACTGAAAAAGATTCACTTCCCTTGTAGAGAGCGGACAACCAGAGTCCGCTTAACCTGATGGTTCTTTCCCTCTTCTCAAACAAAAGAATTGCATTGAAAAAAATCCAAGCGATACGACTTAATTGCTACAAGCTAAAGGTAGGAGAAGAAGCGGTGGCTCCCTCAGTTAAGATATCCAAACGTGGTAGTTGTAGATCAAAATGAACTTGTCTTATTGCCCGATATATTCCTTTGAGGTAGAGCCATTCTTCTGCTGGTCTGGCAGTCATTCACCCACAGACGGATCCACGCGGAGTCGCGTCAAGAGCATGGGGGCGCGCTTGAATCAGGGACACGGGACAGTGTTTTGCGAAATGAAGGAAACGGGAGCGGAACGATCCGAAAAGACCTTCGGATTAGAACATCATGATTGGCTGCCTTCAGGGAGCATGAGGTCTACATACATCCAGTGGCAAAAAAAGACTTCTCGGTTCTCGTATGCGCATACAATAAAGACTTCGTTAAAGACGTGCATGTGGGCTAATTAGCGTATCTTAATGCAATGAACCTTTTGATCCACTGAAGTAGTCGACCCCACGTTTAACCAGTTTTCAACGTGCCGCAACGCTGCCATCTGCTGTACAACGGATAGAATCGCATTCACGCGCTGAGAAAATATAAATTTGGGCGACTGGTACCCGAATTTGAAGGCTTACAATTTAGAGCACTGATAGGCCTACACACGGATATAACAAGACATGTATTTCAATTACACTATTTAGTGCCTACAGTGCTGGGGGGCCCAGGGCTCAGTTTTAAGTCACTATGTTCTCCACCCCTGATAACTGAATGGGGCCCCTCAGTCAAAATAACACACCCTTTATGTGATGTGTCTTAATAGGGCCCCTCAATGATAAACCACTAGTTGGTTATGCTATTTACCCGATATCTGAATAGTGCCCCTCAGTCAAATAAGATGGGGTATGTCTCATGTCTGAATGAGGCTCCTCAGTATGTGATATGTCTTGGGGCCCCTCAATCAGATATGGGGTCCTGTAGACCATTGGTTCCCAAAGTGGGGGTCGCGGGACGCCGAGGGGTGGGTCGCGAAATGATTTCCATAAATCAAATAAATTTGGGAAAAATAAAAGAGCTTTTATGTCACTTGACCGCACTTTAAAGACAGATTTTAATTCCAAGACGCTTGCTGAGTTCTGGATTTCAGTCGAAAGGGAATATCCACAGCTATTTAAGGCCGCGATGGACGTACTGACGCCGTTTGGCTCCACATACCTGTGCGAAAAGACTTTCTCTGCACTGACATATATTTAAAAACAAATACAGATCGCGTCTAAATGTGAAGGATGATCTGTGGCCGTCTCCACAATTAAACCAAGAATGGACTTGCTGTGTTCCGCGCATAGTGCGCATCCATCTCATTAGATGAGATTAATGCTGAAACATAGTTGCCAGTCGCAGCAACAATGTAAATATGTTTACAACAGTTTGTGGATATTACCCTGACTGAGATATTCTTCTGTTAAAATGGAAATTAAAGTAATGTTTTAAAGTTAAGTTTGCACGACGGCAATAATGTGCACTCATGTTACATGGATATTATTTTTTGACTAAGGTATTCTGCTTTTATCATATAGTAAATTTCTATATGAAAAATCATAACAGGCTGCTCTGTTCTTTTGTGTTGTCGTTAAGCCCGTGTTTGGATAAGCCTAGTGCGTATGGCCGGTGCGCACATTTTATTTTATTTTTTGAGTCACATCCAGGGATAGTGGGGGTCGCCAGTCTCTGGCACGGTTATTTTGGGGGTCGCGGGTTGAAAAGTTTGGGAACCCCTGCTGTAGACTACTCTAGCCGTTTTAACTGGGTGTAAGAAGTAAATCCTGTGTTTAGAATTATACACTTTAATTTAACCTGCATAGCCTACCTCTACTTTTATGGTGTTGGAATTAAATAGATGTGCACTCGAAATCCAGATTTAGCATGTATTAATTATGCTTTCTGACCTACATGTTAGTTGTGTTTAAATCCTGTTCAGATACATATGAATGAATAACAAAAAAGTAGTTATTGTGCCATTCTCTCAACTTGTGTACTGGCACCGAATTGTTGAAAACACAACTTGCGTTTGTGATGTTCCCTTTTTTGTTACACAACATGTGTTGAAATAACACAACTTGCGTTGTTTAACACATCTGTCGACAAAATGTTAAGCCTCCAAAAAGTGTTTGTCAAACCGGTTCCTTTGAAACGTTGCTTTGTGTGGTTACTGTCCATGAGCCGATATGTAATATTGTGTTTGCTTTATTCAGCTTTCATGCATGCAACTATTTGCTTTCTGTATGGGGTCATGCTTACCTTCTTGCAGGTTTAGCTAAAATGTTCAAATTACCACAATCTTGTATGCCCTGTTTGCTAGGCCATCCACCCCTTTTGCACTCACATCAGCAGACAATGTATTAACTCAATAAGCCCAGCAGTGACCTTTCCCAAAGGCCTCTCTAGAAAACCTGTTCACTCAAGTTGCAGGTGCCATTTCATCAGTTGCTGGTGGTTCAAGAACTACAGAACTGGTCAAAAAACACCCACCTTCACAACCAATCCCACATTATCCAGTGTTTCTACAGAACTGTTTTGACTAAAGTAAGCGAGCAAGATGGTCATCAGCAGACACCACACAGCATTTAAAACTGCAGTTGGCAAGTCTGATAGATTGATGGGACTTGGCCAACATATTGAATGTTAACTCTCATGCGCCTTCCTCACTACCACTGAGCACCCTCTCATCGAGTTCGTGCTCGTCAGTGCGCACCAGACTGATTGAGTCAGATTTCACACAGCCCTGCTCTGACTGGACCAGAAGAACCGGGAGCTGTGGATTTTTGCAAAACAAATAACAGGCTCTAGGTGGAGGTAGAAGTGCAGGTTTTTTTTTCTAAAACCGGCTGATTTATGTTGTTCTGTCGGAGCATAGTGTCGGTTTCAGTGAATATGATCAAAACAATCTTGCAAAATGCAGCTTTAAAACAAATGTGTCGTCCCTGGACACAGAGATCTGTTAATAAACAATGCAAGTTGAGCTGTTTAACACGCATTCATTTTAAGAGTGCATTAAATCACATTTGTCAGTGAGCCAAGGGATGGCCAGACAGAGATGCTTTGTATTTGAACTACCGTGTGATGTTTACTGATTCCTGTACATATCTTAAGTCTATAGCTAGACTTTATCAGAACTTCAACAACATAGATATCCAATGGGAAAATAAAAAGCTTTGAGTCCAGGACTGGACTTACTCCATATAGAGGGGTACCAGACCTCAGACAATCATGGTCAAAAATCATTAATTTCATTTTTTCTCAATTTTTATTACAATTTCCATCTTTGTACAAGTGAGACATCTACTTCAGCTCCTTCACAGCCAGGCCTACAAGGGAAAGAGGGAGGACAGAATGAGTGATCACAATCAGGACTCCAAGCAGTACCAATACCATCACAGGTCAGGTTCACATCAAACTCTTTGGAATATGAAATTTCAGATAGACGGGGATGAACCACAGTATTGCTGCACAACATGCATTCTCATAAAAGTCCAAGTGTTTCAACCAAGGATATCTTACAAAACTACCAATAAAAAGCTGGATGGAAATCAAAGGGCTGTACTACAAAGCTAGGTAACATCAGGACTACTTAACTGATCTCGATGACGGCAATTTAAGTATCTATTGTTTCATGTTCAAGTGACATGTTTTTGAGATCAGTTGTCACGCCTGCAGTTTTGCTTGATAAGCCAGCAACCTTGCTTCATAGTACACCTCATTTCTATGGACCTTCTATAAAATCTTCAAGGGCCCAAAGGAAAACACATGGCACTCCGTAGGAAGCCAGCACAAAAAAAAAATTGAGCAATTCACACTATACAGCATCAATGGATTTAAAACATAAAAACTGTGTGTTGGTGGACCGGTGGAACTAAGGTTTCTGGGAGAGACAAAACTTAGCACTTGGTCCATGCAATAGTCTAGCAAGCGTGTAATACACAATGGGCACAGAAGCTAGCCCACAATGTTTGGACATCTTGCACATTTGTGTTTTTTTTTTCCCCCATCTCCTCTTGATCGAGTACATGGCTATTTGGGTATCAGACTGCACAAGTGTGCAGTTTTAAGGGTACGGTAACTAATGTGTTCATTCATTTGCAGTCCATTCTTTTATGTGAACGACTAGTACAGTAATGCTTCCTCTAATGACTTTTAATCAGATGCACAAAGATAACTCAGGCCATTACAGTCACATGACAAATGAGGAAAACAGGGTGGGGAAAAAAAATCCACTACAACAGTTACTGAGGGCCACGATTCACAGGCCATGAATGTATGAGCAAAGAAATTCACACACTGCATGACCTTTCAGCTTAGTTGGCACAAGCTCTACTGCAGCAAGTCCAGAAACAAACATCCCCTGTCCATCTCCACCTCTCTATGCAGTCGTGGTGAGGGCCTTACCTGGGGGAAGAGACTGCTTCAGCTTCTCTGCCTTCTCCTTGTCTGTGATGACCAATGTGTACAGGTACCTGCTGCAGCGGACCTTGAACTTCACATTGTCCTTGTTCTTCTTGATTTTGACGGCTATAAAATAAGACAAAAATAATTAAACACATTGGTACAGAGTAGTTGAGGCAGAATGACCACTTCCAGGTGAGCAAGGGACCACAGCACCTACCCTGTTCAATAATGCATAAACAAGCATTACGACCCGAGTCATGTCTACGGAAACATTTAAAATCCTCCGTCTACAACACGTTTAACACCTTCTCATGACTAACAAACAAGGTCAGACAGCTTTTGTCGTGCTTGAAAAACTAAGAATCAACACGTGCATAATCCCACTTAAACATTTTTACTTTAACATTCACTTAAAATATGTTTTCCAACATAGCTAGACTCAGCAAACATTGCTCAACAAATAAAACACAAACCACTCCATAGTTATCAGGAGTCAGACTAGCAGCATCAAGGACCATGTATAAACGGTATGCAGCTAACCATGTGATCACATAGCAGTGGTCAATGGGCAGCGATGCTCTGCATCAACACCACAATTACTGCACCACCCATCACAAACACACCAACTTACAAAATGCTACTTCACACTCAATTAGATGAAAATTGATTTCAAGTCGTATCTTGTCATGAATGTGCAACACATTTGTCTGATAAGACTAATATTCCAATAGACTACCTAACCTCCTCACACACAATCCTACGGCACTGTGGAACACATACCAAACACCACTTCTCTAAGACATTCAGTATCTTTCATCCATACACAAGGAAGCCAACAAAAAACAGCACAAAAAAACAAAAGTTTAACAAAGATAACAAAGTTTACAAAAAAAGCTATGCGTGTTGGTGGACCGGTGGAACTAAGGTTTCTGGGAGAGACAAAACTTAGCACTTGGTCCATGCAATAGTCTAGCAAGCGTGTAATACACAATGGGCACAGAAGCTAGCCCACAATGTTTGGACATCTTGCATGTGTGTGTGTTTGGGGAGTCATTCAGACTTACACATAACAGTGCAGACATTTATAAACTACCTGAAACTACCACAAACACACTTTTCTATCTTTCAATCTTTAGCATTCACCAGGGCCTTGTCAATCATAGAGGCTCAATACAGGCAAATGACTTACATTTGGCATCCTTCCTCCTTGCTGTGAGCAGGAAATCCTTGATTTCTTCAATTTTGCGTGGCTGTTGAGGAAGAGACCATTGAAGTTAGCCACCACAAAGAAAATCCCAACTTCATCCAGCATTAACTTAGCTGACAATTGGTTGATGTAACAAAAATTCTATGAAAAAACATTTGCACTTGGTCCATCCCTACTGTTGCAAACATGTGAATGCACTTTTGCCACGAGAGAGAGAGTCAAGTGCCAGAGCAGCCTCCATTAACCAAGTCCTGCATCCTTCTATTAGACTAATGTTACTGGTTAGCGAGACCCAAATCTTGCAATTGAATGGCTTGTTTGTGCTGTAACGTGTAACTTTACTAATACTAAAACTCATGCAAAAAATTCTCATTTATATTATATAGTTTTAGTTTAGAACAAATGCTTATATCCTACAAGAGTAAACATTAGACTTCACTATCTGAAACGACACGGATCTGGTCATGCTGCTGAACGTTAACATCACTTGACTACAACTCACATGCTAATACCAAGTTAGCTGGCCTGCTCGTATATACTGCGAGGTTTGTCTAACTAAACTGTAGTCACCTGCGCACACAATTGAAACGATCCAGATCTCATTTACGGGTTTTACCTATTATACTGTATCTTGTACACGCATACAGACACCACACATTGGTGAATAACTAGCTGGCTAGGTACTTACCATCTTTGCTCAGATGGCTGACTGTATGCTGCGGACAGGGGAGACATAAACATATTTAATTATCATGAGCTTACAAATCTATAATTCACCAATAACATATCGAGTCGCAAGGTAGACATTTCATAATTCATCTTGTTAAGTTGTATTGCTAATAGAAAACACGATGCAATAAGATTTAAGTTGGATTCTTGTTGTATAAAAAAAAATATTCCTTACACAGTCGGCAAGCGAGGGGGGAAAAGGGGCGGAACTTCCGTTACGGAAGGCTTTATATGTTAGTACGGCATGGCCAAAGGGACAATTTTATTTGCCATCGCATCTCCAAAAGTCCGACATCTGGTGGTCTGGTGCCAGCACTGCAATGTGAGAATATTGAAATTGGATTCACTGTTGGTTTCTATGTATCCATGCATGCACATAGTTAGCCTAAAGAGTGTTGTGTATTACAACAAATTATGTCATTATGTTAATCATGCCAAAATAAAGCCTCATTTTAAAAATGTTAAGTACAATTTCAATTTCTGCTGGTGGAAACATACAAAGACAGAGATTTGTTTAACTACATGTACCGCAGAGCGGTACAAAATATGACCGCCGCCCAGTCCGTCACATTTTTTCCACAAAAAGAAATCACGCTGAAAGGCCTATATGATTCTAACTGTCTCACTAAATTGCATTATCCACACTCAATTCTCACTGGTATCTGCTAGACAACAAGTACCAAAACATGATTAGTTCATAGATTTCACATGTAAAATTAATTTTATACAACCCCACCTCCATCTTGCCTATTCATAATTCTGAGAAATTCTTGATTGTTTGTGTTGTATTTATGTTATGTGTGTGGGTGTGTGTGTGTGTGAGTGTGTGTGTGTGTGTGTGTGTGTGTGTGTGTGTGTGTGTGCGTGCTTGTGTGTGTGCCTGCGTATGTGCCTGTGCATGCAAGCGTACATATGTCTACTGTGTGAGTATGTGTCATACGTATGATTACTGTGAATGTATGTGTGTGTGTGTGTGTGTATCTGTTTGTGCACATGTGTGCACATGAAATGGGTTAACATGACCCCTGGAGGCAAACATACGGAAAAAAATGGTCATCCTAGGCCCTACAGTTCTCAAGATATTCACAGAAAACTGTGTCTGCCCTACCCTCCTTTCGGGGGGTCCAGTCCAGCGGGGGGGCTACAGATCAAAACGAAAAACGATGGTTCCATGCTATCCATGTGGGGTTACATGCCCACCAAGTTTCGTGTACCCCGGTCTTTCAGTGTCCCGGGACGCATTGATGGAAATTTGGGCATGCGAAAAAGAAAAAAAAAAGAAAAAAAAAAATTCTGACTAAACCTATATGACCGTCGCTTCGCTGCGCGGCGGTCATAATAAGTGAACGTAGGGGGGTGCTGTGGCGCAACAGGCTATACAGAGGCCATACCAGGTACGGGTCCAAGTGCCCACAGGGACCCAAGTTCAAATCCGACCTGCGTTCATTTCCTGATACCACCCCTATCTCTCTCTCTCCCACATCTTATCAATCTTCACTGTCCTATCCAAATAAAGGCAAAAAGCCCAAATAAAAAGAATAAGTGAACATTAGGTCTTCTGCTGTCAACTCAACATGACAGAAGTCTATTGCAATCTTCTGGCAGAAAATGTCCTCAAGCTATGACACTACGTGGATAATTCCTTTGGGGGCAAGTGTAAAACAGACAAAAGTCGAGCTGGTACATGTTATGGTTATGGTATTTAGCAGACGCTTTTGTCCAAAGCGACTTACATGCACACAGTGGTCTACGTGATAAGCAGGAATATGCAGTAGGCCTATACCCAAAATCACCAGTATACCCACTTAAAATAGGCAAGGATAAGTTTTAACATTTGGGGTTGATCACAGTATACCTACTACAGCTAACAAGACTATCACAGTATATCCACTACTACATAACTACACCACATGCACATTATAATAGTTATAATTAGCAGTAAACAGTTTTTAAAAAGTTGTTAATTACACTCCCCCCCCCCCCCCCATTTTGAGTTTTTGCTCGAAATTGCATACCGCCTACTAACAATACCCTGTTTCCACATACTTTGACTTATATTCAAGTGCCTGACTTCTTTTGAAAGCAGAGGGCTGGTAGATTATTTTGGTACCAATAGATTGACTGTGTGATGAACTGTCAGAGAGTGGCAAAGGGTAGAATGATTTTTTTAGGCGGTTTTGCACATCTCTGGAAATGACATTCTGCCCTCAGTCATTTATTTTGTCTTGGAAACACAACTGAGGCCCACTACCAGGTCTTGTGAATCTGTATCTCAAAGTAGATCAATATAGAATGAAATATGAGTACTTTAGACCATTATTTGCCAAGATATGCTCATGCGTTTTGTAAAATGCCCTATGGAAACTCCCCATAGGACGTTTGGCTATACCCAAAATGCATACTGACAATAAAATGCTTACTTTGTGGCAACCTCTTGGTGTAGAAGCATAATCCTGGTCTCAAATGAAAGGTAACACTTTGAGGTTTGTTGTAGACTATTTGGAATGTATGTCAGGGGACTACACAAAATATGGAATGATTACACAAAAGTCTCTATTTTTGCATTTTCTTTGTTGGTTCAATGGGTGTGTATAAGATGGACTATGCATCTGTACAACTAATATTGGATAAAACAACATGAATGTTTTTATGGATGGATATCTACTTATTGCTAAGGAATATACACTGCAGCTAGAAAGTGGGGCACCAAAGGTGGAGGGGGCATTTTTGATAAAAATGTAATTGAGACATAGTAAGATTAATCTGACAATGTAAAGCACTATACAGACTGTACATGAAAAATGTTGTCATATGGATTCCTAAGAGTTTTTAAATGGGTGTATAATAGTACTATGCTACATAGAAATATGGTGCATACAATTCATTTAGAATGTTGGGGGGAGTTGGGGGGCACTGCAATTGTCCCGCCTGCGGGACACCCGCAGTGTAAACTTAAGCCTGCATTAAGCAAATTAGTAATAATAACAGTAAAATCAATGCAATATATTTAATATCAATAATGCAAAATAAACAGAAACCATTTATATGCAAACCTATAACTCTAAAAATAATTAATTAGGTCATAAGCTGAACAGATAGTAGTTAGATTTCTCAAGCTTTTAGACCCCTCTTGAAAGACCCAAAGCTATCACAGGAATGCAGAACATAGGACTTTTCAGAGAAAAACAATTACATCATATCCACAGATCCTTTTCCCATGCATCTTTAAGAGGAAATGTCTGTTGGGGGCATGTCCTGTTCTAAATGACTAATGACTAAATGACTGACTGATAAAATTCTAATTAGCATTTTTGCATCTACTCTCTGAAGACAAGGCTGGCATATTTTGCATGGGTAAGAGGCTTATCTAATCATTTCTGTTTAACAAACAAACAATTATTGTGGCCGATAACACCTTGCATTCCAAATGACTTGTTGACAAAATGTTCCATTTGCTCAGGCAAATAACACTAAATTGATTTTCCATGACACGTGCTGCTGTTGTTTGTTGGTAGCTCAATGCAGTTATGGTAAGAAAATGAATTATTAATAGAGTATAACCTTGGCATAGGTCTTACTAAGGACTTTAACCTAGTTCTGTTTTGAATAAGTGACCATTTCTGCTCTGGCTTTGTACAGTCATGATGTAGGCATACAGTGGCATTTTTTATTTTTAAATAGCCAATCATTTATTTTAGTGTCTGTGATAAATCTTCCAGTTCTTAGCTATGGTCCTTTAGGTGGCAAATAATTGCTGCCGTAAATTTCTCCTTGCGACAGTGCTGGCATTGTCGCAAAAGGACTATCGTCAGTCCTGACGAGCAGATAGCCTGCTAGGTTGACATGCAAGCTCAGCAACCACGCTCCTGACCAAGCGATTGGTTTTCCAAAGACAACAACGTAAACCGACGATCTGAAGGGCGGACATGTCCATCGGATACAAAAGAGTTATGAATGTTTTGTCCTCTATGCCTTTTATCTGAAACTGGAGGAACACTGAGGCAAGAGAGAGCGAATCTTGTGGTTTTGCGTCAGGGGGTGCGTCACGCTACTCGCCTTCTGGGATGCGTAAGCAGCAAACAACAACGGAGCTCGCTTTATTATGCATTTGTTTTCCCAGCACTACCGAATCGTCGGCGACCGTAACAGGCTCAGGGTGCGCTCGTGTAGATTTTGGGATTACACATGGCACCGACCTCGCCTTTGTTGGTGTAATTTTCGAGGCGGAGTACTCAAGTAAGGAAGTGGGATGTGGCCTGCCTGCATTTCATGTGGCTGGCTGAAATGTGGAAATTATAAAAACAGCGCTTCAGAACGGCTGCATGATCATAATTTGGTTCTCAAACACAATCTTCATTTGAGGCAGCTCTGACTGATATCTTAGTACGACTTCGGAGACATGTCGCGAAGTCTGTTTGGATTCATTCTTACAGTATGTGAATTATAGCTAGCGAGCTTGATGTCCACTCCCATACGGACGATCCATTGAAACATTTGAGTCAACAGTTACAATGTCGACGCAGCATCGCATGATGGACACCTCGCTGGCACTGGAGAGACTGGAGATCACCGGTTCCGTGGGCAACCGAGGAACTTGTGTGCCCGGATCTGTGATGAGGGAGAAGACCGTACAGGCGACCGCTCACACTCACCTGAATGGATGCGTGCCACTAACACATCAGGTGGCTGGTCATAAGTATGGTGTAGACAAAGTAGGTCAGTAGACTAAAGCTATTTCACCACACATCATGTCTGCCAACTACGGGTAATTGCATAACGTATGTGGGCTGTGGTTTTGTTTAGATATAAAAATCTAGCTATGAAGTAGCTGTCAACCACGCTTGGCCACCTCATGTTCCTCAGCTGTAGGCTACACTAAAAGGCGAATAGGTTCTCACTCTCTCTTTCTTTCTGTGTATAAATTGGACTGTTATTAATTGCAGTCATAGAACAACATGTTGCTGTGACAATATGCTGACACCTGTCACCTTTGTGATCGACCTAACTGTTTTGCAAGCCTGTGTGTGAAGAATATCGAGCAGCTTTTGCTTGTAGGCTACTACATCTCATTTGGATTTGGATCCCAGCATCAGTGATGTAGGATTAGGCTTCATGTTATCTCACAAAAACATTAGTATGTCATGTTTGAAGATGCTGTTGGTCGCTTTTTACAACACTGCTGATAAAGAAGCATATTCATGGGTCCAGTGAGTGGCAGCAAGGTTTTGTTAGGTTATGGCCGGTCATGATGGCTTACGTGATTTGGTCTGTTTACGTGTTATGGTCCGCAGCCTACCCTTGCCTGTAGCGAGGTTAGCTCATGGGCAGGGTACTGTGTGTGGGAGCGGTGTCCTGTGAGCTCCGAGAGGGCTCTAAGACTTGACCTCTGCTCAGATTAAATACTAATGCTGCTGGGAGCATTTCAGTGAAAGCAAGGCACTGTACTGAAGCCTGGGCAGTTCTAAGCAGCACGCACACACACACACACACACACAAACACACAAACATTCTCTACACATTAGAGTCCATAATCTGCAAACAGAAATAAGAAGAGTAAATTAAGAGAGAGAGAGTGAGTAAGTGAGTGAGTGTGTTTGTATGTGTAAGATTGTGGAGGAGTTGCAGAAAAACAGCTGTTCAGTAGTTTTTGCAGTGACCGAAAAGTCCCTTTACCCAGTCTACGTAATTGGATTAAAGGCCTAATGTGATGACATCAGTACCAAAAATGTCATATGTCAGATTAGTCGGGGCACTCAGCTAAATAGTAAATAGATTAGTCAGAAGTGTAACAAAACATTCTGCAGCACATGACAATGAAGAGCTTGTGGACTGTACAGTCTGTGATGTAATCCTCCAGACTGTGTGTGTGTGTGTGCGTGTGCGTGTGTGCGTGCACGCATGTGTGTGTTCCAGCAGGACTTTATCTGCTATGTGGATTCAGTCTGTTTCTTAGATAACATCTGGACGTGTTGGTGTGGTTTGTTTTTTCCCACCACTTTCTACTCGTATGCTTGCATTAGTTGGATCAAACATGTGCATGCAAATGTCCAAAAGGTCATGGCCTCATGAAGATTATGCTGTATTGGGTGTTTCCATACACTTGTTCAGCAGTTCTTCCAAGAACTATGGCTCAGCGTACTAATGTGTATTTGTAGTTGTACGACTAACATTTCACCACCAGAGGAAGTAGTTTAATTTGTATAATCAACTGATGTAATGTCAGGTCAAAGTACAAACCTACACACCCCGTAACCTTAATGTTATATGACCTAGCCAATGCAGGGAAATATGCATAGGCCTATATCACTCCGTCATAGAATCAGTAGTCAAGCCCTTATTACAAGTAGCTTAAACCAGTGTTTCCCAAACTTTTTTTCTGGGGACCCACTTTTTAAAAATGACAGACCATCGCAACCCATTTTACTTCAAATCTACCCTGCAACCACCAATATTGTTTTAGGCCACAGGTTCTCCAACTTTTCTATGCCTTCCCCAACCATACATTGCTATAGGATCTAGATAGATAGATCATGCGTTGAACACGGTTGAGTTGCATTTTGAGCACCATCAACGTGAGAAGTTGGAAATGACTACTGAAAAGATACGTTTTAATGCGCATCCGAGAGTTTGGGGAAATTCTCGCATGTTGCGCAGTCGTCATTCGTCAGCATTTAAGCTGTTCCTGTATTTCTAAAAAAAAAATCTTGTAGGCTACGTTGCGTTGCAGACAAATGGGTCCATAACACTGTGGACGTCAATTCCGATGTAAACAGCAAATAACTCAAGTCGTTATATTGTATTGTTGTATTATATTATATAGTCGTTATATCAGAACAAGAGGCTTTTGCGCAATATAGCCGGAAGAATGCGCCTTTACTTTGGAGTTAGCGAGGTAGAAAACGAGAGGAACAGTGTGTAAAATGTCCATTTAAATTGTAGCCTAATATAATGCACTGTTGTGCATTTTAAATCAGAAATAAGAATGTGAGGAGTTGCTATTAACTTTAAAGATTGCATCTACAATCTAAACTATCTACATGCAAATTGAATGGCCTTATGTCCGGTCTATGGATGTCTGTTTTAGTTGACAGCACGGTCACTAGATTTTAATCAGTAAAGTTGAGGAGCTGGGATCTGTTAATGTTCGTGCAAATAGGCGGATTCATGTCCCGTGTAGTTTGTAACTGCGAGGTACATGGCAGGCGCCCCACAGAACGGTTTCCTTTTGAGAGGTAGATATCCATGCTCTGGCACCCCCTCTGCGATGCGTTCGTCCCCCAGTTCCATGCGCCAGTTTCATGAGCTTTTATGACAAAACCGTGACTGTGGTAGTTAACAATCTACATCCTAATAGAAAACTGTTAGCTTTCCTGGTATCAAATGACAAATGGTATCAGTTAGGCCTATAACACAACATAAATTGGGCTGGCGACCCAAATAAAATCTCCTGCGACCCACCCGTGGGTCGCGACCCAGACTTTGGGAAACACTGGCTTAAACCATAATAACAAGTTGTAATAGCCATAGTAACAAGTGGCTGTTAATATTTGAAAGGCTTTAGGCCTAAAACGTTATTAGTCATGTCATTTAATGCAAATGTTAGCCTAAACAGAGAGGGTTAAAGCGGAGCTTTGGCCTAAATGTTATTCCAATCAGGCATATGGTTGCCTGATCTATTTTGGTCTATATTCTAGATTAAACCACCACATTTACACCTCACTGTCAAACCCTGGATGAGAACTAGAGTGTGGCCTCTAAACAAACATTATTAAGGCTTGCAGACTCTTAACAATGTGTGCGTGTGTGTGTGTGTGTGTTACCTGGATACAGGAATTCTGCAACATCCGGATGGGACTGTCTTGAAGCAGCTTCAGCCTCCTCCGCGAGGGCCAAGAGAGATGCAGTTCTACAGCATGGTAACCACTCACCCCCACCCACTCCTACACACACACACACACACACACACACACACACACACCGCCCTGCTCCACCACCTCATTACGAGTTGACATTTTTCACTCAGGGATTTATTTAGCTGAAGTGCCCATTCACAGGGATACACTCCACAAGTGGGAGTGCGTTTATTTGTTGTGTACATGCTTTTGTGTTTGTGTGTGAGTCTCCAAGGGTTGCATCCAAAGTGGTGTGTGTGTGTGTGTGTGTGTGTGTGTGTGTGTGTGTGTGTGTGTGTGTGTGTGTGTGTGTGTGTGTGTGTGTGTGTGTGTGTGTGTGTGTGTGTGTGTGTGTGTGTGTGTGTGTGTGTGTGTGTGTCTGCGCGCGCGTGTCTGTGTGCGTGTGTGCAAGCGGCTTTATAAAGCAGGACCTTTGTCCAAAGCAACTGACTATGCAGTTAAAAAAAATAGAGCAACTG
>NW_027468674.1:18273283-18435783 GCF_046254945.1 Alosa pseudoharengus | reverse complement strand
ACAGTTTCACGCCTCGCAGAGTAGGCCACTAATTTACTTAGTTTAATGCGTCGCAATTGGTTAAAAGATGTTTTTCCACCTCAGCTCTGGGTAAACATGCTGTTAGCAAATAGATTTCTTGTGGATTTCTGTCCCAACAGGGAAACCAGAACTGATGAATTTACCCATCCCTTTTTTTTTTTAAAGCTGCTTTAGGTAACTCCTGAGCAATACTCCTACGTCTCTCTGACTTTTCTTACACTGTGCTGAACCAGTGCTGAGCTATAACAGCCTATGAAGCAGTATCCATTTGACTCCTTTTTGATAATGGGTACTGCTATTTGAGTAGCATGTAAAAGTTATTCAAGTCATTACAAATCCACAAAGGACATTTGGAAGACTGTGTCTGATTCAGTGCATGCAATCCCACATGAGTTGAAGGAGATGTGGGGGGTTTATGAACGTTGTCTTCTGTGTCCACCACCAGGTCTACTCAGAGGAGAGCGTAGACCCCTGCCTGCTGGACCTGCAGAGGTATTTGCCCAAATACTTCGGCCCCTGGTCTTCACCTGATGCCCCTGCAGGTAAGAGACGTTAAGAAATGGTCATTTCCTTTCCTGTTCCATGTGTGAAATATGATATACACAAGTGAAAGTTATAAAGCAGCGATAAATGAACTGTATATGAAGATAGCTGGATAGTGAATTAAAGTTCTTAATTAAAGCTGCTTTACGCGATGGAGGAGGATAGGGGAGTCTACGCCCCCCGTCGTGCACACGGCGCAAGGTGGCGCGACGCAAAGCTTATTCTTATCGTCCACTCAATAAAGTGTTTGTTCGCCATGCGCTCCTCTTCTATTAAAACTTGTGCCAAGGGGTGTTGTAATCAGCGTATATGATGTGGTCTAACGCTTGATCCAAAAATCGCTATCTTACACCCGCTAAAAATCATTATGCCACTGAACAAGAAAAACCTGGTCTACTGTATAGTGAAAAGCGCATATAAAGCACAACTGAAGATGCACTGTTACGAGATGTAAGCATCAACTCCTCATCACACACATTCTAGTGGGTCCCAGAGGCTCAGGGCATGAACATGAATAATTTTGGACATGCCATTTTTAATAAAAATGTTAAAAAAGATAAAAACAATAATTTTTTTGATTCTATGTTTCTACCACATTGTCTTACAACCTTTTGGCATGTGGCAGTGTCATTTTCAGTCAGAACAAACATATTGGTCAAGAGAAAATCAACATTACATCAATATTTGCCAGGGGTATGAATCATTTTGTTCTTAACTGTACATATAGAAAATAAATGGAAATAAAAATACATGGATACAAAATGTTTGAAAATGTATGCTTCAAACATGCAAGAGACGTAGTGATGTAAGGCGAGGAGGAGGAGTGAGTCTATGTGTGGTTTAGCTACTTTGCAGCATCCACCACAAGTGTGACTCCGTTGTTAGTTCCTGTTTTAGACACATTCAAGCAATGAGGCTAATAATAAATGCTGACAACCACGCGGCAGTATAGGAGTCACCTTGTGTAAGCAGGTCACCTCCATTCACATAATTTTGCCTCTGAAGTCACACACAATATTGCATTGTTTTGTCCCATGAAACCATCAGATTCCACCTAACCGTTGCGTGACAGATTAAACTGTTTGAGTTGAGAACATGATATGAATACCACTTGAATCTGTCGCATGATTATTGATGGTAATCGCAGTCCGTGTGGATCTGTCTGTGTATATGTTAATGTGAGTATATCTTATAGTCAGATATGTCTTATGTGTTGGTGTGTATTTTTCCTGTAGGTTTTTGAGCTTGTGCTGAGTGTGTGTTTGTGTGAGTGTGAGTAGGTACTCAAAAAGAAAATGTGGCTTATGTGCTCTGATATTTGACTGATAATGGGTTTCCTGTGTGTGTTTGTGTGTGTGCGTGCGTACGTGTTCTTGTGTGTGATGTCTAGAGCTGTACCTGCGTCTGGAGGACGTGACGCGACGCTTCCGAAAGCCCTGCATCATGGACGTGAAGATCGGCCAGCGCAGCTATGACCCCTTTGCCTCCCAGGAGAAGCGGCAGCAGCAGATCCGCAAATACCCCCTCATGGAGGAGATTGGCTTCCTGGTGCTGGGCATGAGGGTAAGACACACACACACACACACACACACACACACACACACACACACACACACACACACACAGCCATGGATATAACCACACACACAGCCATGGATACACACACACACACACATACACGCAGGCACACACACACACACACAGAAACAGAAACACACACAAAAGAATGGATATACACTCGCAGAGAAACAAAAAACGCGCACACGCGCACACACATGCTTACAGCAGCAGTGTGGAGTTTTGGTATACTCTCTCTCTCCCCTGCTCTCTCCCCTGGCTCCTGCCATTTGACTTAATGAGCCGGGGCTGGAGAGCAGGGCCGTCTCCAAAGCCCCCTCCTCAGTCCTCCCGCCAGACTTGCTCTTTAATTACTACTCGCCAAAAGGGCCGTGGGAGTGGAAGGCAGGGAACCAGGGGAAAGAAGCGTGTGTGTGTGTTTCTCTGCGAGTGGTTTATACATTCCTTTGTGTGTGTGTGTTTCTGGTTCTGTGTGTGTGTGGCTGTGTGCGTGCATGCATGTCGTGCTTGCTTGCATATTTGTTGATGTCTGTATATGTGTGTGTGTGTGTGTGTGTGTGTGTGTGTGTTGGCTGTCAGGAGAATGGGGGGTGGGGTGATGTGCACTGGCTTAACCCCAGAATGGTGATGATTCGCATCAAGAGCACGATGTGCTTTCATGATTAAACTCTAACCTAGAGTGAAGGAAGAGTGGTTAAAAGTTTACACACACACACACACACACACACACACACACACACACAAATAGGAAGTAGACCTATTCTGTAAAAAAATAGCAATGAATACTCAGAGAAAGGCTAAATACAGTCATGCAAATACTCAATGCAAATTCAATTCCGTCTGAGAAAGGATTGTGTCAGAATGCCACATGAATATTCACTAACTCTCTACTGAGCAAGACCCCCCCTCCCACGCCCCCATTGACTTTATATGTGTCCCTGCAGACAGAGATGTTCTTTCACATATGAGATCATAAACGGTGAACTTCATGGAAGCCTGTGCATTTTGGAATATGATTTCTTACGTCCGCTTGAGCAGGGGGAGCAGATTTGCGAGGTTGCTGAACACGGCGCCGTGTGGGTTTACCTCATCCGTATAAATCTGTTTATGATTGAATCCCGTCCTTTCCCAACACCTGCGGTCCATTTTTTCAGACTTGTTTTCTTTTTCTATGCTCCATTGATCTCCATTTATTTCACAGTGACGGATCAAAAGGATACTTTATACCTTTATATGAATATGGTGCAAATGGACTATTACTTCCACTCTGACAGTCACACAGAATTAAAACAGTTCTCACAGAGGTGCAACCTTTTCAGCTGACTTAGGCTACGTTTATACGGTGACGATGAAAAGAGAAGACGCAGAAGTGGCGTCTTGTCTTCATTTTTTTATTTGCGTTTAGACGAGCATTCTCAGGGGGAAATCTTTGTTTATATGAAGACACAAGACTATGTGATATTCGATTGGATATGCATTCCAGTCTGCTGGGTAGTGGTGTGATAGAACGCCGGTACGTCACGCGCAGACATTCTAATTTGACAGTTTAGCCAGAGAGGTAATCAAGGATCTTTGGTTTAGCCGTTTAGATGGAGACGCAACCCGGGTCGTCTTCAAAACTCTACACTCTGGAAGGAGTCTTCAGATTTTTGCGTCTTCAAGCCCCGATGGCGGGGTCGCCGTGTAAACGAAAGGCACTTATGATAAAATACTTTGTTGTCTTCCTTCGCAATCGTTCTCGTATAAACGGCCCCTTAGTGTTGTAAGACGAGGAACAGATGGTTGTTTATCATACAGATTGCCAGTATGCAGGCTGTAAAGACAACACACAACTAGACAATAGGCCACAACCCATCATAGATATACACACATCAATATTGAAACTGACACTAAAACGTCTAAAAAGCCTATCTCATAGAATCATTTCATAGATCTGTATGCTTGAAGCATGTTCCTGGGCCTCGACTGTTAGACGAATAATTGAAGCCAGTTTGAATGGGTAGGGAAGAATTGAATACCACACGCCACTGCTGAACACAATTGACCAGTAACTCATGTACAGAATCTCGTACCTACATCTTGCTGTGCTATAAACATCTCATCTGAGTACTTCAAGTCAAGTCAAGTCACATTTAATTATACATCGCATTTTTGTATGCACAGAGTGCAACCCAAAGCGCTCCACACGCAGACATCAAGACATAAACAGACAAATGAACAAATTGACAAATATAGTAAGCGTACATACTTTAAGCGCATCTAGTGTTTTTTTTAATGGTGCCTTCATGTCATGGGCAGAATGCAGTACTCTGTGTTTGTATTGTTTGTCAATGTTGGTTTTTAGGCAACAGGAGTAGTACATCACACCCGAACTCTCAGTTTTGGGTTTGTATCTCGGCCACGTATAGGGTGAAAGTAATTGTAGGTGACTAATTACTTAATATTAATCTTAGACTGGCGAACTTCAGGAAAACTCAGGAATCAGGTTTATTCTGTTACAAGCTGAGAGGGTACAAAAAAGGTCTATGGTCTATGTAGGCCTATCCCAGGCCTGAAAGGCCTAGGTTGGCCTGTAGCCAACTCCTCTCTTCCGCTCTACATCCTTAGTCTGACAATCCAAAATCTGATCTGACAAACATTGCAGTTTAGTTACTTTTAAATGTTTTAAACAAAGAACAAAATGGCGCCAAGAACAATCCCACTTGGTTGGCTCTTCACTTGGTATCAGACACACCTACTCACACCCACTTCACACCTATATGAATAGCATGAGGAGAGATATCTTATATATCAGAAATATCACTTATAGAATGTTCCAAACATTCTCACAATCACATCATTACAATCCTTGTAATGAGACTATCAAAATGATACCAGACATGAATACATTTACATTTCATGATACATGGATACATTATATCAAGGAAGCATCCTTTGTCTTGTGTAAGTGATAGGCCTTAAACCAGCACATTAGCATTCCATTGGGGGAGGGGATAGTGTCTTTGTTTAAAACCAAGATGGGTTACATGGCTAACTAAAAGTAGTCTTGAAGTTAAATTATTATCCATTTTAACCATACATTTTATTGCTATCAATTCCCCCTTTTCAAGTCTGAATGACTTGAAGTTTAAAATAAGATTCCATAACATGAGCCTTCTTGAACAATTTTACAATTTTTTTTTTTTTTTTTTTTTATAAAGTCCATAATCAGTCCATAATCAATGTAAGTGTGTGCGTGAGCAAGGAAAGCAGCGTTCAGCATACATCCCTTCTTGCGTTTCTCTTCCGTTGAAGAAGGGTCCTCTTATGAAACTTGAATGTGTCTGCATTGTTTCAGTGTAAGTGTATGCGAGTGCAAAGGGTGTGCATGCAGGCCGCGTTCGGCGTGCACCCTTGTGTCAGTCCAAACAGTCCATGAACAATGGGCCATGAGTGTCTTTGATGATGCGGAGTGCGAGGCTGCTTTCGGCACCCCCTTTTGTTGCTTTCAGTCAGTCCAGTTTTGTTGCTTCCAGAGTCATGGCAGTTGCTTCTGCCACAGGTTCCGTTGGACCTGTGGTTCCTGAGTCTCGTCCAGTCTCGTCTCATGACTGGCCTGGCCCCCACCGCTGCTGCTGGCTGTACCTGAGCCCAGGGCAGAGTTGTCTGGTCCATCAATCTCGTCCAGTGGCATGGCCTGGTCTCCACGGCTGCTGCTCTGGCGTGGTAGCTGAGCCTGGTTGGTGGAGCCATTCGCCATCTTGAAAGGATCTTCTGATATGTTTGCTTAGTGGTAGTCGAAGACAAAGGCATGTCACACCTCCCTTTGTCCCTTCTGGCATGAAAGAGATTCTGGAGAGTGGATTCACAACAACTTTGAGAGACATTAGCATGAGTGTAAACAGAGTCAAACAGTGTCTCGTGAATGCAGATTCACAAGTCAACAACAGTATGCTAATGTATTCAGTTTCTCAATTGGAGACAGTCACACCTACAGTATGGGTCTTCTAACATAGCAGGGCTATTTATCTCCAAACAGAGACAACACATTTGCATCTATTGGCAAAAGGCCAATATAAAGAAAATAAATAAACTTTGGTTAAGTTTAGATGTTTAAAAGAAAAATAATCCACAGACTCACGTGGGTAGGGTACCCCTGCATGTCTTTTAAAGAGATTTTGCATTAGAAATGAGGGTCAGTAAAACAAAACAGTAGGCATTTAAAAAAATGACCATTTGAGCAATAAAACCAGTAAACTTAGATGGTATTTCAAGTCAATACCATCTATCTCCCCCTTTTTATAGTTTCTTAACTATAACAGATTGTGATCCCAATATGAATGAAGAAAAGAAAATACACCACTAAAAACAAATAAAAAGTAATTTCAAACATAAAGAAACTCAAGTTGTGGGTATGAATCCATTCAATTAAACATTTGCCCACATCAAACAAGGCGTAAACATGTAGCAAACATTTCCCATTGGCATACAAGCAAAAATAAAAAAAAATATGTCTTAACATGTTAAACCCCAAAATGTGTCCCTTAAAAGATAAATTAAATGAAAGAAAGAAAATGGTTGAAATCAACAATGGTTTCCCATTATCACTCCTCTTAGGTTCATATCTCCCCAGTGAAGTTCCTTTTGTGTCCATGGGGGAGAAGCTGGGGGGTTGGTTATAGAATACAGTGATGCTAGGAACAAAGGCAGTGAGATAAGATAGCAAAAGGTGTGAAAACTTTTGACCCAAGAAAACAAAGAAGGACTTGAAACAAAAAATGGAAACAAACACATATAACGAAATAAACAAATTTCACACACACAGGGCCGGCCCACACGCGCATTCATTCATACTGGACACACAGACACACACAGCTCCATGGAGCTGGAGGACAACTTTAAACGGGCTGCAGGAAGAATTTCCTGCTTAAAAGAACAAAAGAAGTTTAGTCAAGCTTTTTCAGTTAGCTCATATTAGCTCACAGACATCTAGACGCCCCTAGCGGCAGCTAGTTAGCTCAGGCGTACTTAAAAGAGGCCTAACCATGCTCTCTTGAGCTTAGGCCTATGCTGTTTGAGCTTAAGCTGTTTTCACACTTGAAAAAGATTACGACATGAATCCTGGATTCATCATCTGAGTGTAGATGTAGCCTAAAACAAAACACCACATCTACTCAAAAACAAAACAAGACTAGTGTTAGCTTAACACTTTGGATTCTAGCCGCTCATACGCTCTTGGTGATAAAAACAAAAACAGCAGCGCCAAGTTCTGTCTAATATTCTGTTTTGGTAATGAAGGAATAAAAATGTTCTGTAAACAAAGAGGGGCATAAGCTACGTAGCTTCTTAGGACTTGACGTCCCTAAAACCGCGGAAAATAGATCGCTCACTATACCACAGTGATTAATATTGAGTTGCCTAGCACACTCGCTAATCTATTTACTCTTTATATACAATAAAGAGGCACCATTGGACTTCAATCCAACACATATATCGACGCTTTACAAAATATGGATCAATTCGTCTTGTGCGACGTTTTGCCAAAATCGGGGAAGCACAAATTTATGTCCACTATTAAATTACGGTTTTGCCAAAATATTGCCAAAATCGGGGAAGCACAATTTTGTGTCCACTATTAAGTTACGGTTTTGCCAAAATGTCTACTCACTCAGAATGTCTTTCCCGATATCTTAACGCCCATTCCAAACTGTGGTTAGCAGGAACCGCCCGGGTTTACAGATCCACCTTCGTTCATCACCAAAGAAGAAATGCAGATAAAAAGCGTCCTTACCTGGGAGCTGACACCAAAGCGATGAGAAAAAGAAAAAAGGAAAAAAAACTGCGGCATCTTAGAATCAGCGACAAAAGTATATTATCTCTGCGGTTGGAACCTCCATGAAAGTAATTGTAGGTGACTAATTACTTAATATTAATCTTAGACTGGCGAACTTCAGGAAAACTCAGGAATCAGGTTTATTCTGTTACAAGCTGAGAGGGTACAAAAAAGGTCTATGGTCTATGTAGGCCTATCCCAGGCCTGAAAGGCCTAGGTTGGCCTGTAGCCAACTCCTCTCTTCCGCTCTACATCCTTAGTCTGACAATCCAAAATCTGATCTGACAAACATTGCAGTTTAGTTACTTTTAAATGTTTTAAACAAAGAACAAAATGGCGCCAAGAACAATCCCACTTGGTTGGCTCTTCACTTGGTATCAGACACACCTACTCACACCCACTTCACACCTATATGAATAGCATGAGGAGAGATATCTTATATATCAGAAATATCACTTATAGAATGTTCCAAACATTCTCACAATCACATCATTACAATCCTTGTAATGAGACTATCAAAATGATACCAGACATGAATACATTTACATTTCATGATACATGGATACATTATATCAAGGAAGCATCCTTTGTCTTGTGTAAGTAATAGGCCTTAAACCAGCACATTAGCATTCCATTGGGGGAGGGGATAGTGTCTTTGTTTAAAACCAAGATGGGTTACATGGCTAACTAAAAGTAGTCTTGAAGTTAAATTATTATCCATTTTAACCATACATTTTATTGCTATCAAGGGTCAGCTTGACCTTCTTGAGACATTGTCTCTTTGTTTCTTTCTGTTAGTCTTGTTGCATGCATCGGGGGAAAAAAACACACATGGAACGTTTTTCTTTATCTGATGACTTGTTTTAGCTTCCTTACTTATTTATTTTTTCCCTCTTACATTAGCTTCATTATCTCTCGCACACATAGTGGCAGCATGTGAGTGCATCATCTGTAGAATGCGGGGCAGAGGCAGGGGGTCTTCTTGCCCCTCTGGGGTTAGCGCAGGGGAAGGGATGTTAGCTTTATCAGTTAAACAGGATGCTCTTATCTTGCAACCTCCCTAAGGACCCTTTCCACCGCAAATCTCCCATAGTTTAAACACAGTCCACAGGGGAAGACTCTTAATTAGTTTGTAGTTCACCAAAGTGAAGGGTGTTTTTTACTTTCCTAAATGGCTAAATGGCTGTGTGTTGATGTACGTACATATCCCAGGTTTGGGAATTCTTGAGCTAATGGAAGTCGATAACAAAACATCACGCGACGGCATTCGCTTGTAGACATCCGTGTGCTTGCATTGCTGTTTATGAGGAAGTCGTTTGGTTGAATATCTTGTCCCTCTGAGCTAAACTTTGATTTAGAAGGAACCTGAGTACAATAAAGAGGCATGGTCTGCACTTCCCGATCACTCAACATCCAATTGCAAAAAACAAAACAAAATGGCTCACAAAAGAGTAGCCAGCTTGAATGTCAGCTGGACCGGAGGGACCACATGCTATTGTGCATATTGAGGGCATACTATACAACACCATTAAAACCGGTGTGTGCAAAGTCACAAACAGGTTTTACAGGAACATTACGAATAAACAGCCTGAAGTTCTAGTTCTCTGCAAACATGTAGGGTTAAGCAATTAAGCAATTTAGAATGTTTACACAAACATTTTCAAATAAAGCAGTTCAAACAAAACAAAAAAAAATCCTTTGTTTAACGAATGTGAACGCATCTAAGGATGGTCCAGCCCCTTGACTTAAGATTCCATTTAGAATCTAAGCGGCCAGCTCATCATTTCTCTCAAGGCGACCACCTCCCACTTGCCGAGGGATGGGCAGAACAAAAGACCCGAGGCAGAAGATGAAGTGATTGGAGCGAGGGATGGTTAAAAGAGGGAGCTCTCTGGCACGAGGCCCTGTCTATTTCCCACCGCGGGGAGCTTCATCTTTGAGAGAGAGAGAGAGAGAGAGAGAGAGAGCCCTCATCAGTAACCCATCTCCCTCCACTCCATCTAGTTTGGTCAAGTGGCGCGGGTGAAGTGACCCATTAGCACTAATTGCCCCTTCATGATGGGGAGTGAGATGGAGAGGAACTCCCTGTACACACATTCACTCACTCACTCAAATAAATAAGCACACCAAAGTACACACACATTCCAGTGAGGGGTCCTAGAGGCTCAGGGCATGAATATGAATTTTCTCCTCTAATCCCCTTTTAGCCTTAGTTAAAGTTGCACCCCTTGTGAAATGAATAATACATTTTTTTCCAACGAAAGTTTGGCACTCTTTTTAATTTATTTATTTCAGTTGATTTTCATGCACCGCCACTTGGAGGAGACATTCCCCATGTTGGTTCAAAGTGCATCTGCACTTTTCCATTTGCTTTCACCACTTTCCCTACACTTGTGAAGTTGGCGCTCAATGGTGTTTTAAGCCCCCACCGTCGACTTCAAGGCAGCGCTGCGACCGTCGACTTCAAGGCACCTAATCCTAACCCTAACCCTTGCCTAACCCTAGTGCCTTCCGTGCCGTGCTGCCTGGAAGATGCCGTTGGGGGCTTAAAACACATTCTGAGTGTGTGAGCCAAACACATTTTGAGTTGTGTTTATGTAAAACATTCAAGATTCAAGATGACTATTACATCTCATTGTAAAATCTTTGGTTTCAGTTTTCAACATGGTCTGGTTTGAACAATAAATGATCAGGGTTCCCACGGGTCATGGAATTTCTGGAATATCATGGAATTTTAGTCCAGAAAAAAAAAAGTCCAGACATGGAAAGTCAGACATGGACTTTCCATTCCAAAAGTCCAGACATGGAAAGTCAGGGAATTTCATAATTTTTGTTTAACATTTATACGTTATACAAAATACATTAATACAAATATATTTTCACGCAGAATTAGATAGATAGATAGATACTTTATTGATCCCCAGGGGAAATTCAAGGTCTCAGCAGCATACAGACAACACAAACACAGCAGAAAGAGTAATTAAAGTATATAATCTAAAAACACAACTAAGCAATAAGGACTGGTGAATTGGTGTATATCAGGTTATTTGCATGACTAGTGAGCAAAGAGAAAACGTGTGTGTGTGTGATTAGTTTGTTCATTCTTTCTTTCTTTCTGTCTTTTTCCCCTCTCTGTAGGTGTACAAACTGGACTCCGATACCTTTGACACGTATGACCAGCACTTTGGCCGAGGTCTTGATCAGGATACTGTGAAAGAAGGTAAGGGCTGATTCCACTAGCAGTTAAAAAAGTAACTAAAAAGTTTAACAGTTGATGCCTGAACATCAAATTCCAAATTTAATTGATCTCCCACTTAGGTGTCATGTCTGTGTACAATACGTCTCTATCTGGCCTGTGCTGGGAAGGATTTTTATCTCACTTTCCCAATCAATTAATCCTTTTAAACTGATGCGAGGAAGATAAAAATGTGTTATTTACTGTCATGTCACTTAAAATTCTGATTAATGGCGAAGTGATTTTGCTTTTTCATGATGGATTGATACTGCCCTTGGCCATGATCGGCAGTAATAAAGCTCAAGTAAAAACATTAGTCTGTCATCATTCATATCATCCATATTTTTTTCTTTTTTTCTTTCTCTCTCCTCCACCCCCTCTATTTAAGGCCTCTCTAAGTTCTTCCACAACGGTGAGCGTCTGCGTAAAGATGCAGTAGTGGCAAGCGTGCTTAAGGTGCAGCAGATCTTGGGCTGGTTCGAGGAGCAGAAACGCTTCCACTTCTACGCCAGCTCGCTCCTGTTTGTCTACGAGGGCTCGCCGCCTCCCGCAGTAACCGCCGGCACAACCGGGGGCACCCAGGAGCCACTCAGCCCCGGGGGCGGCAATGGTGATGGTGGTGGTGGTGGTGGTTGTGGTGAGAGACAGGTAGTCCTTGAGTACAACAACAACATCGAGCAGAGCCTGTCCACCATGTACGCCCTCCACAAGCAAGCCTGCACCCGGCAGCACCACGGCGCCATGATGCCCGACAATGGGGCCTGGAGGCACCCGGCGACAGTCGCCCAGCAACCGAATGGCAACCGCATCCCCCACGGGCTGGAGAGGCTGAGCCAGGAGGGAGGGGACGGAGGAGACCGCGAGCACCATAACGGAGCGGAGGAAGAGGAGGGCAGTGGGGGGAGGAGGAGGAGGAGGAGGAAGACGCCAACGAGAGGGGTCAAGGCCGGCGGAGAGGAGGTAGAGGTGAGGATGATCGACTTTGCCCACGTCTTTCCCAGCGAGAGCTGCGACGAGGGCTACATCTACGGCCTGAAGAACCTGATCCGGGTTCTCCAGGAGCTACTGGAGGAGGTGGGGGAGTAGCAGCTCAACACAGGTCTCACCTTTGGGACTCAAATCTCACTCTCTTCACTCTCTCCACTCTCTCCCACACACACACACACACATACACACACACACACACACGCACGCACAGACCCCTCTTTGTGAAAAGTCCTATCCTGTGGCACACGTTTGTCTGTCCAGTTGTACATGGAGGCGTGGTAGTGGCCCCACACACACACACACACACACGCTCCCCTTGCCCTAAACCTCTGCACTATCAGCACTCAAACGGAAGGCATTTCCTTTATTGGTCTTATATATTTGTTTTTGTGTGTATGTGTGTGTGTGTGTGTGTGTGTGTGTGTGTGTGTGTGTGTGTGTGTGTGTGTGTGTGTGTGTGTGTGTGTGTGTGTGTGTGTGTGTGTGTGTGTGTGTGTGTGTGTGTGTGTTTGTGTGTGTGTGTGTGTGTGTTTGTGTGTGTTTGTGTGTGTGTGTGTGTTTGTGTGAGAGAAAGAGAGAGTATTTGTTTGTTTGTCAGTTGGTTTGTTCTTTTCCGTTTATACATTTGTCAGTATCTTACTCAGGTAAAATGATATTTGTGTATCGGTCCTTGGCAAAGGTGAATTATTTTTCGCCAAGCTTGCAGTTTGTCTCACTGTAACCTTTGACACTTTGCTTCCTAGTGCTCTTGTTCTAGTGTTTTTAAGAAGACTTTATTTTAACCAAGTGTTTTTCTTTCCTGTTCAAAGGTCACAATTAGGAATGTGTGTCTCTTTTGTCCCATATTTGTATTTGCTGCCAAATTGACCCTGTCTTCTCAATCAAAAACCCTTTTGATGGTAAAAATTGGTGAGGGTAGAAATAAATGTTAACGTTTTTTTAAATTATTATTATTATCATTTACTCACTTACGTACTTATCATTTGTATATACCATTTATACAAACAGTTAACCTGGTTTGTGTAGCTCATACCCTACATTATATGCAGCTTTGATGGTTATAAAAATGATATAAAGAATATGAGGAGACTTGGTTTTAAGAAATGCAATCTAGAATGTTCCTCTTGTTGATACAGAGGCACTGCCAAAGGAGTTTAGGTTGGTTGAGGTGAATTCAACAGAATGTTACTGATTTTTGGTCACCCCTCATGCAATCAGCGGTTAATTTACTCACAGTGCTGCCCAGAACTGTCATTGGTGGGGGTTCATTACTCCAAAAAAAACTGAAGGTACACATTTTTGTGCGAGAATAGCCGTACAGTTTTTCTTTCATCACGTTAAAGCTTTTCCCAAGCAATTAAAAAAATTAAAACAAATTATTGAGGCAGACCATGCAGACATTACTGTTTACATTTTTGAATTTTCTTTTAAATGCGGCAAGGAAAGCCAGAGTGAAGTGAAAGAAGGAGGGGTACATGGATTTCTGCTTGAAATGTTGGTGACAGAAAAAAAATACCTATTTCATTTAAATGTAATGTAATGTAATGTAATGCATAAGTATGTTTTAAAGACAGGAATGGCCATTGAATTCTATGATTAGTCTGAACTGAAATGCTTGTATGATGGTCAAACAACATGAAAAATTGATTTAAGCTATAAAATATATCTTTAAGTTCATGATATCCTTACTTATATCCTTGCTGTGTTCAGAGCAGTGTGTCATTGCAGCTAGTTATGTTATGTCAGTGAATGTCAATATCTCAAAACATCTCAAACCCTTACTTTAGTGTGAATGCAACAGGTCATTTTGATGTCTTAAAAAAAAAATAATTCCGATTATATGTTTTTTTTTTTGTTATGATTTTTAAAGATTATATTTTCGGTGTTTATCTTGATTTACTGTTGTTTTGTTTTCTGTTGCCAGTATATGCACATATGGTCACCTCACTGTTCTTTGTGTGAAACAAGGATTTTATTTGAGCTTGTAGCCATTTGAAACATAATTTTAGTTGGTAACATTCCTGATTGTGTGTGCCTGTTGAAACTTTAAAAAGCATCTCGCAAAAAAATGAAATAATTTAGGAATTCTGTGCCCTTTGAGGGCATCTTACAAACTGCCTTGGTGCCTCTTAGAATAGTGCAAAGTTATTTCTACAGCTTAGAATTTCAGAATAAAATGAAAATAGATAAGGCAGTTGCAATAAGAGGTTCCAGTATGCAAGGACTGAACTTAAATAAGCCCTCGTATACTGCATCTTAACTTCAGTTGAAAACATACTTTTTTATCTGACAGCACTTTATTGAAAAAGGCCGAGACATCAGAGCAACATGGCACAAGATATAAACACTAACAGTTCGTTGTTTCAATGGTAAATCAGCGCCACTTGCCTGGTTGACCAGGTTTTGATATTGGATGGGAAGTTTTGCTGTCATACTGCACAGAATGTAATGCATTTTGATTGCCAAACTATCTGATATAATTCTGACCAGAGGTGCATCTTTATCCAAAGCATTGCCGTGCATCATTGTGCAACCATGGCAACACAGAGGTCATGCCCTAAGTGAATGTGCACCACTGGTTGCGAGGTTTTGGTTTGGGAACAGCATTTTCTCTCACTGATTCTCCTAAAGATAATTTTGTTCCCCAGATTTAGTGTCAACAACAAATTTAACACAAGTAATGAAACACAAGAAAGAAAGGCTGATCTTAAGTGGATGTCATACCTTGACGTCTGTGTAAAGTCATTTTTCTTATAGTACATGATGCCCATGTTGCTCTTACCATGTCATGTTGTATGATGGCCATCAGATAAAGGCTTTATCTTTTCCTCTTGTGTTTCCATCTATAGCAAATGTCAGTTAACTGAAGAATCTTGTTTACATTCCAATTATATTTTGCTGGCTAATAGTGTATTTATGCATCTTCTGTATCGTCGCCAGTTATAATCCTATGAATTTTGGCTGGTCATGCACTGAGTCTGGTTAATTACCCCATGTTGAAATCCTCCCTTTTTTGTACTGTGAACAAACCCATTGCTTGTGTTGAACACAGTGAACTTGGAAATAAGCCTGGTGTTTTAGTGCATTTCCTTGGTGTGCATCTATTCGTGTCACTTACCATGTTGATGTGTACAATTTATCAAGGAAAGTCCAGGAAAGAATTTGTAATTTGTGGTTATCGCAGTATGCAGTATGGAAATACCTTAAAATGGAAGCAGGTTATCATTTCCATTTCTCTGTAGCACATTAAACAACATTAGTAGTGACATCTTTCAAGGCCTCTTGGTGTTCAGTGGAAAAACAGACACAGGTTTCCTTAATACAGCAATGACGTTTTAGCTGGATTGGGTCAGTTTGCTCATGGAGTCACAGCAGTCATCACAGATGTAACAAGTTTGCCATTTGCTAGGTAACTTAAGGTACATTTTGTGTTTAAGGAGCTCAACGTCCTGATTGACTTTTATCAGACCTTTTTTGCTACTAAATTCCAACTGCACTAAAATGTTGGGGGGGGACTGATAAAGTCTTAGCTAAAGTCATTGCCCTCTCACTCAATTAGAAACTGTGCCAGTCTTTGCTATTGCATTCATGTATCTCATATTTTACTTTTAACAGTTTCAATGAATTATTTGTACACTGGATTTTACAATGAACAGTCAGGTTCTCAACCAATCATGGCAGCATCACTAAATGTGTGGGTACAACTAAACCAAAAATGAAAAGCCAGACTTGGCAGCACAAGTTATAGATGGAGTGAGGCATACTAACAGTGAATCTCTGACTTGGAAGACTCTTTGGTCCTGAAAGGTGTGGGTTTTTGAACATTCTAACATAAGATTCTGTTCCGCAACAATTGAAGGTTCTAAAATTCTATGTTGAATTCAGTGAACCCAGATATTCTTCAGAATGTTCACTTTTCAACATTCCATTTACACCGGTGTGATGGTTCACCTTTAAGGGTTAACATGAAAGTGGCCCTAAGGTTCAGACTTGACTGTACTGCACGTCATGAACAATGACATGACTGACTAAGCAAGAGGGGATCTACAAAATAACAACATGGACGCTAGAGAATCGAGGACTTTTTTGAGTTTCCAAGTCAGACTTTTTTTTTTTGCCACGCATTTAGTTGTGCTCCTGAATTTGCAAACCAATCATCTGGGCTTTGAGTTGGTAATCTGTGTTGTCCTTTTTTTTAAAAAAAAAACCTCTTTTGTGCATCTCACAGTTGGTGAAATCTCTCTGCTCCTATATAGCACATCTTATAGAGAGCAGTCGGGGTAGAGGATCTTTTTGTGTCTGCTGTTGTTCCTTAAGTACATAGCAAGTGAGCTAATCATCACCTTTTTTGTAAAAGTATTGTAACATGTTCAAATGTACTATTTAGATGGATATAATAATGGACAAAGTAATACATGTATATTTGGGCAAATTATAATTACTAATAAAAACAAATTCCTAATGACCATGTTATAAACTTCGTGAGTTTTCTGTGTTGGACATGTGTACCTGACTATAATGGTTTGTGGTATTCCCCCGTTGTGCCTTTGAGCCTATAAAATTATTCTATATTTCCTGTTTTACTGCTTTTATAAATGGAATCGATCAATTTCATTTGGCTTTTTTTTTTTTACTATAATTTACAAAAAACCCTCTTTTATGTCAAAGTGAAAGCAGATTTCTACAAAGTAAGGTTAATTAATTAAAAAATATAAAATATAATGCAAAATAAGCTATTGCATAACCCCCCCCCCCCCCCCAAAAAAAAAAGTGACAGACTTCAACAGCAGTCCAGTTGATTAGTGTTATCTATTAGTGAGATCTTCGTCTGGAACGCCCATTCACAGGTCAATCAGTATTCCTGTCTACAATTCCACAATTAGGACAAAAGAAAACTCCAAACAACTCAGAGAAAAGCATAAGATACAAAACAAATTTCAAGTCACTGAACATCCCTTGGAGTTCAGTGAAATCCATCATAAAGGAATGTAAGGAATATGGCAAACGTGCAAATCTGCCTAGAGCAGGCCGTCACCATAAACTGAGTGACTGTTCAAGAAGAATAATGGTGGGGGAGGCCACCAAGGTATCTATGACAACTCTGAAGGAGTTAAAAGCTTCAGCAGCAAAGATGGGAGAAACTGCATACAACTATTGCAGAGTTCTTCACCAGTCAAAGATCTATGGGTGAGTGTCAAAGCTCTTTTTAAATCTCGACTAAAGTTCGAAAGACGTGGGAGACTCCAAGGTCAAATGGAAGAAGGTTCTTCAGTCTGATGAGACCAAAATCAAGCTTTTTGGCCATCAGACTAGATGTTTGACGGACACCAACGCAACATCCCTAATTTGAAGCGCGGTGGTAGCATCATGCTGTGGGGATGCTTCTTGACAGCAGGCACTGGAAGCTTGTAAAGGTAAAGTTAAAATTAATTCAGCAAAGGAAATGGAAAACCTGGAGCACAATCTGATTCAGTCTGCAAGAGAACTATGATTTGGAAGAAGATTTATTTTCCAGCAAGACTGAACTGAGCTGAGGCATACAGTGAGAAACTACATAGAAATGGTTTAAAGACAAATAGGTAAATGTTCTGGAGTGGCTGACTCAAAAGCCTCTCAATCATATAGAGCATCTGTGGCTGGACTTGAAAAGTACTGCTTTCACTTTGACTTAAATTAAATTGATCAAGATTCCATTTATAAAAGCAGTAAAAGGGGAAATAGCCAAGGGAGTTAAATATTTTTTTATAGGCACTGTAACCCAAAGTTGCTCCGGGGACAATGGCCCTTGTAATATAACTGACATATGTAAGTCGCTTTGGATAGAAGTGTCTGCTCTGCTAAATGAATACATGTAAATGTAATGATATGCATTGCACAGTTTACTAGTTTGGCTCTGTGGTTGGACAAACCTATGGGTAGGCCTACTACACATTTAAGAGTGCTGTGGTGTATAGACTACCTTTTGAGAAAGAAAATGGAAAGAGACTGGCAGAGATTTACTTCGGGCACTGACACCTGCACAATGTATTGCCTGTGAGTGCCTGTTTGACAGGGAGACTATGAGCAACAACGTTCGCTTGGGGAACCAATTTGAATGCCATTCTCCGGCAGAAACCACAAGACAAGTTGATTAATTGACTGATCGCCTCCTCCATACCTCCACTTTCACATACACACAAACACACTTGTTAGTGATTGAGTGAAACTGTGGGACTTCAGGACTTGTTGAACAGTTTTTGAGGGGCGATGGATTTAGACCTGCCATATTGAATGGAAAATTAAATCTGTTATCAATATTCGTGTTGTTGTTGATGGCCCATTCTAGCCCGGTCTGAAATGTGTCCTGCTGTGCATTAAAGCAATAGGTCTACACCTTCATTGAACTAGTGAGGGTGGGTATCACTCAAAATGAAATTGTTATGTAGCCTACAGGTAGTGGCCATAGTAGCCTAATGACACAAATTAAACAAATGGTTTCCCAGAGAGGCCAATAGCCCCCCCCCCCCCTACATTATTTGATTCCATTTAAACTGTTTACGCTACTGAAGAAAGGCAGTAAAATTACGTTGGCCATCGAGGAAAATAATTGCTTACCTACCGAGTCACCCCTGAATCACTCCAGGTCTTCCTCACGGCGGCGCCATTACGCTTCCTATGATAGGCTACTACACCATCCATTTCAGACCAACACTGCTATGTCAATTCTGTGGTATAAGGTGGCTCAGTGTGGCTAATAGATTCTTATGTTTCTAAAGCGTATCATGTAACCCTACCTGTCCTGATTAATAGCCTCTAGCCTCCACGTCTCGCTGGTTTAATTGTCCACTATGATGGACTTCAGAGCAAAAGTGGCTTGCCTTAGGAAATGAGCATTGGGCACAGAGATTAAACATATCCGTCGTCGTCTCAGTAACAGGGCAGTTACCATGCCATTGAGCATACGATTTCACTAGCTCTCAACTGACTGCACTCTTTAAAATCAATCTAATTTAAAGTTATTTTAGGTTAGAATTCAAGTAATAATGCACCTCGGGTCTCGCAGGTAAAGTGAACTTAACTTCACTGAAGCAGGCTATATAGGCTAGTTTTTATCTCATGGCAGAGCTAATTGAGTCATTCAATACACTTCATGTGTAACTCATATTCTTCAATTTAGTTTATTAATCACCCTAGCAGTAGGCTAGGTTAGATCAAACTTTTACCAAAGTCTCCAAAGGTCATTTTGATTAGGGCTATAGGCCTGTGGAAGGTCTATTGCACTGTGTGTGTGTGTATGTGTGTGTGTGTGTGTGATCAGAAAGAGATGTCAGTCAGCCCACATGGCATGTAAACAGATTATGTAAAATATGTATCAGTAAACATTCATGACAGTGGCATGTTGGAAGTATGGAGACACCAAAAGTAGGCCTAAGCTGTGCAGATATGCAGATATAATTCACACTGTGAATTGTGTGAGGATATGATAAACCTTAAATTATAGATCTACCCATATCCATCCAATAATATATTCCATATGCCATAGGTATAGGCACACTCTCAGTGACCCCAGTACAAACATCCCCACTTTATCTTGCTAGCTGACATAGCCCTACAGCATTCACTTATATCCTTTTTAATGGCAATAAACATTGTATGCCTTATATTCTTTGACAACTGCATTTCCCATATAAGATCATGTGTCGTCTGTTTTATGTGCTGCTATTCTAGAAAAGGATTTCCCCTCTAGCGACAGTAAACTAACTGAAATGGCCAATCTAAATCATCACTGACTGACTCAAGCCATGATTTGGGATTTATTTTTCTAGTTGTTATCACATTTTGGGTTGTTTGTTTTTGTTGTTATTGTTGTGATGTTTTTTGTTCAAACTTGCAGCTGTGCTCTAGGTTCTGTGAAAAGATACACAGAAATGCAAGCCATATTAATTCAGTCTTGAATGTTGGAGCTGGTATGAGGCCTGTCTTGTCCCATCTGTTTACATTCTGTGTAACCCTCCCGAGTAGCCGGTGGAAAAATGCTTGAGGGAGCACCAGATTATGAGATATTTAGTAAATGAAACAGATGCTTCCTGGTCGCAAAATTATGTCTCCAAAGGCATGCAACCTCCTCAGAGGCCTACATCTAACGGGCCACGCTGGACAAATCCCTCCTGCTGGGAGTGTTGATGTATGCAAACAGAGAAATGGTATTTATGTTTAGGAATTCAAGCATTTTTCCACCAAGTACATCAAAATCACTTCACGCTTCATGCTGTATCTTGTAATTTAAGGGTACATGAATTATCATGAATTCATGCATGAATTAATTCATGATATATGTATTACTTCATTCTTTAATACCTCATGAATCATCAGGAATTGACAATTTGTTCAGTTTGTCATTCGTGACCTCATACATGAACAGCACATCACCTAAAGCATTAGGTACGGTGTGCACATCATTATGGATTATAATTTATTAAGCATGATCATGATTGTTGCTCAAATTCTGATTTGAACATAACTTTCTCTAAACTTATCCACTTCTTTAGCTGAGGGGCCACAGACATGATGAACTCATGAGCAATTAACCTTAAATTCATGTAATCATGATGATCATGCTTAAGAAATCATAAATCATAATTATGTACCCATCATACCTAATGCTTTAGTTGATGTGTTGTTCATGCATGAGGTCATGAATGAGAGACTATGAACTCATGTCAATTCCTTATGATTCATAAGATATAAAGGAGTGAAGTAATGCAAGGATCATGAATTAATTCATTCATGAATTCATGCATTCAAAATTAACCTGGGCAAGCATGTTAAAGGTAAAGGATTATCAGATTAATAGGTGTATGGGACTGGCAGCCTCACTGGGTGAGATTAAGACGAGGCGATTTTCTAGGCAGCTAGGTATTGATTTGGGACTATATTGGGAGCAGAGATATCACGCAACACATGAGTACCTTGTCTCACTCATCACAGCACGGACAATCTCTACGACCAAGTAGCAGTGCTTCGCCCCAATATAATCCCAAATCAATACCTGCCTAGGAAATCGTCTTGTCTTAATCTGCATTGCCATTTGTACTTGTTATGAATACGCAGGCCCCAAGAAGTAATTAGGGATTTTTTTGTTGTTGTTGGCTCACTTTTACTCACAACATGCCATCCGGCGCTGAGAGACTCCATTCACTATGCTAAGCTAAGCTAGCGATAGAGCTGCTGGACTAAGACAATGCATGCACGGAGACAAAAATGCTTTTGCTCACTTATGCTCACTTATAACTCTAGGGGAGATGGAGAATAACCCAATTTTGTAAAACGGTGGCGTGTCCCTTTAAAGGTAAAGGCTATCAGATCAACAGGTGCAACATGGGCAACATCACTGGATGTGGCTACAAGAGGGAAATCATCGGACTGAACAGAAGGGGTAATGCACATTTGAAGACAAACAGCCAAAGAAAACCCAGGTGAAATGCAAGGTCACTTTTCGGTCACTTTTTGGACAACATTGGGCTCCTTGGAAGACTGCTGTTGAAAATAAAACAATGAAACATTAAAAAAAAAAAGCCAGACTAGAATTTGCTAAAAAATGCATGTTGTCAAGTCACAATCCTGTTGACTAATGAGATGAAACTGGAGCTTTTTTGGCAAGTCACATCAACTCTATATTCACAGACAAAGAACAGAAAGTGTCAAAGAAAAGAACACCATACCTATTTTGAAAAATGGAGAAGGCTCGGTTATGTTTTGGTGCTGCCCAGGATACCTTGAATCTGTGCAGGGCACAATGAAATGGCAAGACTAGAAGGCATCCTGGAGTGAAAAATCCAGCATCAGAAAGTTCTGTCTCAATTACAGGTCATGGGTGACCTAAAACACACAGCTAAAAGCACCCTAGAAAGGAGGAGGTGGATGATAAAGGATCAAACAGTGAACTATTCTGAAGTGGCCTATGAGTCCAGATCTGAATCCCATTAAACATCTATGGGAAGAGCTGAAACATGCAGTCAGTGGAAGGTACCCTTCAAAACTGAGACAGCTGAAGCCATTTTGGTCAAAATGAGTGGGCAGAAGTACAAGGTGACAGATGCAGAAGTCTCATTCAGAGGTACAGAAAGCGTACCATCATTTTTGTCCATTATATTTTCATCTGTTTTATTATTTAAGGTATTCTGTTGAGTATGAATTGCATTACACATGGAATAGACGATGGTGAATGTTGATTACTTTTGTCAGTTTCAATTTATTTCTCTGAACTGACAAACTGAACCCTTTGTGAACCCTGGCTCTAGCAGGCTAACTTGACGGGAGCGTACCTATGTTCCCCGAGTCCTATATGTTCCCCGGGTCCTATGTTTCCTAACCTAGCCCGTGCCGTTGTTCCACCGCCCCCAGCTCCCAACTTTTAGTCTACATTCCATTGGAACTTTTATTTTATTTTATTTTATTGTATTTGACTTTTAGATGGGAATAGTGGGGCGAGAACAACTGGCCAGTGCACAATAGTCAAACCAACTACATACTAAAATAAATGTTAATTCTAATTTCCTAACCCTAACCCCGAGTGGGGAACATAGGACCCGGGGAACATAGGGATGACCCCAACTTGACAATGTGCCTTTCTTCTCCATCATCCAGTTCAAAATGTCTGCAGGAGGCATTTCTGTCAGTGTGATGTCAGTGTCTGATAGGCTGTAGGCCTCACATCAGGCTTGTGCAAAATTCCAGAATTGAATTGAAACTGGCTCTTAAATTCCAATTCAATTCTTGAATTTCACTTGCATTTGAGGTAGCAAACAGGAAGCAGAATTGCAATTCGAATTGTGCACAAGCTCAATAACAAAGATATGAGGACCTGATACTTTAAGTAAAGCTATTTCAGTGTCCAGGCATCAGGTGAAGGGGACCAGGTGCTCTGTTCACAATGTCAAAAAGAGGAATGGAACACTTGCGTGTGCTTTTGAAGATCAAGGTAAGGATCAAAGAGCAGCTTGAAAAGCTCAATTTTCCTATTAGTTATACTTGACTCCCATGACTGATGACAGATTTGCCGTTTAATTTAAGCAACTTTCCGTGTTACTGTCTTTTAATAGGGCACGGAAGAATTGGATACTGACAGTAATTTTCAACCATTTTCAAGAAGTGATGTAAAGTTGACATAAACTTGAATATATTATTATTATTGAAAATTAATCTTTAAAGCTCAAGATTAATATATGAAAGGCATCCCACTTGTAGCTGACGGATGTCAATGGCAGAATTCAGGTGAGAAAGAACATAACAGGATTCCTTAGTGGTTATAAAGCAGCAAATCAATCATATTGATTCTGGCACAAACAAACAATTAGGGAAAAAAACATTGTTCCTTTTGTTGTTCTTGTTCTATTTTCTCTAGTAAACACACACAGACTCCATAGAATGGTATGCAATGCATGACCTAGAAGTGAAATGCAGGTCTCAAAGTGCACTCCATGACTACTTAACATGGATTCAGCTTTGAAACAGGAAAGGAAAAATGTAATCTGAAATGTGTAACAAAAAAAAACATATTTACAAATCACTGTCTCAACCTCACTTGTTCTGTTTGTTTGTGTGTTTGTTCACCGAAATATAACTATTTTTCCAAACATCCATCTTAAGATCTGACAGTTTGGAGTTTCAGTGTGTTGCCAGAAGCTTTAGAAAACCCACAAATCCCAAGAGGTGAAACAGGAAGACGGGATGGCCCCAGCCAGACGCTGAGGGAAGGCTCCCCTGCTGAATGCTAACCAAGCTCAGAGCCCACAGCAGCCTACGCTGGCCTACACCAGATAACATGCAATAACAAGCCACATGCAATATGAATGAATGATGTGTGGAGGTGGGTTTTGGGGGGGGGGGGGTGCAGGGGGCAGTGGTGGGAGTTTTAGACCTGCATGCAGGATTGAGATGTCTTCTCGCTCATTCTCTCATTTTCTCTCTTTCTCTCCTCTCTCTCTTTCTTTTTCTCTCTCCCTTTCACTCTTTCTCTCATGTGTCTCTTAATCCATCGCTTCCTCTTTCTCTCTCTCTCTCTCTCTCTCTAGAATCTTTTGCCCTCCAGCGCGGAATCGGACTGTCCAAACACCCTCGTCATGCCACCCCGCCCCAGCCCAGCCTGCACCACCCCTCAAGGTTCCACAGTCCCCCCCTGTGAGTCCCAATCCCTCATGAAATATGGATGAGCGAGAGGTGCACAATTCTAATTTGCAGTGGCACTGATTGATAAAGGGAGCTGTAATTGCATGTTTGCGTCACTCTCTTGCTAAGCATGATCAACCTCCGAGGGAGGAAAGGAGAAGAGAGGAGAGGAGAGGAGAAGAGAGGAGAGGAGAAGAGAGGAGAAGAGAGGAGAGGAGAAGAGAAGAGAGGAGAGGAGAAGAGAGGAGAGGAGAGGAGAGGAGAAGAGAGGAGAGGAGAGGAGAGGAGAAGAGAAGAGAAGAGAGGAGAAGAGAGGAGAGGAGAGGAGAGGAGAAGAGAAGAGGGGAGAAGAGAAGAGAGGAGAGGAGAAGAGGAGAGGAGAAGAGAGGAGAAGAGAGGAGAGGAGAAGAGAACAGGAGAGGAGAAGAGAAGAGAGGAGAGGAGAGGAGAAGAGAGGAGTGGAGAAGAGAGGAGAGGAGAAGAGAAGAGAGGAGAGGAGAGGAGAAGAGAGGAGAGGAGAAGAGAGGAGAGGAGAAGAGAAGAGAGGAGAGAACCAGAATGGGTGTGTCATTCTACACTTCAGTTATGCAAGCAAAACTCTCTGCTGATAAGGCAGCCATGCTTCAGAACCAGTGGAAATGTGATCTGGTTCACTAGCTAGCTAGTCATACTATCGCAAGACAGATTCTCAAAAGAGAATTGATCTGGGAATGCTTTATTCACTTCCGATTGGCATGGGACATAAGGGAAGTTAAACTTAAAGTTGGTACATTCAACTCTTACCCAATCTTTTCAGAAGTACAGAACTATACCACAATTTCATATTTATCAAGGTTATGCCAATATTATTATTTTAAAAAAGATATCATCGGCAGTATGTTCACACTCATGCCAACAGTGTGATTAATTTTATTATTAGATAGATAGATAGATAGATAGATAGAGATACTTTATTGATCCCCAAGGGGAAATTCAAGAATTATTTCAGTGTGACATAGAATCGTCAACATTCTCTGTAACATCCTTTTGTGTGCACGTCATCTAGTATATCAGTATCAGTATGCAAATGGTTTCCAGTTCTCATTGGTCCTTGACATGCTGCCAGACATTTCTGGCAAAAGGATGTGCAGACAAAAGGTATTTGAAAGCATTATTATTAAGGTGAATTATTCCTTTAATCAACCTGAGGGTCATCATCTTAAAGGGTTCTACAGTGAACACAACACAAAGCACTTTTGTCCTCTGCTGTGTGTGTGGGTGTGTGTGTCTGTGTCTGTGAATGTGAGTGTGTGTGGTGCGAGGGGAGAGAGTGAGAGAGAGATTATTTTATTCGTATTTGCTGAGGTGTTAATGGTGAAATGATGGTTGAAGTTAGATCGGCCCGTGTTAATTAAGAATTGCACCACGCTGTGCAGGCAGACGTTTTAATGGCCACAAAGCTGCCCAGGGAGAATGAAGTAGAAACCGATACCCCTTCAGCATGGAGCGGGAGTTGAGAGGAGTGGACTCCTACCAGGTGATCCGCTATGATGTAATGCATGTGTTGCCAAAAATGATCTGCCGTCTCGTACCTGGTGCCATTGTCGAGGGCCCGTTCCCTCAATAAGGAAGGTTAATGATATCATTCATAACCAGGAGTCACAAGCAGTCGGCCGTCCAGGCTCGTCAATTTTTCAATAATATTTTAGTTCCCCCCGTGGGAAAAATTGCGATCATGACATTTGAAATAAATGGCACTTGGAATTTCCCCAGAGTCAAGCGCAAGGAGTTGAATGTCATCTGAAGGATGATCAAAAATCGATACGCCATTTCGTTTTTTATACCCCGACCGTTTCAACTCTGGCCTGAATTTTTAGCAAGGATATCTGGCGACAGGCTGGACGCCTCATCCCTCTCTTGATTTTTTAAAGAAATACGTTTCTGAAGTCAAATTCCTACTTGAAAAGTTAAATAACCATGCATTAAGCTTCCTCAAATAGCCTACGGAGCAGGGGTCATCGCAAAATGTTTTGCACGTTGAGAGAATGTGCACTCTTTTACTACATTGTGCGCTCAGTTTACTAAATCGTGTGCACAATTTACTATATTGTGCTCTCGTTTTACTATAGTGTGAGCTCATTTTACTAAATTGAGCTCTCTTTTTTAGGCATAGTAAAACGAGGGCACAATTTATTAAACGAGTGCACTATTTACTAAAAGGAGCGCACAAAACGAGGGCACAATTTATTAAAACGAGAGCACAATTTGTGAACATGGCTATAGAACATTGTGTGCACAATCTACTTAAACGTGGCCACAATTTGTAAAACGTGCACTCAATATTGTCTTGACACATGTAAACATGAGCACGTTATAGCCTAGTATATTCGAGATCTCGATCTACTAAAACGCACCCACGAAAAATTAAAACGTGGGCTCGAAGAAATCAAATTGTGTGCACAAAAACATAGTGTGGTGTCAAGGGGTATCCCCGGGAATGACGTCGGGAGGTGTGTCGCTTGTAGTGACGTAGAGGGAATCTCATTGATTGCAGTGCACCTATAGCCCTGTTAGGTAGGCTGTAGGTGGGAGAGCAGATTATTGTGTGTGTTTGCACAGGCCCCTTGCCATCATCGTCCAGCTGAATGTTTGCCGAAGTTTTGAGTGTTTGTTGAGGTCCAAGTGTATGCAGAGCTGTGGTGTTTATCGCGAACGGTGTGAGCTGGGCTACATAGCCTGAGAAGCTGCATCGTGTACGTCACTGTTTATGTCTCCCGTTTCATAGTCCGTATCAAAGCTTACCTCGTTGTGTGCATCATTGGTGTGCGGGTGGGTTATATGGTTAGGCCCATCGGGCGCTAGAGGGAACCTTGTATTGGGTGGGTATTAGGCTAATACGCAGTAGCCTATTTGTACCAACAGTAGGTCTACGTGTTGTAATTATTTGGGAGCTTGTCGCTGTGATGTGCTTCGATTGCCTTCTAGACCTCACAGTTAAGTCAACAATCCAGGAGATAGTGGAAACCGGTCATTAGCCCGAGTAGCCTTTGTAGCCTAGTAGAATTTCCCCATTATGGGTCTCCATAGCTGGCGGTTGACACCACAGGTGCCCCTGCTACAAAGAGTAGAAGTCCGCTATAAACCATGACCACCTAAAGTCTTTAATTAGCTGCCGACGGTTATCATCACATTACCAATATGAACTGTTACAGACAGCTGTAGGCCTAATCCATGTCAAGGTAACACGAAGTTGCCACCACAGCACAGCGAGCGGTGAGAAAATGTCGGGAATTACTAAATGTGAGCACGAAATACATATTTCGAGAGCTCAATTTAGGCCTACAACGGGGTCACATTTTATTAATTCGAGGGCTCAATTAAAGGAAAACGTGCTCACAAATGATCACGTTTCAAGGAATTTGGGGGCCCCAAGCAAAATGGACATGAAGGCCTCCTCCCGCAAAGCCTACAGGAACCACCGCATAGCCATACAGTTTAAGTTCACCCACAGTTTATATAAATACAAAATTTTGACAGTTCAATACTGCAGTTGCGAAAGAAAACTAGATGTACCGCAGAGCGGTACAAAATATGACCGCCGCCCAGTCCAGCACATTTTTTCCACAAAAATAAATCACGCTGAAAGGCCTATATGATTCTAACTGTCTCACTAAATTGCATTATCCACACTCAATTCTCACTGATATCTGCTAGACAACAAGTACCAAAACATGATTAGTTCACAGATTTCACATGTAAAATTCATTTTATACAACCCCACCTCCATCTTGCCTGTTCATAATTCTGAGAAATTCTTGAATTGTGTGCATGTGTGCATGTACATGTTTATGTTATGCGTGTGTGTGTGTGTGTGTGTGTGTGTGTGTGCGTGCTTGTGTGTGTGCCTGCGTATGTGCCTGTGCATGCAAGCGTACATATGTCTACTGTGTGAGTATGTGTCATACGTATGATTACTGTGAATGTATGTGTGTGTGTGTGTGTGTGTATCTGTTTGTGCACAGCTTCGCTGCGCGGCGGTCATAATAAAACACTGCCATCTTATGCAGAAAAAGGATGCATTGTTCAAACTATAAAGAGTGCAGGTTGTATAGCAATTTAAAAATCCAACATAAATACAAGTACACACACACACACACACACACACATAAGATTAACCTTTCAGGCCATCTTCATCAGTGGAGGTATCCTTGAGCCTGAGGGCTGAGAAATTTAAGCAAAGCACCTTGAGGGAGAAAGAAAAGATATGTTAGCATTTCCATATTTTGATATTTAGAAGGGATGCAGCTGCTTTCATAACTACCAATGCTTACTGTAAAAACATCCCAAGCTAATGTTATACATTGACCTAGGCCTACTTGTAGCTTAACATAGCATTTAAGCATTCTGCTGCTTGAGAATTAGACAGACGCACCTGATGCTTTAAAGACAGTAAACAGCTGGTGTCCATGAATACTACTAGACATGAATGTTCCAGTCTGCTTTGATGCACAGAATTTATCGTGTGGTTTTCCTAACCCCCATTTGGTAAATAGTTAGTATAGCAGAGAAGCTATGCCACTTTCATCAAAACCTATTACAAAGCTATAGCAATGTTATGTCATTAAATACGATAAACGTGATACGTGATTCTGGAACAGATCTGCGTCTTCCTTATCCCGTTAATAAACATATTACAGTATGTAACCATATTCCGTCCGTTCGGGAAAAAAAAGTTGCGCTAACTGTTCTAGTTTGTTACAAGCAGCATGGGCCGTCAGGCAGGTAGTTAACATAAAACATTTTTGCTAGGCTAGCCTTCCTGCTGCAAAATTACACCATTTGTAAAAGACAAGTAGAGCTATTTTATCCAGTGTAATTTATCACTTACCACTATCTTGTTTTTTCTTGTCATCCTCTTCCTTTCTCTTCTGGCTTCCGGACGCATAACTCCGCTTCATCATGACTGCCTGTTTTATATTTTCGCGGCAGCATCAGAGACCACAAACCTGGCTGGCTGGCTGCTGTCAGCGACTACTGAGAGGGGCCCCCTTGAGGGGGATCCCGGTATTGCTGGTAACAGTGTCATTGCACTTTACTGCATTGACTATCAAAGGGGCGCTCACAGTTTGTCGTTGCATTTTATTTTTAACCAGTCGTTGTCTTGGGGCCCCTGGCCAGCTCGGGGCCCCAAGCAATTGCTTGGTTTGCTTGCCTTCTAGCGACGGGCCTGCCGGGCTCCGTACTACGACGTCAAAAGCTACACACAAGTAAAAAAAAATGACATGCGTAGAGCACGACAGATGAATGTCCGTATACCCTCACTCAGCCTCCAGTCAATTATCTCCATAACAATGAACTATATGCTTCGGGTTGGGGAACGTTCCTCCCTTCTTGTGCTAAATAATGAATGATGACCTGCGATACAAATCACCTCAGTGATCCGCGCGGCCTCAGACAGTGGCTGCTGCTGGAGGAATATTGAAACGGCACCTTTCTGCCACTACGTCCAATTAACGGCTGCCCCATAAGGGTTCTAAAGGGAGATGAGATTTACGGCTCTGATGTTCTTTCATTCCCTCGTTGCTTCTCACATACAAGGGCAACGAGGAGGTTCTGAAGAGCCCGGAGATACTGCAATTAAGACGGCAGATGCACCGGCCTGGATTTGTAACAGGGGCGACATCTGAACATTGCCGTTTTTTAATGGTCTTTTATGTCGAATGTCAAAGAGGGCTTTTTTTGGTGGGGGTTGGTGGTCTAAGGGGTTTTGCAGGATGCATACATTTCATATGATATTACATACGTTTTTTATAGGCACACAGAGGCCAATGAAACTTCTTAGTGACATTTAATGTTTGGATGAAGTGAAAGATCTACTGATTTCACCAGAAATGTTATGGTTCATTTTCAAAATGAACAGGTTCATGAAAATATAGATGAAATTATTTTGGGCACAGTTCAAGTAGAGAGAGAGAGAGAAAGAGGTAAATGGGGCAGACAAAGAATAAAAGGGAGGAGAGAGAGAAAGAAAAAAGCATGGTCAACAAAAGCAAGATAAGAGGCATGAGAAAGAGAGAGGGAGAGAGAGAGAGATGGGGATAGGGGGAGTGATAGGGGAGGGATGTAAGTGGTAAGCTCGAGTCTGTGAGACTGAAAGAGAGAACAGAGTGAACAGCCAGAGCAACTTGTAGGCTTTTCCCTGCCCTCTTGCCTCAAACCTGCCCTCTTGCCCCTTCCTTGTGCCCGGCTCCTCTCCTGTGGCAGTCTGTGCGCTGGTGCCCGGTGGGGTCCCATCAATAACCCAGCGCTGCCGAGTTCACTGGCGTGGAACAGGTCGCCAGGGCCAGACAGCTCTGTCTGACGGGCAAACTGTGTCTCTGCTCGCAGATACAATACGTCATCCTCTGATGCGTTTCCAAGCTCAGTGGAGAGGTTGGTTGGGTGATGCCTCTGTGAGATTAGGAACTTAACATCACCTCAGGGGTGTACTATGAAGCAAGGCTCACCTTCAGAAGTTACCGCTGATCTTAAAACAATATGTCACTTAACAATATGTTATTTACATGTATTCATTTAGCAGACAACTTACACATGTCAATTATATTACAAGAGCCATTGTCTTCAGAGCAACTCAGAGTTAAGTGCTTTGCTCAAGGGCACAGCGGTGGAGGCCAGGTATTGAACTTACAACTTTTCAGGCTACTAGCATGCTAGCCCAGCTCCTTAACCACTACACTACCACTGCCCACCACTTCGGAGACAATAACATGCAGTAAAGCGTTCTTTTGGAGATCAGCGGTTAGTCCCAAAGTTACAGGCCAAGTAAGCCAGTAACCTTATTTTATAGGCCTTATACCGCTCAGATCACATGTTCCACATCTCTGCAATCATGGTTCTTTTAGTGTTCTGAAGCTTCTGAAAAACTCTTCCATCATCATAAAAACATTTGTGATAAAGTATTATTTCCAGTATTATTGTGTGTTTGATTATAACTTCATCTTAGTGTCATTCTGTTGTGCTAAAACACAACACTTCCCAACGGATACTCACAATTTTGTGTGGTCATTGCCCGTTTCTAAAGTGCTACTATAGGCATTCAAACGGTGTTTTGGCTTGTAACAAAACCCCCATAACAACAAACATCCTGTTTGTTGTAAAATCACTTCTACTCCAAATACATTCACAAAACCCTAGGTACCATACACAGCCACCCAAAAGACAAGCTACAAATCAAAGAGAGAGAGAGAGAGAACAAGTCAATGCCACGGTCACACCATTGGCAAACGCACCAGGGTTTGCCCAATGCCCATACATGACTTATGGTATGTCATCAACAATTTAATGTGTCTATTTCACACTACAAGGTTATGGACCAGTTGTAAAACTTCACCAACCAATTTTCATATTTCAGACCAAGGGTGTGTGTATTGATCTCTCATCCTCATGGGGATAGTTAATATCACAACAATACACCATGAATATCCCACTTCATGCACAGAATTGCCTTAATAGTCCACACATGAGGCAGTCACAAGAGTGGCGAATAACCATCAGATATCGTTAGAGAATGGCACCCTGTCTTTCCCTAATACATTTTTTTCTCCAAGAAAATGGGGTGAAAAAACGCTTTTCACAACGCTGAGATTTTAATTATGAGCTCAGGGTTTAACACTGACATCAATCTGGGCAGGCTTGCTTGTGAAAAGCTAATGGGGTGGAACTAATGAAGCAAATCCAATAACTTCAGTCTTCTTTTTTTTCTTTTTTTTATTCGTTGCAGTCACAACTGCTCTGAAAACGCTTACTCGTCATCAAATCCACGGTCTAGTTTTCTTGTCTGAACACAATGCTCTTGGTCTGGCTTCAGAAACATAAACGTTCCAAACATTTCGTCCAACTCCATTTTTTTGGAGGGGGACAGCGTCTAGGAAAGACAAACACACAATCATGTGCATTCGGCTCAGCATAAAGGTTTGGGATGCAGCTGCGTACGACACAATGGATTGGCTCTTACAAACACTGCGTCGCTCCAGCCGAGCACACAATCAACCGTCCTGGCCCGTATTTTGAGCTGCGCGTAGATTACCTTTTGGGCAAACTCCCACAGAACATCGCTGTCTCCTAAAAGACCATTGTGCTTATTCTCTTTGTTGTTTTGACAGTTTATCATTGCAATCTTGGCAGGTGGAGGATAAACGTTTAACGTCTAATACATGATTTTTAGTATCGGGACACTAGGAGAGTATGAAGAATCACTCTCTCCATCTCTCCGTCTCTTCCTCTCTCTCTCTCTCTCTCTCTCCCTCTCTCTCTCGCTCTCTCTCCCAGTCCATCTCCACTCGTCTTTCAGCCATTCTCTCTTCCTCTGTAATGGTAGGACACTAATCCACGCAAGTTGATTAGTCTTGGGCTGGTGAAGAACCTTTTGAGGTTGGGGTCATCATAAGAGGTGTTGTGAGACTAGCATTGTCTTACACACACACACACACACACACACACATACACACACACACACACCCCGACACACACACACACACACACAGGTGGAGGATAAACGGGGCAATTGATTACAGAGACACACATACAGCCACAGGTGTGCATAGGCTGTTTTTTTTTATTTTCTTGTTTCAAAAGGAGGGTTGTGTGACTTTGGGAACACATGTTGTTGGGATAATGACACAGTAGTTCACATAAGATGATGCATTCCCAAAACACACACATACAACTCACATACATGATACAAGTGAAAATGAATATGATATTGTGGGACTATAATTTTAACAACCTTTTTGTTTGTGAAGTGACCTTGGGTGTCATGAAAGGTGCTTTAAATATAATGTATTATTATTATTATTATTATTATTATTACTCACACTGACCATATACTGCGTGGACTTTGTCACTTTAGAAAGCTTCTAATCTCCTGCAGACACAATTTTTATGTGTTGGATAGTGTATTGGAGTTGCCATAGCTCGGAGGCTCTTGATACAATCATTAATTTGTTTCTGCATGCAGTTTTGGCTAACAAATCATTCAACATAGCTGACAAAGTCATCATCTGCTTCGCAATGAAACCTTAAACATCACTGGTGTCAGTTTTATCATCTGAATGGCAACTTTTGGGAAAGTAATAATTTCAACCGGAAGCATAGGGAGCACTTTAATCAGCTGAGATGTCTGTTATGCCTGCGGTCTGATAGGCTTCTGGTGTAAACATATTCTTCATTTAACATCTCTGTAAAGCTGAAATAATGAATAGTTTTGCTATTCACTGGAGTTTGAGCCAGTATGTTCTGTATTTTTAATGACCTGTTTGATTAGCGGAGCTAATGCTAGGACTTTTTTTTGCCAGAGAGGTGATCGTGGGCTCACTTTTGTGTTTATGCTGGTTCAAAAGGAATAATCAGTGTGATTGTGTATAGTGACCATTCAGGACCAGATCAGGACAAAACCATGCCAAATATCTTAATGTTAAGATGGTCCAATAGTCACAGTAAAATATATATTCAGTAAGTACAAAAACCGGGTTTCCGGCTGGTGGAGCAGCTATTTTCTGTGTGCTATGTTTTTTTGGGGGGCTAACTCTGCAGAACAGCTTGACCTCTTTCTCACCATGAAACGCACCATGTGTGAACTCATAAGCACCCGCCGAGTCCTTTCATAGCCTCCCCTTAGCCTCGTACTCGGCTGCTGGGCCTCCATACAATGGGTCTCTACAGCTGGAGGCCTCCTGCCAAGTGTAAAGGGACATTCCCATTAACCCAGGCCTGAAAAAGCCCACTTCATCGGGGGGGAGACTTGTCTCAAGAACAGAGAAGCTACAGGTTGCCACAGTAGAAGATGTGAGTTATTATGTGGAAAACAAAGGGTCAATGCAGTGATCGACATCAAAAAATGACAACCACTGGTGTGGAGGGAGACAGAAAGGGAGACAACCAGCTTGGCGCTTGCAGTCCCCTTTGATTCGTAGAAAACCACTCTGCTCAGATTATTGTGTTTGGCCAGACTCGAGCATGGTTCCTTAGGTCTAATAAGCCTCATTCATACAGTTAGGAGTCCATTGTGTTCAGTTTTGCTGTTGTCTGGATTTTTTTTCCACGTTTTTGTATGCCAGCTTGATGTCTGCCACAAAAGAAGATTGCCATCGTATGATTACGCACAGGAAAAAAAAACACACACAATGATATAATAACGTAACAAGCAAGTCCAAAAAAATATATGATTACTCCTGCTGGTGGATTCAATCTACATCAGTCCCAGAATACAAGAAAACAAATCAAACTGATATGAACATTCTTATCATGTTCCCCTCTGATGGTGTTGGTTTTGTTCAGTATAAAATGACACCTCAGCTTGTCCAACTCTGCATGAGCCAAACACACAGTACATACTTAATCATTACTGCACAAATAACACATCACAGTAGCTACCCACCTACCCACACACACACTACACACACACACAGTCACTGCTCCACTCCCCTCCCGCCCATACACACATCTTCACTGTCATCACTCACATACATCATACATACAGTACTCACATACATACAGCACACTGCTTGCTACAGTAAGCCTCCTCTACATACTTACAGCACACTGCCCCCACCTACCCACACACACACGACACACACACACACACAGTCACTGCTCCACTCCCCTCCCGCCCACACACACATCTTCACTGTCATCACTCACATACATCATACATACAGTACTCTGCTTGCAATAGTAAGTCCCTTCACCATACTTGCAGTACACTGCCCACCCCCTCTCCCCTACATACACAGCACATTATTTCATCAGGAAGCTTCTACAACACACATCCCCAACATACTTACAGCACACTGCCCCCCCCCCCAATACACAGCACATTATGCAGCCCTTGCCACTTAATCTACTAAACCCCTCTTCTACTGCACTTTTTACCCCCCCCCCCCTTAATGCACAAATAGGCTGACACCAGACATAATTTCACTGCATTTCTTACTTCCAGATACTATATGCATGTGACAGTAAACTTCCTTGTATCCTTGTATCCTTGTAAAGAAAAGAAGATAACAGAGGAAAAACACAGAAGAGAGAGGAGGTGGGAAAGCAGATAGATAAGTAGATGAAAAAAGACAGAGAGAGACAGAGAGAGAAAGTGAAAAAGTGAGAGATCTGGCTTAATAAGACATTAAGACATTAAAGCAATGAATATATGAGAGTGAGCACGCTGCACATGGACATCACTGGACAGTTCTATTCATGTAATTAACGTCCGTCGCCACAGGCTCATTAAGTCAGTGCCCAAGCTGTGTCACTCACCACCAAACTAGTGGTGTCTTCCATGCTTAAGCCTTTATTAATGCAGAGCTCTATCAGGCAGAGGGAGAGAGACTACAGTCTTTCTTTGGATTCATTCACACTCTGTGTGTATTCTTGTCTTCCACAGCCCTGGGAGTTCAGTAATTGTGTCATCTGTAGCAAAAGGGAAGAGGTGTTTTAATATTCATAGCAAATGTGTGGGTGCTCATCAAATAAATAAATAGATATCAGCAGCAGGGTATTGAACGTTTCCATACCTGCTGTGCACTTACAAGTGGTTGCATAAAATATATATAAAAAAGGTAGTAGCCATGATGGAAACACAAATGATGGTCACTCACTTTGTTTGTGTGAGAGCCAAATAAAAACCCTGATGAAAGCATTTTCTGCCCGTATTTGACAAGAAAAAAACTACAAGTCTTGCAAATAAGGATCTGAATAATATGCACTGTGTCAATCAAACCTTTGCATAAGAAGTATGTCGGGTCAAAATCAAGCCCGTCTTGGATTGGTGGATTTTCTCCAAGGAATGTTAGGCTGGGAAAGTGCATGGTTTGCAAAAGCACAACATATAGTGAATATGCAAATGATTAAGTATCTGGAAAAACAAAAATACTTTTTTTGTCTTGAGGAGTACATTCACTCAGGTTAACCACCCCCCCCCACACACACACTCACACCTCCATCCTCATTCCCCACCTAGTTTAAGAGGTCGCAGAATGTTTTTTTTCTTTAATAAACCTGAATAGGTTTGCAGATGAAAGAGTATTCAGCCTGTAATGGACTTTGGTGGACCTTGTTAAAAGGTGTGCCGGGTTTAATTCTGGGTGCGAATCACACAGACACACACACATTGGAGGTGTGGAGTAGTATAAAAAGTAAAATAGGACTTGATTGGAAATGCCTTGTCTGATGGAGTTTTTATTGATGAAGCAAGTAATTAAAAAGATGCAGTAGGCCTAAGGTCACACAGGGGCTCATTTCATTCTAAGTGGAACTAATCCAACAAAAAAATGCACCACCTGAACTGTTGTTGTTAAAACGGTCGATAAAAGGATAAAGACTCATCTTTTCTCAAAAGAAAAACAATAACCGGTGGCTAAACCTGATTCAACAAGCCAATGCTGCCTAATTCTAAAATTAACATTTTCAAAGGCAGCCAAACAGTTTCACTTGGATTTTTATTTTTTTTAATTTTTGTTACAAGTTGCCCTCGTTAATTATCATGTTGTACATATTTAAAAACAGACTTAGGAGAGATAAATAGTTAAGCTTCCCCGAGCTCTCTGTTGTTGTTGTCAGCTGGTGTTGATGTGAAATGAAAATGGCTCCAGCTCCATCAATGATGGAAGGCTGTGGAAGACGTTTTGTGAGAAGAGAGACGTGTCATGTTTAATCCCTGTCTGGTTGTGTCGGATAGAAATCTGCATCACTCTGGCAAACGTGCTCCTTCTTTTCTCCCTCCCTCTCTCTCCCTCCTTCTCTCTCTCTCTCTCTCTCTGTTTTTTTTTACCTCTTTCTCTCTCATTTTTCGAAAATGTAAACATCTTTGACTCACAACATTAATTCAAATCCATAGCCCATTTAAATATTTAACACTACTGACATGACAATCATGTTCCTGCTTTCCCCATGATCTAGTGCTCACTCAGCCATTGTTTATGATGGGTGGAGGAAACAGCATATTCTGCGCCTCCATATAACATATTTATGGTCATGGCAAATATATTTCTACATATCCACTGAGGTGGCTGCATTTTCTCGACAGTCTTCTTTAATGGAAATGATTCTGCAGTGGTGCGAATGTGACTGATTTGTAAACCACCCCAGTGGCGCGTGATTAAAGTTCAAATGAAAAGCGTCTGTAGAACAACAACTGTGTCATGCATTGCCACCACGTGTTATCCATTGCCACCTCGTGTGCGAAGTCAGAGTGGCTGTGTAATTTACAATTCGACACAGCTTTTTATTAAGTGTCATGACTTGGAGAGTGCTATGAAATGAGGATGGTTTATGACGCCGGAACAGTAGATGAAGAACAGGGTTTTATTTTGTGCAGAGTGCAGTGTGAACAGACAAGATGAAGGAGATGAGATTTTTGGGGCGATTTGCCTTTAATTGCTACAGGATAGTAAAGATTGACAGGAAATAAGTGTCACAGAGAGATGGGAGTATAGGGGGTCAGGAAATGGCCGCAGGTTGGAATTGAACTTGGGTTCCTGTATGCACTTAGACCACCCCCCACCCCCACCTCCTGAGGTGAGAGTTTTTTAAAGATGTATTATTGAAAGGACAATGGACATTTGAGATGAAATGAAGGAGAGAGATGGAGAATGGGATCAAGAAATAACCTCAGACCAGACTTGTCTTGAACCAGGGTGATCGTGGGCACTGGACCCATATTCTGAACGAGGATGCTACCACTTGCACCACAGCTCCCCCCTTAGGTGAGGAGTTTAAGTTCAACCTTCTTTGTGTGATTGTGTCGCCAAGACCTGACCGATTGACTAAGAGTCGCCGTGAGTCCATCTGAGTCGGCGGGGCCTTGTGGTTTGAGTCTTAGACAGGAAATTAGTTCTTTTTTATAGGACAGAAAAAACTCACTATCTGAGCTTGGGACTTTTCCACAGTTCACTGAACACCGACTACCTGAGAGAAAGAAGAAGTGTTCTGTCTGTCCAACGAGAGAGGGAGGATTTGACAAAAGCTCTCGAGGGATAAAGTGCTCGCCCTTCTGCTCGTTTCGGACCGCCGACACCTCCATGTGGTTAAGTGTGTGTCAGTCAGAGCGTTGAACCTCCCCAGTTTGTTTCTCCCAAACCCAAAGCATCTACCAGGAGAAAAACAAACAAACAAACAGATCATTAAAGCAGGAGGGTATGAAGAATCCCAAACAATCATTTCCACAAAACAATTATATTCGACCTTTCTTAGCGCAGACGGGCTTGGTTGGGCTGTGTCGACTCAATAGTAATTTGTCACCTAACGGAAGAGAGTCCTCAGATGCAATGAGAATGCAAGGAGACACAGAGACATGACCGGTGCTGCTTGCCAAAGACAATTCAGGATTAACAACCCTGAAATTACGTTTTACGGCAACCGACCGATTCCGCAGCGGGAAAAACATATTGGGCAGACTCGCCAAAAGAAAGGACAGGAAGCGAGTGGGAAAGAGAGCGAGAGAGTGAAAGAGAGGAGGACAAAGATGGAGAAATGAAAGAGGGAGGAGGAAGAGGATGAGGTGGAGAAGAGGGGAATGGAGGGGACAGAAGAGAGGAGGGTAAAGAGAAGGAGTTGAAAAGATGAAATCAAGCTGAAATGGTTAGAAACACTACTATGATCAGACCAGAAGCAGTCATTTAAAAGGACAGACCCAGTCCTAAGAGGAGAAGAGGGGGGGGGGGGGCATCAGAGGCAAGAATGCTAAGAAAAAGGACCACCAAAATGGGAGACAAAATGGCTGACGGCTGATGAAGAGAGAGTGGGTAACATGGTAACAATGGGCTGTGGGAGTCCACTCCAAGGGAGGTGAGAGTTGACAGACACATCGACAGGCCGACACAGACAGATCATCAGGGGGTGATTCATGACCAGAGAGGCAGAGAGAGAGAGATAGACTCCCTCCCTCCAGTCCCCAAGCCCCTCTGCATTTTTAAAGGCTTCAATCGGTTGAACTTTGAAAAGGCTCACTGTGGAGCTGAGCTAAGTTGAGCCGTGTCAACCCCCCCAACCTCCCCTCCCCTCACACACACACACACACACACATACACACTCTTTCTTCGGTGAGGTTTGTTGCGTTTCTCCGTGATTGATTGCTGCTGCTCGTTTAATCATTTATGCCACAAGTTTCTCCGTGATAATGCAAACTAAACAGAGATACACGATTAATAATTAAGACTTTAGGCATTGATGGGACTGGCAAAAAAACACCTTCTCGGGGGAGGCATTTGTCAGTACTGCGCAGGCTAATGGATGCTAGCTCGACACAATTCCCACCAATCAAGGTGACATTCTGCCAGTGTCTCTCAGCCTGCGGCAGATCAGGAAAGTGTCCAGAGTGACGATTTTCGCTCACTGTGTTTGTCCCGATAGAATCCAACAGGAATATAAAGTATCCGACACTGCTTTGTCTGACATGATCTGTGATTTGCTTATACAAATGTAATTTTGGAGCACACTTTGATTGATTGACAGATTTATTGATTATGACAGGGCCTTTTGAAAAGGGCACTTCATACAAATTATGACCTAATTTTGTAAATAATTTGTTTAGATTCAAAACATCTTCTCCTTGGTAGACTCCTCATCATACTGAAATAGTTGCTGAAATGATCTTGGTAGGATTGGGTGATCTTTGGCTCTAACTTGTCACTTGTGTGAACAAGGTCATGCAGTGAGACAGTATGTGAGGGGAGAATATATTGTAATTGAGACTATTGTCATGTGTAGGGTACCACCCCATCAGTTACACATTGTGTCTGGGAAAACACTGATGCGGCCTATAGTGACTCAGGCACCCACAGGTCCCCACCTTGTGACCCCAATTTGGTGCCATGTCATAAAGCCAGCACTGGGCTGACGCTTGGACTTGGCAGAGCCTGCGAGCGAGCAACTGTCAGTCTGCTATTAGGCCAAGGGCTAGACGCTGGAACGTAGTTAAATTATCCAACATAGAAATTTGATTCTGCAGCCAAGCATGTAATTCAGACGCATCCGGGGGCGCTCTGTATTTATGACCTGATTTTCTCTATGACATTGCATCAGTGTTTGTTCCACAGGATTTGTTTTATGTCAACACAACATCACACGCCTCCACCTAGTTCATTACTGCCATGCCATCTCCATATCTTTATCATCATATTGATGACTCTGCCTGCAGACTGTTATGGTGTGGGAATTAAGTGGATTTCACAGGATTGGCAGTTGAACAAGTCTGCAGGGCCTGGTAGAGCTACATCTAAAACTTGTGGTTTATCACAGCACATCTGAAAATGTCAACTTTCTCTAATATCTGAAAACTTGTTTGGAAGATCTGAGCAGAGTCAGGTGAATTGCACGCTCTTTCGAGTGAATTGCACACCCTTTCATCTAAATTGAAAGGCATGCCTGACATATCCGAATGAGGAAATAATATTATATGGACACCCATTCATATTAGCAGAGACTGAGGATGTAGGCCCTGGACGTACACAATAGATTGTTAGTGCTAAAATATAGCGAGAAGTAGAAAGGAACTCAACATCCTTGTCTCATCTAGCCATCCTTCCTGTCTTCCCTTATATTGGTTATTTGTTGTGATAGAGAGTGAAGTTGACATAGAATTGCATGACAGTTTATACTCTAGACAAATTTAAAAGATGTGGTGACACATTTGAAGCTGTGGTGAGGTGACATGACTCATACTTTAGTGTTTCTTAAATTAATATAATGTATATCTAGTGTAAGAGGCACCCCCACTTGTAGTTGATTGGTTCACCCTCCTGGCAGCTGAGGGAAACGTTGGTGCGTTGATCATAGCCAGATTGTTATCTCAGTGACAGAAAATGATCAGAGATACAGGCGGGCTGGTATCAGGATATGGTTGGAGTTATTGATGCCCTAAAATACATATTGATAGGTATAAATAATCACATTGTAATTGTAATAAGAGTTATTACATAAATGTTCAAAATGCGGGAGATCTGTCTCAATGACCCTGAAACTGAATCCACTCTCACAGTGTATATCAAGTATGCACACACCATCATTTGCATCTTGTAGAGACAGGGGTTCAGCACAGACTGTTCTTAGAGAGTGGACAAGCAGTCTACAATATCTTCTAGCATTTACATAATGAAATCATTCCCAGATAACAAGATCATGTCTCATAATTACAACATTAACGTCCTCATTAGGGTGAAGACATTTATTTATTCTGAAATATCATCATAATTCCTCAGTGGTAATGACTTGCAAGCAATGGCGTTCGTGCCATTGTGTTGCTGCTCTTTGTAAGTCAAACCCATTGTCTGTTCTTGGCACCGTCTCCACTAGTTCGCTTTCATATCCGTTCAACCACTTTTTCTCTGCCCCCCCCCCCCCAGATGATTCCAGGGATTGTTTCTGTCTCTGTCTCTGTCTCTGTCTGTTTATTGATTTGGCAGCGTGCTACTGGAGGGGTTGCATTTACTTTGTTATTTGTTTATTTGTTGTTGATCTTTTCCGGCTTGATATTCAGCAGCTTCCTGAATGTCTCAGCTAATCGACCTATCGATAGTGTGCTATGGGTGGGGTGGAGTGGAGTGGTCAGTGAACCAGGTGTAGCAGCAACCTCTCAAAGGAAGTTTCCAGAAAATAATTGCCGATTTTGGTCCAGTATTTTTGTACTCAGTTACAGCAAGGATGTGGTTGAGTCCTCGAGGAACAGCAGTGTTGCTTTCTAATGAGTACAGTGCGAGCCTGTGTTCTATGATTAAGCATCCCACTGAGGAATTAGTCCACTCGCTCAGAACACTTGTAGAACATGCTGGAGAACGTGGTCGAGGTGAAGATGTGTATCGCTGACAAAAGATTTCCCACCCCGAGGAAATTCCTTTACAGATATATCAAACCAGTAGGAATTCGTTTAACAATCTGACAGTCAACATGCACTTTTAATAGAGCAGAAGAAGCTGATTTTATTTTGCACTGCTGTGTAGTTTGAAGGTATATGAGTGATAAGATTTGAGTCGGTAATACTGGATTTGAGTGACATACTTTCTTTGTCATGGAGAGCTCTTCTGAACTCAATGCCAGTAAAATTAATGTGGAAACACACTTATAAATAAATCTTTTTATTTATTGTTTTATTTAAAAATGTTTAGGTGGAATGGCAAGCATAACCTTTACTTGGACAGACTACAAAGAAGAATTACAAATGTGACAAAAGTCTCTTCATCTTATGCCAATCTAATTATTTCGCATTTCTATCAAACACCCACACAAAGACACGTGTGCTGAATGGTTTATGCCAAACGCAGTTAAGGCAGCAACATCTATGAAAAATAATCTTTGTTGCCTCTCTTTATAAGGGTCAGAAATGATGAACTTAAAGGAACTGTATGTAAGAGATGTATTTCAATTAATCATAAAATGGCCCTGATATGTCACTAGACATTAAGAAATCATGTTCATTTCAAATACTTATATTACTGACAACAGTAGTCCGGCCAGGATATTGTCATTTAAAAAGTGAAGTTGCAGTCCTCAACTGATGTTGATGTTGTCATGTTGTGTTTTGTGTTTTCACGAAGTCAGTAGTGTTTCGGCATCCAGGTTGCCAGCTCTGCTAGTCAGAGGGGAGGGGAAGGGAATACAACACCGCTCTACAGTAATTTGAAAGTGATTGTAGTACCAGTTTTGGCCACAATCTTACATACGGTTCCTTTAAGGTAAAAAATTGAGAATTGGCATCAGAGCAATCCCCATCTGGTGGTTGTGTCAGCAGCACTATACTGATTATTGATTGTGCTGGTTGTTGTTCATTCTGCTGAAAAGGTTTCAGGGTCTCATAACATTTTTTTTTTCATTTGTTCCCCCCCCCCCCCCATCAGCAAGGGTTGCCAAGCTTACAGTTTTGCTCACAAGATGGAATTATTTGTATGTTTTATCACTCTCTTGCACGAGTGTCATATTTTTAAATGAAAACCATAGCTTATACTTCAAATACCTAAGACCCTAAAGTATCAACATCAATCTGAGCGCCTTTGTGCTGGAGGGAAAATGAGACAGGTTGGCAAACGTCTACAATGTGGTTACAAAGACATTCTAATTCAAAGATTCTGACTCATGAAAGACTTCGTAATCATATTTGACTGTGTGTTGATCTCCGGAAGAATCAGAGAGAGGGAGAGTGCCTCTGAGGTTGACTTAGCTTGTAATGCATAGTCAGTATGTCAGCAATGCCAAGGGGCTTCGACATGGAGGCCACAGCACACTGAAATCCCTTTATTTCTGCTGTAAACTGGACAGTAGCTGCCATTTTAGGGGACATATGTCCACCATATCACACTGCCTACATCAGTGACAGCTTGGCATTTAAAAAGACACAATTAGATAAAAAAAAAAAAAAACCTAGGGAAGGCAGGTGGACAGGCTTCTCAGCTGGAATCACAGCTGCTACCTTGACATGATGTTTGAAGTGGAGCTCAGTTGGGTTGGTGGGTGGTTGGGGAGGGGGCGGTGTGTGTGTGTGTGCGTGTGTTTGGGTTACAGACTAGCTGGCATCCAGAAGCCTGACGCAGCGAAGAAATCACAGAGTCTGTCAGCTGACCTTAGGAGGATACTGAAGTTTTTGCTCCACGAAGACAGACCACAACCAATGACACATCGGCCACCACCAGTCATGCAAACACATTTACATGAACCACAAACAAAATGTGTATCTACAAGTGTCCAGTGTCAGATTTAGGCCAAGATGTAAAAGAGTCAAAGTCAAACCCTCCAGGTAGTACAGGAGTTCTTGAGACTTCTCACATAAAAATTCAGAGTGTGATATACTGTAGTTTAAACATTTGTCATATCGATAAATATAATAGTAAATTATCATAAACATAAATTAGAATAAATAAATAAATAAAACATTTATGCTGTGTGTCCTCATTTGCGCTGCGGGGACATAAAGCGTTTTACACCCATCAGTGGAGGAGAAGGAGGCCTGGCCAGGGTTATTGCTTAATTGTAGGTTTCAAGGGTAAAGGGGGAGAGATAAAAAGGCTGCCACGCTCAGCTGTAAATGATTCTCAGGGCTGCTGGAACAGATGCATGCAGCGAGCAGGACGGTCTCCTGCCTCCTCTCACTGCCCAAGCTGGGCAAAGAGAAAGGCACTCAGATGTTGTTCTTGTTCTACGTTGAGCATGTTAAGTGCTTAGCCTAAACAGACAGACTAACACATAAAGACTCACTCCTGTGTAAATCGCAACTTTCGGGCCACTTCATAAGACTGAACCCAGAAAAAGGACCGGAGCACACGATTAGTTATAGCGAGATTTTACTGTTGCTGGTGAGTCTCATGACTTTCCAAGAATCCCTGATTTTGTCATAACCGACACATACACACAGACACATACACACACACACACTCAAAATGTTCTCCTGCAATACAACAATAATCAAGAAGGGTGCACCATCCACAGATCTCTCTCAGACACACTCTTGGACCATGACTCCTTTGACTGGCAGATCAGCATCTGAACAACGATCCCTTCTGTTACCATTTGAACACTCTAACCACTTCAAACTCTTTAACCACAAGAAAGTTTAAAGATCTAAGATGAGAATCTAGCATCACTCAGTGAATCTCCAAAAATGGAGTACAAAAGGCAAGCAAAAGTGACTAGCCAGTATTCAGTATTTACCTGGCATCCTAAGGCAAAAGTCTATTTTATGGGGCCAAGAACAAAGAAACACCTTTATTTCTATTAACTTTTGGCTGACGTTTGATGTCCCACAGTTTACGGCTCTGCAGTGTACGTACTGATGCTCATCTCTTGGCAGCAAAGTGGCAGACTAGAGGGTAAGGAAGGCGGAAGGTTAAGTGTTAAAACAGAACAGAGGTGAAGCAAGTGTTCCTCCAGTCGGCTCCAGGCTGAAGAAGAGCTGACAGGAAATTAGTCCCCGAGCCTTTGTTGTTCGGGAGGGATTGAAGTCCCCCTCGAGAATTAGGCTGCACGGCAGGTGGTCATGCAGGCGCCCGGCGAATTTGTAATTGGACACCGCTGAAGCGTCACCTTTATTTCGGACAATGTTCCAGTCAAAAGAATTAGGATAAAACATATCATCGCTATGGTTACAGGATGTTTGGTGTCAGGAAACTGTCTCAGGAAAGGTCATGCTCACCTGGTTCTTTTACCGTCAGAGACCTGTGATTTATAGAAAGACCAGGGCTAAAAAAAAACAAACATTGGAGCTGCATCAAAGAATCGTCAGATTTTTCTGCTCCTAAATTACTGTCTCAAAAATAGCAATTAAAAATAGGACTCATCTTGTGGTTGGCATGGAAATTGATTCATTAACTGGTATATAGAGGTAATTTTAACCTATTTCACATAATGTTCCCCAGTACAGGCTTACAAAAAACCATCACATTATAGATTGCTAAATGAAGTCGAGAATAAACCAGGAGATAGCCCAGTTACTGAAACAAAGTGAACCAATCGAGGCTCTGATTTAAGCCGACATCACTAGAAATGAGAGGAGATGAGCAAAGATGGAAGATAGATTTGTGAAAATGACTTGTGTTGAAAGGATGAAAGGTAGAATGATTGAGGAAATGTATGTTTGCACAATCTTTTCAGTCCTCTTTTTTATTATCCAAATTTTCCTCCCACAGAGGAAGGCATGGTGGACTAACTAAAAGGCATGAGGTCTCTTAGTGGCAATATAAATGGCTCTGCAATAATTAAAGCAACTCAGGTATAACATGTTTGCATTTAAAAGCAATTAGCTCACTTGTCTGACTTCTGGAATTAACTTGCCTATACTTTATCTGAATACTGACTCCTACAACTCACAAAGGAGAACAGAACTTAAGTATAAAATTAGTTTTTTTCTTTGGTGCTAACATTCTACTTGAAAAGCATGTTGTTTTGTATTTAGTAGCAGTAAGTTTATTATTTTACAGAATGACACTTCTTTTCTACTCTGCATTTCAGTAAGTAACCAACCAGGAAGTGTGGAATCTGCAATCAGGATTTTGTTTAAACACTCTTAAAACGAATGTGTTGAAAATAACACAACTTGTGTTGTTTTTAATACATCTCTATGCCCAGATAGGGACAACACAGTTTGTGTTGTTTCTAACACATTGCTCTTGTTATACAGTGTACACTCTTACTACAGATGTGTTGACAATAACACAACTTGTGTTGTTTTTTTAACACATCTCTATGTCCAGAAAGGGACAACACATTTTGTGTTGTTAACACATTTGTTTTAAGAATGTAGGCAGCCATGTTAGTAAGGAAGTATTTTCGGTAAAATTAACTAAATGGATTCCACAGGGGGGTCTTGTCTTTTGTAGATGTCTCAAGTTGGGGTCTCTAGATGTCTCTAGGCATCTGTGTTATCTTATGAGCAGGCCAAAGGGTTCCCAGGGGCTAGTCTGAGAGAGAGAGAGAGAGAGGGAGAGAGATGGAGAGAGAGAGAGAAAGAGAGAGAGGGAGACAGAAGGAGAGAGAGAGAGAGAGTCATTGCTGGCCAAGCCTTTCCTCGCCGTGCGTGGCTCTCGTTCTGAATCAACACACCATGACCTTTTCCGCTCCACCGAGGCCTCCTGTCATATCCACCCCTTTTATCAGATGGCCATGGATTAGCTCCCCTTCCTTTTATCAGCTCCTGGGCTGGTCGCAGAGCTTTCTGACACCCACTGCTTTCTGTGGAGTTTACCTTGCGGCTCTGATATTTACTGCTCAAACACGCTCAATGAGATGGCTGCCATCGCTTGCTAACGCCCAGCTGGGATGAAGCAATTCCAGCCCCAGGATTTACATACCCTGTGAGTGAGAGAGAGAGAGAGAGAGAGAGAGAGAGAGAATGAATGAGAGGGTAAGTGAGTGGGTAGGTAGGTAAGAGAGTGAGTGAGCAAGAGAGACTGTGTGTGAGAGAGTGAATGAGTGAGAGTGGGTGCGTGAGTGAGAGATTAATAGGTGATTGAGTGAATGAGAGTGAGAATGAGTGAGTAAATGTGAGTGAAAGGGTGAGTGAGTATGAGAGTGGATAAGAGTAGATAAGATTGAGACTGAATGAGTGAGTGAGTGAATGAGTGAGAGGGTGAATGGATGAGTGAGAGGGGGATTAAGAAAGTGAATGAGATTTAGAGTGAGTGAGTGAGTGAGTGAATTACCAGGTGCTTTGTGACTCAGCGGCAGAGGAAATGAGAGACACAGAAACTTCCAGACAGCAGCCGACTCGGGGTTAGATGAGTTATTAAAACAAGATGGCAACTGTAGAGAACAAGAGGACAAAGAGTTCACAGTAGTCATGGTGACTCAGGAAGTAGAACTGGAGGAGAGGACTCGTTGCTTACCCGCACAGTAAAAAAGGAAGGGGTCACAATCATAAATCTGCTTTATTTCACCCAAGAATGAACCCAAACACTATCTGCACAGAGTTATCATTTGGTATACTATACATGCTGTTGTAGCTGTATTTTTGTTGTTGTGGAGTTCAGAACAGGCTATTTTCGGCGGCCTGTTGAAGAGTCCCTGAGCAAGAACCATGGTTTGACCCTGATGGTAGGAAGTGTGTCTGTTTCAGCAGTGCTTTGTCCTCCACTAGAAAGTAGACGTGAGGCATAAACAGAGTGAGAGAGAGAGGGGCCAAATAAGTTTTCTTATATTATATATCTCTAACCCTAAACATAGTACTAAGTAGGTCTTCAATTGAGGAGTGAGAGAATTATTGTTTCAGTTCACTATAAAGATGGAACAATTGAAGATTTCTATACTTCAAACACCTCCACAAGATAACTGACGTCAGTTCTCTTTACTTGGACTTTATTCAGTAAATAATTGCATACATTAAGTGTTTTATTTATTGTGTTGTCTAAAACAATTTGAATCTATGGAATATTTAATATGTATTATACTTTTCTGGTGTCTTATCGTTGTTGTTGCAAGGTCACAAAGCCCTGTGTATCACATCAAAAACAAACAAACAAACAAATAAAAAAAGATGTGATGTGGAATTGAAACCAAAAAGTTTTTTTTTTTGCCTTCATTGCCTCGGGGCCTTAATTTGGTGTCTGACCCAAAATATCAACGTTTCATTTCCCAGCTGTCAGACAAAAAAAAATTACACATTACGATCATTTTCCCTGTGCTTTTTGTCATTAAAACACTGTCAATCCAAGAGACTGGGTGAGCTGTGGCCTCGGAGAACCCTAGTGAAGTGGCAGTTGAAGCAGACAGAAAGACCACGGAATAGTCTGGAAAAGAAGTCACTCTGTTATTCTGTTTGTACAAGGCAACTTGGCAACCTGCTCCCTAAAAATTTAATTTCGACAACAAATTTCAGAACAAAGCATGAATGATTGATGATCAATTATTTTACCATCAATTATTTTCCTATTAAAAATTCATGGCTTATTGCTTGTTGAGGATAGGAAAGGGACTTACTGTTTGTTGGACTTTCAAACAGTGCTCTCACACATCTTACAACACTGCCCCACATCCCTCTGCACAGAACCAATTCGGTGAGCATTTGCAAGGGGCATCTTATTCACAGACGGGAGCATTAGTCAAGCAAGACAAAGAGAGAAAAATGCCCTGTTGCTAAAGATATCATTGACCTGGAGTCAGATTGTAGGACGATTCAGCTCAGTTTTTTGCATTATTACTGTGACTGCTGCTTAAGGCCCAAATGAGCTGGCAGATGACTTGTGATTTTTCTCTCTCTCTCTCCCTCTCTTTATCCCTCTCTCTATCTAATACTCTCCCTCTCTCATTCTTTCTCTGTTTTTCTCTTTCTTTTTTACTCTCAATCAAGCATGGCTCGCTCTCTGTCTCTCTCGGTCTGTGCAAATACATATAAATAGATGTCTCTATCTTCTCTCCCTCTCTTTCTCTCTCTCTTCTCTCCCTCTCTCTCTTCTCTCCCTCTCTGTTTGTGCCTCCTGTGTCCATGCTTGATATTTACTGCAGTATTAGATTTGAGGAAGGGCGCTCTGATGCTAAAGGTTACATGTCATGTCAACCCTCTGTCTACTTTTACCCTGAATCTTTTATGTCCCGTTTGCTTCAGCGCAGCGGTTCGAGCCAAACTGACGTCACCCTGGCAGTGGCTCCGAGTTTTGAGCTCGTCCGTTAACATCAGATGAGAGTTAACATCGCTGCTCTCTCTCTCTCTCTCTCTATCTTCAGAAAACAGAAATGCAAATGGAATCTCCTCATCGCAGGCCTGCCGAAGCGTTTTTTTTTTTTTTTTTTTTTGAGCTCTTAAACTTTTTATAAGCTTTATTGCTCTCAAGCCTTGCGCAGCACACTAAATTAAATTGAACCTGCTTTCAAGAATTCCCCACTGCAATTAATGTGGCGTTTTATGGGCTATTTCCAACTCTCCGGGAAAGTTTCGGCTTGGTCCATTGAGCTCCTGAATCCTTGATGCCTATTAAGGCTGCCTGGTGCCCCTGGACTCGTGATTGTCATTTCCACTTATTCAATTGTCATGAGGCACAACATGAAATGGGGCCATTAGGAACCTGGATATGTGGATCAAAAATTCAAAAAAGAAACCGAGAGACAATATGACAGAGAGAGAGGGGGGGGGGGGGGGGGGGAGAGGGAACAGAGAAAGTTTTGATGGTACCCACAAGTGTGTGTGTGTGTGTGTGTAATGTTGTGGTGGATTTCTGAAATCCCTTAGAGGTGATGGCCAGATAAAAGTGAGAAGGGGGAAGTGTCTGAGAGAGACGTGTGATATTTTCACACATTCCGTCCTGAAACGTGAAGTCTTACTCGCGGGCTCCAGTGGAAGACGGACAGAAAGACAGTTGTAAGCGGCAGCAGCGGTGATGATGATGATGATGATGAAATGGCGTGAAACAGACGCCCACTCGTACCTCCAGCTTCCTTTTGCCTCTTCAAAGTAAGCGCTAAGTGAGCTTGACAGCCTGTTTTGGGGCCAGAGCCATTAGCAAGGTTACAATCACACTCAAACACACACGCACACACACCAAGCGTGCATACACACACACACACACACACACACACACACAAACACACACGCACACACACCAAGCGTGCATACACACACACACACACACACAAACACACACGCACACACACCAAGCGTGCATACACACACACACACACACACACACACACACACACCAAGCGTGCATACACAGACACACAGACACACACACACACAGACACACACACACACATGCACACACACCAAGTGTGCATACACACACACACACACACACACTCACATACACTTTCTCTCTCTCTCTCTCTCTCTCTCTCTCTCTCTCTCTATCTCACACACACACACAAACACTCTCTGCACACACACATTGTCTCACAAACATACAGTAAACGCAATCTGCATGCACACACATAGAGGCAGCACATGCACTGTATATGAGGCATGTATGGATTTCACCACTAGCAAGCAGAAAGAACATTCAAAGGAAAATCTATAGCCCAGATCTCTTTAGAAGCACTCACTTTTAAACTATCCCATGACAGCTTCTCTATGCATTCCCACAAGCAAGGAAACAACTCCTCTTTGCTCCTTATCCAACAAGCGAATCTGCTTTGGGGTGGCTCCTAAGGATGTTGGAGATGCAGACACACTTGTCTAGCCAATATTTTCCATTCCAAGCAGATGTCAAGGAGAGGATGTGAATAGAAAAGCATTTATGACATAAGTCAAATGTGGGGATAAGCTTGCTGTATCTAATTCCACCAAATTGTTTTTATGTTTATCTGTATATGTAAGAAGACTCATAGTGAATGTCTAGATATCACAAATAAATAATTAAATAAATTACTTTTCGAAGAGGTGTCGTCATACTAGCATGCTGGAAGGTAATTGTGACTTTAAAGTAGGTACTTACCTCTGCATGAATTAGTTCTCAATTAACAGCTTTTAAACACCAATTTTTCCCCCATTTTGTTCTGCTCTCCCCATGGTGAAGGGTAAAGTCACAGGTAATTAACCTAATGCAGTTAATTAACAAAGCTCTTAGGGTCTGTTAATCAGGCACTCACCTATTATCCTTGGCTCTCCAGCGTACCTTTACCTCACTCCAGTGGCTCTGAGATATGCAAATCAATGCAGTTTATTTGACCCTTAGAAGATAGAAAAAAGTAACGTGTGCTTATAAAATGTGCATTCTCTGAAAGGCCTCTCTGTGTTGAGCTTTACCCACTGAACACAGGAAAACAAAAACTGTACAAGAGAATTTATGGTGTACCTAAAAAAGAAAAAAAAATCTGGAGACGTATAATTATTCATTATTCCTTATTTATTTTAATTCCAGCGAGGCAAACAAGCACAACAATTATGCTAAAATGCAATAACTATTATTGCTCCAAGTTCAAATTTATTTGGGAGATAGTAATGAGAGTGTAGATACATTGCCATTGTATGCACTTGTACACAGAAAACACATCACTTCCTTTTCCAAGTCATATATATGTCAGGTCACATGTGGCACAAGTGACACATCCATAAAATGGAGGCACTGCAACTGCACAGTACATGCTGTTTCAAACACCGTTACTGTCATCACGAGGAGATGGGACTCATGTAAAATACATGAGTCTGTGGGCCCTGTAGAATATCAGTGAGTCAGAAAGTCTCCAAACAACTTGTGAATTTTCTGAATAGATAATTATACATTTGCTTAGTCTCTCCCCACTCTCCCCCTCCCATATACAGAAAACACACACACACATTGAGAGAGAGAGAGAGAGAGAGAGAGAGAGAGAGAGAGAGAGAGAGAGAGAGAGAGAGAGAGAGAGAGAAATTTGCCTTGTCTGTTTTGTGTATTGTTGGAAAAACAAGAAAGAAATAAAGACAAAAAAAGAATGAGAAATAGAAACACATGGTGTTTGGACACCTGCCAGCTCCTAATACACATTTGACCTGCTCGCTCCCCCTGGCTCCCCTGAGCTGTGCTTTTTTCCCCTCCCTGCTCTCTGTAGTCTCTTCTGGAGAACACTTCCCGAGGGTTTCTTGCGTTAGCGTGCTAACGACCCGACACAGTGGGGCTTCTATGGAGGCAACACCAAAGACCCATCTCTACTTCACAGGGCCTCAGTTCACTAACCCTCGACCCCCACCCCCCTTCTTCCGCTCCCCTCTCCCTTCTCCCACTCTCTCAGTGTAAATGTCATATTTCCATTTGGTTTCCCGCTGTTCCCGTTATTAACAGACGGAGCCTTTTGTGTTTGAGGGAGAAGGTCTGACAGAGAAGAGAAGGAAGGGACTGAAAAAAGTCAAAGCCAGAGGAGAAATTTAAATGAACATTTTATGAAACTATATATAGGCTATCGACACTCCCATTTATATACTCCTGTGCTCTGCAAAAGAAATGGATTCCTTCCTCATAGCAAGTAAAACTCAAAGTGAAAGTGCCTCTCTAGAGAGAATACAGATTCTTTTTATCTTTGGTCTTACCTTTGGTTTTCTTTCTTCAGAGAGGATGTTCCTGCCAAGGATCAATCTAATTACTGTATATGTGTGGGGGAAATAATATTTCTAATATGTCTTTAGCTGAGACATACAGTAACCTATCAAGATTTCCTGATTTGCTATCATCACTATCATCAGTAGCAAAATTATGTCCAAAAGCTATTTCAGTCGATTCTCACCAGTGTTGGGCACTAGATATTCAGATGTTTATTAATATCTAATGCTAATAATAGTCACATTCACATTCCTTTTGCTTGGTCTGAATGGAAGTGAGAGAGACTCTAACAAAGTATTCCTGACTGCTAATGATCACTTCACACACTCAGGGCCCTCATTTCAATGCAGGAGGGTAAAGTCTAAATTATAACTAAACCTAATTTAATAACGATGAAAAATCTATCAGCAAAATGAATACCATGAGCAAGATCCTAAGCACAAACATTGTTGGGGCCAAAACTGTCACACACCACACGATGACTGTAGTTTATGCTTGAGAACTTTCGATTCATTGACTTTGCACTTTGCCCAGCATAATCAGGGCCCTCCGTGATGATGAGATTGACAGCTGGTTTCACCAATGGGTGTGGCCTGGCCGGCCTGCTCCTGACCTTTAATTCGCCTTAATCAGGCGGCGGCCAATGCAAACCAAAACGAGGCTACAGGGTAAACAAACCATAGGATTGTTGTGTTCTATATGCATTCGCCAGTAGGCGAAAGGGAAGTTAAATGGAGACTTCTTTGATGCAAAGGGTTAACTTGAGCATGGCTGGGTGGCGCTTTCCCAGTTTGTCCTCCCAATTAAACAAGTGAAGTAGAGTAAACTACTTTTGGTCATCCTCCATTTTTAAATAAAGTGTTAAATAAAATGTTGATAAGTCCACGGTTCTCCGTGGGGGGGATGTCTGGAGAGAGCCTTGAAAGCAGAGCCCTCCCCAGGACGCCCCGGTGGGAGAGAGCATCATTTTATTTGACAGCACAGATGCTACAATTTGCATGCAATTACTGTGTTTATGTGCCATTTAAAGACCAGATATGGCTCTGAATGACCCCTCATTAGCAAAAGAAAACAAACATCAAAATCAAAGTTGTGTGTGTGTGTGTTTTTTTTCAATTATCTTTTTAGATATAAATGTCAGAGGGTTCAAAAAATCAGTCACGTCAGTCTTGTCTTCCCATCATGCCTTGTGGCTTTGGTTGGCCCGGGAGAATTTTTTGCAGGTCAAACATCCTGACTGTTCCTCCGGAGCAGAGTGGAGTGTGCAGGCTTGGGAAAAGCCGATAGATCTGCACTGAGAGAGATTTTTGACAAGGCTGTGTTGCCATGAGAGAGAGAGAGAGACAGAGAGAGACAGAGACAGAGAGAGAGACAGAGAGAGAGATAGAGAGAGAGATGGGAGACGGATTGAGAGATGGGAATGGGGAATGAAGCTCATAGCAGCTGAGTTCTGAGCCTCTGCTGGTGCTAAGGGAGGGTGGGGGAGAAGAGGGTGTGAGGAGAGATGGAAGGGTTAGTGTGTGGAGGGGTGGATGGGAGAGCTTTTCGGAGTGGGGTGAGCAGTATCAGGGGTGGTGAGATGTGTGCCTGTGTGTGTGTGTGTGTGTGTGAGCACACCCCGGAGTACACACGTCTGATGTACTACGATGATTAATAATACAAACCCCTGATACCTGCTCCCGTGGAATGGATTGCCTTGCCTTGGGATGTGAAAAGTAATTTATATCGCTTACACTTTCAAAAAAGAAGAAGAAAAAGAAGAGGAATAAAAATAGGACCAGCTCTCTCAAATTTCCTCCGTACAGTTTGCTTCTGTTTTCCAAAGCATTCAATATGATCCATGAGCTCTACCTGAAAATAATTATTTTTAATTAAGGAAACTCTCATTAATGTGCAACATTGAGCAAGAAAAAAAAGACCCAAAAAGCCATGAAGTCTGATTTGTTGGCATTTGCACACACTGTGTCCATATTAAAGCCGTAAAACGGCTGTTTGCATTCAGTAGAGTATCTACTGCAGCACTTCTCGTCAATCAGGGTGGATATTTTTAAAAGTCTAACCGCTTGGCTTTGGGCTCAACACGGCATGCTGATGTCGAGTCTGTTGGGGATTACTGCTCAGGTGTCACGGCAACCTCTCATCTGTTTTATGTAACATCTCTCTCACACATCCGCAGAGCTATGAAAGGGAAAAAAAAGTAGGAAGATTAAGATGGTGGATGGAAAAACATATATGGATTTTCCATGAAGCCCTTTTGAGCTCTAGACTCCTACTGTTATCAACATCTTTTAATTTGATTTAATCTGTGGTGCATTTGCTTATGTACATAAAAAGTGTTTTTATTATTATCCTTATCCCCCAAAGTGTTAGCCGTCCAACTCGACCGATGTTAAACCCTGATATGCTGTTATTTTCCCGATTTGTCTTTCTGTTCTTTCTCTTATTGTGTTTCGCTCCTTCTCGACATGGAGCACACGTTGCGTCATTGTGCCTTTGTGGTTCCACAGGTGTGTTGTGATGGCGACTCTCTTGGCTCTGCTCTTTGTCTTACAGGTGTGCACAGCGGGCCAGTGTTCTCTTCTGCTGTCCGTCACACGGCCAGAAAGAAATTGGGTGGGAAAGCAGGTAAAGTGGGAGGAAACGCGTGGGAGTTGGGGCATTCGGAAAATACGTGGTTAGATGGGTTTAGGTTTGGGGGTTGGGACCATGGGTGGGGGTGGGTTGGGGGGCGGTGGGGTTGGGGGTGTGTATGATGGCAGTCAACTCCACCATTTTGTTTCCTCCTGGCCTCCCGACTCTCTGGAAGCATCCCCGCGGTTTCTGCCCGAGGCTCGACCTTGATGCTACCTGAGCGAGAGGCCCTGAATGCTAATCGAAAGGCAGACCAGACGCAGGGACAGTCGTATGAGCGATATTTGGACCAAAGGCAGATAGGACGCGCCCAAGGGGTCTCTTTGGGCCGATTGTTTTGACTTTCTGTCTCGGTTGTGAGGCAGTCTACGTTGGAGACAATATGTCGCCAAATAAATCACTCAGGCAGTCACACAGTCCGTCGTGTGAGCGCTGTGTATGTGCTGTGTGTGTGGTGTTGGGGGCTTATAGGCCTCAGGCTTTGTAAGGTACCTTGTGACAATGTTTATTGGTCGATTATTAATTAATAAGCAAATTCATAAATGAGTTTTCAAAAACATAAGTCATATGTTCTTGCTATGATTACAATTTCATGCACATGTGTTTCATGCACACATATACATGTACATATATGCATCTGCATATATCCATATTCATGTGTGTGTGCGTGTGTGTGTCTGTGTGTGTGTGTGTGTGTTTGCGTACGTTTTTGTGTGTATGAGAGAAAGAGTAAATGAGAAAGATAAACATAGAATAAGTGATAGTTAGAGAAACAGAACGATCAATGCTCACATCATCTGCAGCTGGTCGATCTGCTGCTACTGTGACTTGCATCATATGAGATCACTGTGCCTTGCATCATATGAGATCACTGTGACTTGCATCATATGAGATCACTGTGCCTAAGTAAAAGATAGCATCATGGTCATCCGTCTGGACATCTAGTAATCTGGAGCTGCAGCTATAGCTGTGGCCTGTTTGTGACATAATATGCTACGAGTGTTCAGATGTCCTCTTCCTGGAGGTAGCAGTGATCTTACAGTAGCCTACCACATGGACCATGGGCTCCCCAGAGGGCTACTGAGGGCCCACTGCCCCCATCTGTGATCTGGGTCTGGGTGTCAAGTGTTGCAACAAGGTTGCAATGGTCAGTAACCAGTCCACAGCAAGCCAATAGATTTACTTCAGCCAAGTAGATTCAGTGTACAACATAATAAAAAAAAGAATTCCCTCCACAGCTTGTCATTCTGTGTTCCAATTAGAGTTGTGGGTGCCACTCGTTAATAACAAGAGGTTGTCCTGGTTACCTGTTTAGTTGTGTTCGTCTTCCTTGATTTCCCTTGTCCGAAAGCAAGCTTTCCTTTAAATTTTAATAACGTGTAGACTGTAAAACAAGCTCTTGATTAAGTTTGTACTGGTTATTCTTTTCATATACTGTGGAATGCAGCAGTGTGAGTTATGTTTTAATTTTCAGAGATTGGATTACATGCCTTGGCTTGTAAAATTACAAGTTCAGAGGCTTTTAAAAAGTTCCCCAAAAAGAAATGTGAACTCAATTCCACAAAACTGCATGACTTCTTGACCTGCCTCTTTCTATTTGGTTGCTGGCTTATTAAAGATATGAAAAATATAGACCCAAACATTGTGCTCTTGGTGTAGGCCTATACAGGCTAATTATTTCCCAATGAAAAGGGAATAACTTTACAGAGTCTCTGTACACACGGTATTAAACACAAGTAGATATTTTGTGTGACCCTTCTTTGTAATTATTTGAAAGATGTCCAACCGAGAGAGAATAAGGACATTTTTTTTGTGGGGGGAAAAAAAAGACAGTTATTAACTGTGACATCGGTTTGCCAGCACGGATATTGGCGGGGGAATGGGCTTGATCTTCTGAACTCTGTAAAATGAGGCCTCTGTGGTCCTTTGCAGAAAGTGAAACTGTGTTTTAATACATCATACAAGATACAAGATTATATTTTCAACCTTATGAGAACTCAAGAAGTCTTCAAGGATTCTGCTATTGCACTCTGCTTGGGACATTGTTGAGACATACCAGAACACTCAAAGATTCAGAAGTATGGCATCTCAACAGAAAAGGGATCTCAAATCACATGGATATGTGAGGAATTGCAGGCTCTGACTGTTGATACCCTGGTCCCTGGTTACTATACATGAATGTAGGGAATAGACATAATGTACCTTTGTTTACATGGTTGTTATAGTTACCATTCAAAGTTTCCAGAAAATATATAATATATGGAATGCTGATTACACTTTAATTCAAGATGAAAAACCGCACTCCCAAGCTTTTTCTCAAAATTCTATTTTTATTGGACAATGTCCGCTAACACAAACGCAAACACTAATGACGGCTTTGACCGAAATTGTGTTAGCGGACAAAAAAAATGAATTTTGAGAAAAAGGGTGCGTTTTTTTTTTTCATCTTGAATTTGATAGTCTTTCTAAACCCGCACCAGAAGTTATTGTATTTTTGGGAGTTGAGCATGCCTGCTTCGCCGATTACACTTCATTTACCAGATCTACTTCATAATTCTCTGATTCGCTGATACTAGCCCTCTGCCTCCCAAACAGAAAATAATATTTATTGTGTTCTTGGTAAAACATTTTTTAACATACTGCATCAGTGCGCACATAGGAGCAGGTGGATGCATGATTTCGGGCTGAGAGCTCTGATGCTGTTGTGCACATAATTGTGAGGTACCTTACCAAAGAGAACAGTCGAATTGACAAATGTCGAACCACTGAAAACAGTCGATTGACAAATGGTATCAGAAAAAATGTTCACCGTGTTCAAATGTTAGACTTTGGGGCATGTTGATTGACATACCTGGCTGTAGTCACAAACTATTTATAATATTTCCAAACAGAAGTGATTCATTTATTGAGTGAGTCTTTTTAGATTCCTTTTTAACAAGCAGATAAAAAATGCAAATGGCTGCCAGTTCTCTTTGTCTGTCAGTGTAGGAGTGTGTGTGTTCGGTTAGGGCAGCCTTTAGGCACTTTCTGATGACGCACGGCCCTACTGCATCATCACTGCATCACCAGAAGGTAAAACTGTAAATGTTTTATCTCTGCTTTAACTTGTAAAACACCACCTGTTCCAAATAACTTCCTGGTGGTGGATCTTCATGTATGGTGTGTGTATGTGTGTGTGTGTGTGTGTGTGGGGGGGGGGGGGTGCACTGCCTGTCATGCCTCACACTAGGCTGCTAAAATCCCAGACCTCTAGAGCTGCTTTTGGGTGGATTATAGCCAGCCCTCTGACATCTTCGCTTTCCTTTTTCAATGCCTTTAAATAAATACAGGGGGGCCAGAGCTTAAAGGGTCAGCAAAGTGCACATTTCAATTGAAAGCAAAGTGTCTAGTAATGGTGCATGAAATGGAAGCTTCTTGGGGTTAAGTGCCTTGCACAAGGCACAATGGCGGAAGCCGGGAATTGAACCCACAACTTTCAGGCTAGCTGCACGCTAGGCCAGCTCCTTAACCATTACACTACCACCACCTCTAACATGTAGGACAGGCTGAAGTGCCCTTGAGCAAGGCACTTAACCCCTCACTGCTCCCCGAGCACCGCTGTAGCAAGGCAGCTCACTGCTCCGGGTTAGTGTGTGCTTCACCTCACTGTGTGTTCACTGTGTGCTCTGTGTGTTCACTAATTCACGGATGGGATAAATGCAGAGACCAAATTCCTTGTATACGCAAGTATACTTGGCCGAGAAACTTGATCTTTTACATTTACAAGTAGGCTATGTGATTAAGGTTTCTGGACGAACAGTGGTGCTTGTATCAACACGTTCATATGTCACACAAACTTAGTCAGGGCTATTAAACCACTGTAGATGTTACTTAAACACTCAAACTTTTCAGGTAACCGACAGGTCAACTGCTAGCACTTCCGGACATTGCATTTCATTGTAAGCCTAGCCAGGCAGCTAGGCTACATGCTACAACACAGGTATGAAATATATTATTTCTTTGTGACCTTGTTGTTTCTATGAACATGGATTGTTGTTTATAGGCGACATCAACTTAGTCGAGGCATAAAGACCCCTGTATATCTTCATTAAGTACTTAAACTTTTGAACTAGCTGATATCTCGCCTGGCACCGATTGCAGCCAATAGCCTACTGTTTTGCTGTTTTTTCATTTGGTGAAATTCACGAAGTGTTTTGCTGTGTGGAAACGTACCGTCATGTGCCATCTTTGGATGTCCCTCCTTCCTGCCCACCTCTACCAGTTTGGTCCCTGTTCATTTGTCCAGGTCCAGCTAATACCAGGCAGGATCTAGACACTACAAGGCCTGGACTGATGTTGGGGCCTACGCCAAAGTGTTATCCTTGCATAGGCCTACTTTGTTAAATTCTTTGTGAATTAAATCTTTGCATCCCATTCTCTCTCTGTGGCTTTCTGGGAGGACTAAAGCTTCTGTGTGGTGTGTGCACAAACCACATACCCATATAGGAGCGTTGAGTTGACCCAACACTGTTACATTTCGCTCATGAGTTAGCAAATAGATTTTGTCACTTTACCCATCAAATTAGGGCCCTGACTAACCATGTACTGAGAAATAATGAATCTTTGAATGGGTGACTTTTGACATAAATATTCCCCTCCATAACATTACAAAACATCTCAGAGGCATGATCTTTTTCTGGATTCTGAATCACCTGGTTTACCTTCCCATGCAGGGGATGAGAGCAGGGACAGGGATCAATGTTTGATCTCACTTCCTTAGGGTTGTCTCAGCACAGCTTTGTTTTTGATCTATTTGTAGTGCCTATTCGCTACATCACCTGGAGGGGAGGATAAAAGACTGTGGACACAATGGAAAAGCCCATAACACATTTATAAAGTTTTGGAGTGAACTCCGTTAAGGCGGGTAAGGGCTACCTCCAGTAATGATGTTTGAATACCCAGGGGTGCCGCCAAGTGTCAAACTTACTGAGCGTGAAAGTTTGTCTTCTGTGTGCGGGTGAACAGCAAGGGAAACAACAACAAATAATAGTTTGGGTTTTTTCATGCCTTTGCTGCAGGAATTACAGAGGAGCTCGTTCTGGCTAGAGAGGTGAAGTCACACACAGATCATCTCCACACCAGGCCTCCTTTAAAACACTCCATCGGTGTGCCAACAGGGATGTGCCGTTAGATTCTCATCCACAATTTGTGTGTGTGTGTGTGTGTGTGTATGTGTGTGAGAGAGAGAGAGCTTGTGAGTGTGTGTGTGTGTGTGTACATGCATGTGGCATGTGTTAGAATGTGACCAAAATGTGTGTGTATGTGTGTGCGAGGGAGAGAGTGCTTGTGAGTGTTTGCATGATGTGTGTGTGTGTGTGTGTGTGTATGTGTGTGTGTGTGTGTGTGTGGGGGACATATGAGAGCACTGGAGGTGGGATGGAGGGGAAGAGTGCTGCCAGGTCGTCCCTCCTTGGAGCTGTGTGCAGTGCACAATTGAAACCCCGTGCACCCTCCGGCCCCCCTATGGCTTCTGCCCAGCAGAACCGTGCCTTTGGGGCCATCACAAATTAATTCCTTAACTCAAATGGCCTTAGCTGCGCGGGGAGAGCCTTTATCCGCAGGGATTTCAATCCTTCTTGGCCTGAACTGGCTGCCACAGTAGGGAAAGGGGGGGGGGGGGCTGACTGCCTCAATCGTGAGCAATCCCCCCAGGTCTGGATTGGCTGGCTGGACACAGAGGTGATTAGCTCTCCTGGCTGCCCGCGCTAACATGGCGGCATGAGAACCCAGTGAAGACATATTATAATGCACTTAACATATTTTCTTTTGAGTGGTAGTTAATGTAATTCTCATCATTTGACATATATTTAATTGAAGTGATTTTATAAGTGGTAATACGAAGTGGTAATATTACTTTTTATAAATGTTATTTTATGAACATTTTCAAGTGCTTGCTTGATTAGAGAGAATGTGCTTCAAATTTTAACTGTATTTGCATTAACTCAATCAGTCTTTAATTTTTAAAAAAATGTGTTGTAGACTGCTTGTATAGGTTTTCATCCTATGTACAGACTGGGCTATGCGTTTTACTTACTTACTACTTCCCACTACCACCTTACTTTTGTAAGACGCTCAGAAATTATATATATAACCTCGGAAACATAGAGACATCGAGCTATATCCTCACTGTGTGGACAAATAGGGTGAAGAGTTAAATGGCAATGATATTATTACATACTCGTTAATCTGACTCCATTTGATTCATAATTTGTATCACCAATCAATTACCAAGTAACTAGTTTATCAGCTATGGAGGAGAATGGCATGGCACACTACGAGAATTGAAGTTATCCGATTGGTAGGCAAATGAACAATTTATTAGGCATTAAGCCTTAAGGTAAATGTAACCAATATCACTTAAGTTGGATGTACAAGTAAACTCACATCTGTAACAATCTGTCTACTGTAACAATGTAGCAACCAAAGGAACACAGGAAGCTTATCAAAACACAGAGATAAACTTAACCAGTTAACAAGTTATGAATTTACAGATACACCAGATAAAACAATACAAATCCAAAAATAGAGGAAAGGGAGAGAGAGAAAGAGAGAGAGAGAGGGAGAGAGAGAGAGGGGGAGAGGGGGAAAGGAAGAGTGAGAGAGAGGCAGAAGACCAAGCCACAAGGGCCTGGCTCAAGAGGAGAGTGGAGATGGAAAAGGAGAAAGAAGAGACCGCGGAGGACAAGAGCCTCCACTTTTATCATTCACTTGGGCCACCCCCGACTCATCAGAGCCTTTGTTGTCTGAGGTGGATGGGTGTGGCCCAGGTGGATATCATAACTTTATGCTACAGTGGAATTCTTAGTCTGCAACTATGCACAGATACATTCAATTGTAATAAAAACATGATTAGACCGTTGCCCACATTACAAGTATTAATTCAAGACCAAACATGAATGTATTATTCACAACACATATTTACAGAGCAATACTGTATGATAATGAGGTTGGCCTATCTCACCATAAGACATCAAGTAGGCCCAGGACTGAGTTACCTCTCAGTAGACGGGCCAGAACAAGGAGCAAATGGTCACTTTATGCATGAGCGGGTGTTGGGGATCTTTGGCCATGGCCAGCTAAGACAATACAGATCAAACACAGGCATCCACACATGTAAATTGAATGCAAAAGGCATTCTTTAAATGCATAAGGTTTGGGCAAAAGACGGGCCTTACACTTTCATCATCTGACTGCAGTATTAACAGAGTATAAAATCTGTACTGTATACTGAGCATGTTCCGGAGGATCAATATTATGTAAAGTAAGTATACAATCAGAGTCAATGTGATGATGGCTTGACCAGATCCTTTACAAATGCATGTTGATTGTAGTAATGTTGTCTTTATTGAGACAAATGAACGCTCTAAATTCCACGCATGACATACACCATGAAAGTTATTAATGGAGAAAATGGTGGGTGGATGGCGTGGGTGTAACAAGAGACTGGGGAGGAAACCCTTTTGATGAGGAAGACTTTTGTTTCACACCACAACCTGCTATTTGTTTATCGCATTACAGTAATTTCAGTAACTCCAGACTTAATTGTAACTGCACACCCCTGTATCGTTAGTTGGGAGATTGAGGAGTGATGATGTTTGGGCACTTTTCTGATTGGTATGCCACGCCGTAATCAAAGCAGCAGGTGAAGCGCTTGCGTGCGGATTATCGGTGTAGTTTAATTGTGGAGCGCTCGGCAGAAACACAATAGCGTCTGATTGCACCGAGACGGCATTACGGGCCCCGGGTGAATTGCCTGAAAATTACCGCGGGGTGAGTAATCTTCACCCCGCCGAGGAATTTTGTAGACAGGCGAGCAGGAGAGGGCCAGACCGTTAATATCCTCCTCGCGTCACACAGGAACGTTTTTGTAATTGTTAAGTGGAAATGGACCTAAAAAAGTATGTGATCTGTAAGTCAGCTTCGGTCGTCCTCGCTCGGCCTTAAGGGGACTTCACATTGCACAGTCAGAAAGTTCCTCAAGAGACACAGATTTTGACAGCTCCTTGCATTCCCTTGTCCCAACAATATGAAGTAAATCTAAATTGTGTGTTTCACACCCTTCTGAAGTAACAGCCAAATGTAACACATTTGGACTCACAATGGAGAGTGTCATAGTAGCAGACAATATTAACAATGCTATTTGAATTTGTAGGCCTACTAAATACTGCAAAAATGTCATTCACCACATAGAAGCACTGCACATGTCATGTGGCAAATGTTATGACAGAACTATCATAAATTCTAAGATGCATCATACATTATCTCACTGTTTTGTTGTGACGGATTCATAATTGACAGATCTGTGTGACAATAAGTCATCTGTGTGAAAGTGTAGTCACCTGTCGTTCAACATATTGTGACATCATATCACAACAAATTGTGACATCCACAACTGACCCATATGATCATTTATGACACTCTTGCCATTGTTGAAGTGGATCAGTCCCTTGAGAAAGCCATCATGGCGTCTGTCATACGTTGCATACTAATTAGAAAGGAATGTGAAAATATCAGTCTGCGACATAGGCTGTTATGCTGTCTTATCCCGTGACAGCTGTTATGTCCATTACTGATAATAGTGACGTGACAACTGCAGTATTTCACATATCATCATGATGTGTCATGACAACATTTGATCTGCATTATGATCAGAACATGCCAATAATGTAGGGTTGCTTTTGAGGTTCTGCTGAAGTGTTTTCACACAATTCATAGATAACATGTTCAAATTAGGGTATTAACATGCTAATATTAACTCTAACGAGTGACTAAAGATAAGATAGGTAAAGAAAAGGCTGATGGTTTCCAAAAAACATTTTTTTTTATTGTTGTTGAGTAATCTATTAATCAGCCTTACTAGTAACTATTCAGCAGACTTAACTTTTATAAGTAACTATTTAGCAAAGTCAGAACCACTGACTAGATTTATTTTAACATGTTTTAAACATTTCTCTCTACATTTTTTAATTAAAAGACCACTGCTATGCCATTGTGTGACTGCACAAAAAATGTTCAGATCTATTTACTCATACCAAAGAGAAGTGGGAGATAGCCTTGACTGTTTCCTTGGCTACCTGTAGGGAATTTTTTTTGCCCAGATATCTCCAGAAATATTTAAAGTCTTACCGAAGCTGTACTACGGCCTCAGCAAAGATCCCCCTTAGGCTTTCTAATTTCTTCTTCATATGTAAATAAATAAACAATAAACAATAAATAAATGCCTTGTTGTTAGATCATATCCATGAAGGTCATCGCCATAACGATTTACATAATGCACACACACACACACACACACACACACACACACACACACACATACACACACACACGCACACATATGCACACACACGCACACACACACACACACAAACACACACATGCATGCACACTTACACACACACACCACCTGATAATCAGTTGCATTAATCACTTTGTTAATTGTCAGCAAGGGTTCAGGGTAGGGTTGAAAGCATCCATTTAATGGAACTGTGGAAAAGGGAAATCTAAATGTGTCTCAATTAAATCTGAATGATTGCATTCTGATTTAAAAGTTCAAGTGGCAAAAAGACCATCCCACACTCACACGCAGTACTCAGGATAGATAATCTACCTTACATCGCTCACTCATTCCTGTGAGTCCTGCATGTGTATAACTTATATAACTTAATTCTAATGAAATTGTCCTTTCCTTGCAGAGTTGCGGTTTGTATATCTTTATGGTTATTGTTGTTACTGTTAAATTCTATTTAGTCAGTTAATGATATTGGTATTTATTTCGTTTTTTGATTTTACTATAAAATGTTTATTTCTAATGTTGATATATTGATGTCATTGTAAATTGCTTTGGATAAAAGCATCTGTTACAAACCACAAACATAAACATAATTATATGCATATTATTTGTTTATATTACTGTAAGCAATATGGTAGGAGTGAGAGTGGGGTTGGGGGATACCCATGGTGGTGGTTCAATCATAGCAATATGGCACTCACAGGTAACCACAGCTGTGGGTATATCCTTTAGCAATGCCACAATCATGTAGTGCTTTAACACAACAGTTCCACTTACAACGAATCAAGTTTAAAGACATCAAATTGTATTTTCTATCGTTTATTTTGATTTTGGTTTGTTCATCCTCCTGCCCAAAAAACAGTGCCAATCAATAGTCTTGCCATCTACCGTTGCCAAGCGATGGAAAATTTGAGTGCACAATAATTTGTATACCCGCTTGTCCGTAAGTTACATGTTAATCTGAACATTCACCCTGCTCCATTTCCTCCATTTTCTCACTCAATAACTGTGAAATGTGATGCTATGAATGAATGAAACGTTCCTGTTGAACAATTCAATGTAAAAATGAGGTGAAACGTTCAAGTGGGATATTGCTCTTCATGAAATACCTCTTGTCCAATCAGATATTAATAAATAGATCAACCAGACCTATGTGTTGTGTTGATATACCCAGTATGTCAAGAGCTTTCCATTCGTGTAGGTTAAATCTGTACAATTACTGACCCTAAGGCGTTCTCCGGTGCTGTAATTGCTATATTGACGTGTGTGGAAAATGTCTTTCTGAGAAAACGGCAATTTTCCCTTGTCTATCAATAGTCATCTTTCGAAATGTTTCCAGGAAATGACCAAGCCCATTTAAAAAAATAAAAAAAAACACAATGTTATATTTTAGCTCTATGTGGGGTGTTAATTCGTTTTCATTCACCTCTGAGCATGCAGGCTTTGGACTCTCTTTGCTAGATACTATTTTTTTGTTAAAAAAAACCATGTGTGATTCATGACTTACATCAGTGTTTCTCAAACTTTTTCAGACTAAGGACCACTTAACTAATTTTAAAAAAAAATCACAGACCAACTAGCTAAAAGAAGAAACAGTAGACCAACAGTACACTTCAACAGTATATTACACAATAGGCCTACTCACTGAGCCACCTTGCTTATAATAAGTATTAAGTAAAAGTATTAAGTAAAAGTATTAATTAAGTATAATTAAATCATATGAATCCTCAAGTACAATATGAATCCTCAAGTACAATAATTGTCTTTGCACCTTGCTTATTGTGTCAGAGGATATGATTTAAAGTGGCATAGCTTACATAGGCAGTGTTGCAGAACTGTTTGGATTGACACACAAGTTGGTTCAATATTGCAAACAACTCATCTATAATATATTTTACCACGTCTGCTCGCGGACCACGTGGGATAGCTTGCGGAGCAGTGGTCCCCTGACCACACTTTGAGAAACACTGGCTTACATCCTTCATGTCTCTGCTCTCCTGATCAGATCTAAAAGGACTTCTTTTACTTAGGAACATTTACAGAGAGAGGAGAGCGAGAGTGTGTGTGTGTGTGTGTGTGTGTATGTGTGTGTGTGTGTGTGTGTATGTGTGAATAGCGATGAAAATGTCCTCGAATTTTATTGGAATGTCTCCGTCCTTTGTATTGTATTTCCGCATTGAGGCAGAATAAGACCGGCCTGACTGCAAGTGATCGAGTTGAAGATTGAGACTGAAGTCTTTCACTCACAGACCTGAGCATTCTCCTGATTATTTTTTGCTCAGTTGAAAGTGGGTTACATTTGGATTGACAAGGCAAGCGCACTCAGTCTTATTGAGGCCGTCTTACATTTGCTGTGTGAGACTCCCAGACTTTCCCAGATTCCACTCTCCAACAGTTCCTCTTATACTTCAGCCCAGAGGTGTAGTCTATAGTGATATATACTATAGTGTAGTCTATAGTGATACTGCATATAGGACTAAGTAGTATATCCACTTAAAAAGCATCACCATCCCAGTATACCCACTTAAAATAGGCAAGGATACTTGACGACTGCACCTCACCAGCACCTGGAAGGCCGTGCACAGGAACTTTATCCTTTTTAGGCAAGGATACCTATTTGGAGTGATAGTATACCCACTACAGCTAACTAGACTACATCACAGTATACCCACTACAGCTAACTAGACTACATCACAGTATACCAACTGCAACTAACTAGACTACATCACAGTATACCCACCACAGCTTACTAGGCTACATCACAGTATACCCACCACAGCTAACTAGACTACACCACTGTTTCAGACTTACTCTAAACTCAACAGGAGCTTTCCATAGCACATCTCCAATCCTCCCAGCAGTGGCTTTTATTACACGGCACTATTGCACTGAATCATGCTCTCTGGATCAATGTTTTGACGTCAGAGGAACGTTTTGATTTTGTATACACTCTACGTTCAGCTCAATGAATAAAAGCACCAATAGCACCGAACTCAGTGATTCCCAGAAATGCATGCACACTTGAACAGATGTTTTTCCCCCTCTCTATTATTGTGCTAAATGCTCGAAATGTAAAGCACTTTGAGCTGCATTCTGTGTATTAAAAATGCTACAAAAATACATATTATAATGATTATTATTGTTACTACAGCCTCCATACATTTTCTGTGAATGTGCTGGCTAAACACAAATTGCATTAAAGCAACTACTATAGAACTACTGGTCATGGCAGTGTCAGTAATCTGTTGCATTATGTTTCTCTATTACGATGTCTACAGACAGTTGCGTTCCGTCACCGCATGCCAGTGGGTGTTCCTCACGGTCGAGGGTGTGTAGCCTACTATGCAAATGCTTTGGTGTAGGCCTATAACCGTAGTATGATTGGCTGCTGCCTTCCGTTGCTCTCCGTCAGTGCAGCAAAAGTCAAACTTTTCGACGGGGGCGACGGCAACGGACCCACAATTCAGTTCGGCAATGGATGACGTAAACCCATATAAAGTGAACAAGAAAACATCGGGGCATGACCTTCACTCAACTGTAAAGATATGGCTTGCATCTCTTCAAGGCAGTATTACCCCAAGGCAATATTACCTGGTGGAGAGAAGATATTTGTACACTTAACTGTTTTAGAATGGTTTACTGTCTCCGACCTTGACTGTGCCAATGTCATCATACACTTGGGATGTCCCCAGTGGTTAGTCTTATTATTAGCAAATACTGATTCACCTTGAGAGCCATTTCTCAAACTAGTTTCTGTTCTATCAACATATTGATCTCTACTGGGAGGAACCATAAGATCAATAATTGGATATGTGTGAAGGTCACAGTTTGGACTCATGTTGATATGTAATTCATTGTTACATATGTAATTCATTTCAATGGAGGTTTTCATACAGTGAACACATTTTTCCAGCAGTAACTCAAAATGATCTGATCTAGAGCTTAAGATATTTTGAATAAACAGTGGAATATATTAAGGACATACTTAATCTATAAAACTAGAGACTTGCTAATAAAAAGTTCGTAATGCCAATATGGCAGTTGTCTGCACACATCCTGCCCCTTCCTTTAATGTAACTAACCAACCTCATTTGCTTTCCCTTTTTAGCCTTATTTTAGCCATTTGGGAGGAGATATTTAGCACAATTCAGATTTACACAAATTCACTCATTCAGGCTACTTTTTATGTATTATGACCTCCCTTAATGCGTTACCAAGATATGCGCCGAGTGGGGATACTTCCCTATAAGGACTTTGACAAAACTCAACCAAATACAATGAGAAGAGGAGAAACAACAAAAATGAGTCAAAAATGTATAAGGTGTAAATGGATCGTGTCAGCTAAACTAAACCCTTCACATTTTTAAATCACTCGTCAAATCCCCTGTAGGGTTAGATTGATATATACTATACTTGCTCAACAAAATCCCACAAAACCATCAGCACTTTACAGAAATACCCAGTTATTTAGTGCATACAGAAAAATTGAAGCACTTGACCTCCCTGTCCAGCAGGGAAAGAGAGGTGTAACACAAGCAGTTGACCTGTAATGCGCTGAGACGCGCTATTTTAAGAAGCCTGGGCATGAGAGAGAGGACGCTCTACGGAAGTCTACGGCTCTTCAATGTTCCCATAGCGATGAGGCTCGCTGCTCTGATGGTGCATGTCCTCATCAGAGATGTCATTTGTAGTCACCTTCTCTGTCCCCCCCCCCCCCCCCCACACACACACACACACACACACACAGATAGATGCACACACACACTCCGCTTCTGCCACTCCTACCATGGCTTATTTTTAGCCACCTGTTCACAGGCTTAGACGCATGTGATAATGAATACTGAAACAGTCTTTCAGGCAAGAAGGGGATACAAACATAAATGCAGCTCAGTGCTTTATCTTCAGTTACACACACACGCACACACACACACACACACACACACGCGCACGCGCGCACACACACACACTACCCACACACACGCACACACACACACGCGCGCACACACACACACTACACACACACTACCCACACACACTACACACACACACACACACACACACACACACACAAATAATGAGACCAGATATCCCTTTAGTGGGAGTCCTCAAGTTGACAGTGACAGGTGGAGGGTTTGATGAGACAATTATGTGTGCATCGTGGTGACACCTCAATATCGTCTCCATGTGCACTTCAAACCGCATTTTCTTCTGCTAGCGCTAACATTCACCTTGTGGTTTGCAGGCACAGGCAAAACTACCTGGTAATCCCAGTGCTACATAAATATACAGTTTATAAAAAGTTTTAAACTTTGCAAAATGGAGATGTTATTCAGGTGAGATGTGTCAAGGCAACGAGAATTTCAAATATTAGAATGGTTCCAAAAATATGTTGTTATTCTTCATTATACCTTACCTTCTTGTTGTAATTACATTAAAACGGTATAATAACTTCTGATTTTCTCAATTCTGTTATTTCGATTGGCCTAAAAATTCTCAACCCTTAAAAAGCTAAGATATGCCAATCAAAAACAGCTAACGTGTTGGTGTAAAAACTGTAAAACATTAATCAGAGCATACGGTGGTGATCTACTCTAGCTATCAGCCTAGCAGGCATGACTGGACATGTTTACATGCACTGAGAGTGACCTCCCTACACATGAGTGCCAACAACATTTCACAAGTCTGCCTCTGATGATTGGGGGGGGGGGGGTTGAAGGTAATGGACAGAGGGAAGGGCAGACACTTTCCCAGAACAGAACACACATACACACATACAAACATAAACACACCACACACACATAAACACAGACATACACACACACACACACACACACACACAAACATACACACACCACACACACAGACTTACACACACACACACACACACACACACACACAAACATACACACACACTCACACACACACACACACACACACAGACACACACACGCACACACACACACACACACACACACACACACATGGTCATGGAGTAGGATGAGAGCACAGCTGTGAAGAAAACCATCTGTCATGGTGGTGTTGTCCTCGCCCTCTGGGGGGAGACATCAGAGTTCACTGTGTAGGTCTCCCTGCTGTTGGTCACAATAGGACTAGATGTGTTTCATCTAAAACACACACACACGCACACGCACGCACACACACACACACACGCGCGCCACTTCGAGCAAACAGGGTTTCATCCAGCAGTTTTGAGATGAATCATGACCTGTAACGCCGCAATTCAATTGTTTATCGCAATTTCATGCAAATTTGTGACGGCTCTCTTTCGGTGTCATTTGCTTGTCGGGTGATAAAGTGATTCGTGTAATTGGATTCAATAAAAAAAATAATAAATTAAAAAACAAACATGCCAGAAATCCACGATCCAGTGACATCGCTGGAAATGAAGACAATTTTGAGTGAGTTATAAAAGCGTATTAATGTCAGCGACACGAGAGGCTGTGGCGGCACTCCGCCATGGAGGAAAGAACACTGTCGCCACGACGACGACGATGCGGCCCATTGGGATGGAAAGCACCGAGCTCCCACCCCTGCTGCTGCTGAAGGTGCAAAAAAAAACCCCATCCATCAAAGGTGACAACAACTCGACGAGAGGGTGAAAAATCTCCCAAACAAAACGTCTGGGGCGGGATGTTAAGGAGACACCATCTGTTTTAGCATCAGAGGCTTTCAGTGGACCTGGCTGTTATTACACGTCATCCTTGATTTTCTGGGTTTGAACTCTGCATGCACTACATACTCATATTCTTTTAAAAGTATATTTTTTTGGGGCTTTTTATGCCTTTAATTAGATAGGATAGTGGAGATTGACAGGAAGTGAGTGGGAGAGAGAGTCGGGGTGGGATCCGGAAAGGACCACGGGGCGGGAATCGAACGGCGTACGGTGCAGGTGCCCCAGCCAGTCGCGCCACTGCTGGGGCCAATACTCATATTCTTCATGTACAGTAGGCTACTAGATATTTGAGCCTAATCACATAAATAAATTGATTAAGAGCAAATAACATGGCATAGTAAATTTACAATCAAGTATTGAATATATGCATATGTGGGAAAAGTTTTTTTTTCTAGGAGTATGCTGACAGGTAGATAATGGGAGAACTCTAAGACTTTTTTATATCCCCTGACAGAGCTATAGGTTTAAGCACATATATAATTGGGTGGGTGAGTCAACAGTGGTTACTTTTGATTTCCCAAAGGACTGTTTCTATCTTGGGGGCAACGTGAAAAAAAAAAACAGACTCAAAGGGGATAACAGCTGGAGGAAATTCTTCCTCAAGTGATCTCAAGGAAGTGACCAGAACTTTCAGTGTCAGAGAAAGTTCATTTAGCTGGAGCACATGCACTTGGCTAGGGAATTAATTATAAAGATGTGAAGATAATTGTGGGGGTTTGTGAAGTGGTTCATAGTCATTAAACTGCTGCAGTAGAGGAATTCTGACACTTCATTGCCATAATGAATGCCTGTGCAAATTAATGAATTTCTGGGAAGGAACCATAGTCCAGGTTATTCTATGGGTGAGCGGTATATACAGTAGTCTTTCACAGATCATGTTCTGTGATTTTCTTTTTCAGTTGAGTCTCTTTCCCCTTGTGGCCTATGGCCATGGCTGCCATTCAGATAGACCTATGTTTTGACTGAAATATGTGAAGACAAATTATAGATGCTTAGAGAGAATAAACAAGACATGAGGGGATTAGACACTCTTCTGTGTATTAGCTTCACAATTCTGTCCAGTCTGTTTGGAGTATTAGGGTCACTGCTGCTTTCTTACTCATTACATTCCTAAACACAGACATCTGGACTCAGCTGGTCAGATAAAATCAATACAGGCCGCTTTAACAAATCACACATGAATGTGAGGGAAATGCTAAAGAAGACTCTGTGATGGGAGGGCGATGGCTCGCGCCAGAGCTCTTCAGCTTCAAGGTTTAATCACTGGTTACTGAGCAGGAGGAGAGCCGAGGTGAGAGAGGGCCAGATGAAAAATTCAACGGCCAGGCGAAGTCCGAGGCGCTAAATCACGAGACCTCGTCGAGGTGAGCTGTCAGGGACGGAGCGGCGAACAAGCGGCGAACACAAAGCGCGCCTCGTTAATGAAGTCTTTGTACATTTCTCCTTGGGCTTTTCTTCTCTTTTTTTTTCTTTCGCTCTCACTTTCTTTCTCTTGTGTGCTGTTCTGCAGCCCTCGTCAAGGTGTTGAGAGAGAGAGAGGGAGGGAGGGAGAGAGAGAGAGATGGAGAGATGGAGAGATAGAGGGGGCAGCCAGTGAAGAGGGTCAGGACAGAGACACGATTAAATACTCTCCGCACTAATTTCAATTGGCCATTCAGAAGCCAAGAAATGCAGTAAGCTCTGCTCTTGCAGGGTATACATGATGAACACTGAGAGCTGCTGCTGAAGGTCTCTGTTCTTCAAAAGCGGTAAAATATATTGCGTGTGTGGTCAGTAGAACATAAATTATAAAACTTCAAGGCCTTTGACAGAAAAACTCACTTGAACTTTCCTGACATGACACAGTGAATTCTACACAGTGTGTGCAGCGAAATAAACATCAATAAACATTACACTACACTGTTAAACTTTTAATTTATATTTTCAAGGGGGAAAATGTATAACCAAAAGTTGAATTTACAATGATGACCTATAAAAGAAATATGATATAAAATACACAATACAGCATATATGAGATATGAAATATATTTCATTAGAGTATAGTTTTATGAGAAATTAGAATATTGTACTGTATAATGAGGATGGTGTCACAGCTCCTTTTTCAGGCCTACTTCATACAGTATTTGTATTCTATGTTTATTGTATTTTATGTACAATTAAGTGTAGGTTATTATGACCGCCGCGCAGCGAAGCGGCGGTCATATAGGTTTAGTCAGATTTTTTTTTTTTTTTTTTTTTTTTTTTTCTTTTTCGCATGCCCAAATTTCTGTTAATGAGTCCCGGGACACTGAAAGACCGGGGTAGACGAAACTTGGTGGGCATGTAACCCCATATGGATAGCATGGAACCATCGTTTTTCGTTTTGATCTGTAGCCCCCCCGCTGGACTGGACCCCCCGAAAGGAGGGTAGGGCAGACACAGTTTTCTGTGAATATCTCGAGAACCGTAAGGTTTAGGAGGACCATTTTTTTTTGGTAAGTTGATCTCAAGTGGCCATGTCAACCCATTCCATAACCACTCATTTCATGTATAGCGCCACCTAGTTAAACCCAAAAAAGTAAAAATTAGGTGTTGTAATCGCAGGTATCTGTGACCTAACATAGTCAAAACTGCACGAAGTGTAGGATCATTATGACACCCTCTGAATGCACGCCAAGTTTCGTGGAATTCCGTTCATGGGGGGCCACACAATAAATTAATTTACGTTACTATACACCAACTGGCCTGTAGGTGGCCGGAGACAGTTTTCTGTGAATATCTCGAGAACCGTAGGGCCTAGGAGGTCCACCTTTTTTTTGTATGTTGATCTCAAGGGGCCATGTCAACCCATCCCATTACCACTTATTTCATGTATAGCGCCACCTAGTTAAAAATTAAAAAGCAAAAATGTAGGTGTTTTCATCACAATATCTCTGGCTGACATGGTCAAAACTGCACGAAATTGAAAGAGTAGGATCATTATGACACCCTCCGAATGCATGCCAAGTTTTGTGTACTTTCGTTCATGGGGGGCCTTACAATAAAATAATTTATGTGTACATTTAGTGACGTACACCAACAAGGATTCCCGGGACACTGAAAGACCGGGGTACACAAAACTTGGTGGGCATGTACCCCCACATGGATAGCATGGAACCGTCATTTTTCGTTTTGATCTGTAGCCCCCCCGCTGGACTGGACCCCCCGAAAGGAGGGTAGGCCAGACACAGTTCTCTGTGAATATCTTGAGAACTGTAGGGCCTAGGATGACCATTTTTTTTCCGTATATTTGCCTCCAGGGGTCATGTTAACCCATTTCATGTGCACACATGTGCACAAACAGATACACACGCACACACACACATTCACAGTAATCATACGTATGACATATACTCACACAGTAGACATATGTACGCTTCCATGCACAGGCACATACGCAGGCACACACACAAGCACGCACACACACACACACACACACTCACACACACACACACCCACACACATAACATAAACATAACACAAACAATCAAGAATTTCTCAGAATTATGAACAGGCAAGATGGAGGTGGGGTTGTATAAAATGAATTTTACATGTGAAATCTATGAACTAATCATGTTTTGGGACTTGTTGTCTAGCAGATACCAGTGAGAATTGAGTGTGGATAATGCAATTTAGTGAGACAGTTAGAATCATATAGGCCTTTCAGCGTGATTTCTTTTTGTGGAAAAAATGTGCTGGACTGGGCGGCGGTCATATTTTGTACCGCTCTGCGGTACATCTAGTTCTAATTCTTCTTCTTTATGTACATTTGTTAATTTCATTTGCTTGTATTTACTAAATGTAAAGTGCATTGCCTCTCAAAATGCCTCTTGTATATGATCCGTGCAAGAAAAATGGACTTGCCATGCCTTCCCTTGACCTTGGTTAGTTGGATGTTACATCACATTTTTGGGGAGACCATTAGAACCAGGGATATGAACGGGGTTTTGATCACAACATTCAAAGTCCAAAACATAAAAAAGGTGCGCAGATCAACTGACACTGAAAGTTCCGATTCCGTCTCATGTTGCGAGAGCCCAGACACTCTTAAACAGATGGAAGCCGCCGCTCAGCGAGACTACAAAATGAGGCCAGAGAAATATGCAGTGGAAAAAACAAGAGCAAGTCCAAGAAAACGTGTCTGTGTGTGTGTGTGTGTGGTGTGTGTGTGTCTGTGTGTATGTGTGTGTGTGTGTCTGTGTGTGTGTATGAGTGTGAAGAGATCCGTGGATTCCCATGTCCTGCCAAGTGCTTTGAGAAAAAAACCTGTTAACATATGGTGTGCCAGGCTGTTACCGAAATCTGCATCAACCTCTGGGATGTACAGCGTCTGAAAACAAACAAATATCAACACAAAAAAAAAACAGTCCAGCAAAAATCTCATTGCAAAATGCACCTGATGGACACCTCTGCTATCTCTTCAGTTTGCCTCCTGCTTATAATAATAACAGGCATTCTGTGCCAGTTTCACACCAAAGTTTCTGCTGTCTCTAAAGCCATTCATCCTTTTCATCCCTTGTTCCCCTGGTTTCCCTGGAGAGCCGCAGGCAAGAGAGAGAAATCCCTGCTCATACGGCTTTGCCGTGCGGTTCACCACAGATCCGCCCATGTAAGTCAGAACGCTGGTCACACACTCGTGTCTCCTCTTGTCATGTTTCTCGGAGAGCCCAGAGAGAACACGATGACCCTGCCTGCCGCCGGATCGCCCCCTGCAGAACTTACGGAACCGGCGGTCGGGGCGGGAGGGTTTTCCGAGGTGAGCCCTGGCCCCGGCTCAACATGACAAGTGCTCTCCTGCAACCTGGCACCTCTACAGAACCCTTTGGCCTCGGAGTTCTATTGAAGCCGAGGCATACAGTCAGCAGAAGGAGTTGCTGACTAGTTCGCTTTTTATTTTCACACACTTTTGGAGTGGAGACCCACTCTCTTAAGTCACAGCCAGGAGGGAAGGAGTTACATTTATAGTAATAGTACTTTCTGAGTGTTATGAAATGCAATTTTTGACCTTCAGTTCTAGCGATGTATGATATAACTGTTAGGAACAACACTTAATTCTTTATGAAGACTCTTGTTTGCTTTCATTGTTGATTATGTAGCCCATTCAAGAGCTGTTAGACCAAATATTTCTCATTTGTGCAATGACACGTAAACAACCTTGTTGGTGACCTTACAAACTGCGTGGTAACTGTGTGTGCTTCTTAACCTCAACTTGGAAACAAACATGCATACAATCTTTAGCACATCTTTATTCACATTCTTTGCACAGCTATTTTAATGTTTCTATTCCATCATTGAAAGTGATTGAAACATGTAGACAAACAAGGTTTTTTAATAGCAGTTTCTCTTGGCCTTCACTTGTGAGCATTCTCTGTGTCCATCTGTCTGTATGACTGTCTATCTGTCTCTGTGGATGAGTGTATACCGTAACTAGATGTACCGCAGAGCGGTACAAAATATGACCGCCGCCCAGTCCAGCACATTTTTTCCACAAAAAGAAATCACGCTGAAAGGCCTATATGATTCTAACTGTCTCACTAAATTGCATTATCCACACTCAATTCTCACTGGTATCTGCTAGACAACAAGTACCAAAACATGATTAGTTCATAGATTTCACATGTAAAATTCATTTTATACAACCCCACCTCCATCTTGCCTGTTCATAATTATGAGAAATTCTTGATTGTTTGTGTTATGTTTATGTTATGTGTGTGTGTGTGTGTGTGTGTGTGAGTGTGTGTGTGTGTGTGTGTGTGTGTGTGTGTGTGTGTGTGTGTGTGTGCGTGCCTGCGTATGTGCCTGTGCATGGAAGCGTACATATGTCTACTGTGTGAGTATGTGTCATGATTACTGTGAATGTGTGTGTGTGTGTGTGTATCTGTTAGTGCACATGTGTGCACATGAACTGGGTTAACATGACCCCTGGAGGCAAATATACGGAAAAAATGGTCATCCTAGGCCCTAAAGTTCTCAGGATATTCACAGAGAACTGTGTCTGGCCTACCCTCCTTTCGGGGGGTCCAGTCCAGCGGGGGGGCTACAGATCAAAACGAAAAATGACAGTTCCATGCTATCCATGTGGGGGTACATGCCCACCAAGTTTTGTGTACCCCGGTCTTTCAGTGTCCCGGGAATCCTTGTTGGTGTACGTCACTAAATGTACACATAAATTGTTTTATTGTAAGGCCCCCCATGAACGAAAGTACACAAAACTTGGCATGCATTCGGAGGGTGTCATAATGATCCTACACTTTCAATTTCGTGCAGTTTTGACCATGTCAGCCAGAGATATTGTGATGAAAACACCTAATTTTTTGCTTTTTAATTTTTAACTAGGTGGCGCTATACATGAAATAAGTGGTAATGGGATGGGTTGACATGGCCCCTTGAGATCAACATACAAAAAAAAGGTGGACCTCATAGGCCCTACGGTTCTCGAGATATTCACAGAAAACTGTCTCCGGCCACCTACAGGTCAGTTGGTGTATAGTAACATAAATTAATTTATTGTGTGGCCCCCCATGAACGGAATTCCACGAAACTTGGCGTGCATTCAGAGGGTGTCATAATGATCCTACACTTCCAATTTCGTGCAGTTTTGACTATGTTAGGTCACAGATACCTGCGATTACAACACCTCATTTTTACTTTTTTGTGTTTAACTAGGAAAAAAGAAAAAAAAAAAAAAAAAAAAAAAAACAAATCTGACTAAACCTATATGACCGCCGCTTCGCTGCGCGGAGGTTTAGTCAGATTTTTTTTTTTTTTTTTTTCTTTTTCGCATGCCCAAATTTCTGTCAATGATTCCCGGGACACTGAAAGACCGGGGTACACGAAACTTGGTGGGCATGTAACCCCACATGGATAGGATGGAACCATCGTTTTTCGTTTTGATCTGTAGCCCCCCCGCTGGACTGGACCCCCCGAAAGGAGGGTAGGGCAGACACAGTTTTCTGTGAATATCTCGAAAACCGTAGGGTTTAGGAGGACCATTTTTTTTTTGTATGTTGATCTCAAGGGGCCATGTCAACCCATTCCATAACCACTCATTTCATGTATAGCGCCACCTAGTTAAACACAAAAAAGTAAAAATGAGGTGTTGTAATTGAAGGTATCTGTGACCTAACAAAGTCAAAACTGTACAAAATTGGAAGTGTAAGATCATTATGACACCCTCTGTATGCACGCCAAGTTTCGTGGAATTCCGTTCATGGGGGGCCACACAATAAATTAATTTATGTTACTATACACCAACTGGCCTGTAGGTGGCCGGAGACAGTTTTCTGTGAATATCTCGATAACCGTAGGGCCTAGGAGGTCCACATTTTTTATGTATGTTGGTCTTAAGGGGGCATGTCAACCCATCCCATTACCACTTATTTTATGTATAGCGCCACCTAGTTAAAAATTAAAAAGCAAAAAATTAGGTGTTTTCATCACAATATCTCTGGCTGACAAGGTCAAAACTGCACGAAATTAAAAGTGTAGGATCATTATGACACCCTCCGAATGCATGCCAAGTTTTGTGTACTTTCGTTCATGGGGGGCCTTACAATAAAATAATTTATGTGTACATTTAGTGACGTACACCAACAAGGATTCCCGGGACACTGAAAGACCGGGGTACACAAAACTTGGTGGGCATGTACCCCCACATGGATAGCATGGAACCGTAATTTTTCGTTTTGATCTGTAGCCCCCCCGCTGGACTGGACCCCCCGAAAGAAGGGTAGGGCAGACACAGTTCTCTGTGAATATCTTGAGAACTGTAGGGCCTAGGATGACCATTTTTTTCCGTATGTTTGCCTCCAGGGGTCATGTTAACCCATTTCATGTGCACACATGTGCGCAAACAGATACACACACACACACACACACACATACATTCACAGTAATCATACGTATGACACATACTCACACAGTAGACATATGTATGCTTGCATGCACAGGCACATACGCAGGCACACACACAAGCACGCACACACACACACACACACACACACACACACGCATAACATAAACATGTACATGCACACAATTCAAGAATTTCTCAGAATTATGAACAGGCAAGATGGAGGTGGGGTTGTATAAAATTAATTTTACATGTGAAATCTATGAACTAATCATGTTTTGGTACTTGTTGTCTAGCAGATATCAGTGAGAATTGAGTGTGGATAATGCAATTTAGTGAGACAGTTAGAATCATATAGGCCTTTCAGCGTGATTTATTTTTGTGGAAAAAATGTGCTGGACTGGGCGGCGGTCATATTTTGTACCGCTCTGCGGTACATCTAGTTTCCCAAATATTAGCCGCGGTTTATACATTGATTTTGCAAAATTTCTTCAACTATGAGGTTAATACACGGGGCAGTTAATATAGTATTCATATGGTTTTATGTTTTTAACTTGCATAAAAAACTGTCCTGCGGTTTATACACAATGCTGCTAATACACAGGAAATTACAGTAGATATCACATTTTCTCTGGGCCTTCCAACCCCTAACGCATGATTATTTTTCCGTGGCCGTATTTGCTCATATTTGCAAAAAAAAGTTGTGGTTGTGTGGTTGCCTGTGAGCTGTGCCAATGATTTCACCCCTCTATGTTTCAGTAAGGGTAGCATCTTTGAGTAGAAAAAGCAAACGCACACCGGAAGTAGAATTTTTTGGAGGGGCTTGTCACGGGATGCGTTATATTCTGAACAGAATTAGACCGCACACTCTCGCACCTCATATGCCAATAGGTTTAATAAAAAACAACATTTCGGCCTATGGCATATGAGCTGCTGGAGTGTGCGGTCTCCTTCTGTTTAGTAAGAGTAGCAGCCACAGATATATATATATATATATATACTGTATGTAGCAGCAGTGTTCAGTCACACTGGATCAGTCTCTAGCCAGCAGGGAGTGGCTGAAGTTTCACTAGGTGAATGAGGTCGTCTATGATGCGCAATTATAAGTGAAAATACCGGCACTGTGTTAATATCGACGGAGCAAAGGGACGTACGGAGAGCCCGTGTGCCTTATAACATTTATTCCTAACAGGTGTGTGAGTGGGTTGACTGTGTTCCAGCTGTGGGTGGCGTGTTACTTTTTAAAGAAGCCAAATCATTGTTGGCTCTGAAAAAAACCCCATCTGATAACCATTGTCTATGAACACAGTTTGATGTGCCATCCGCAAATGCTGGTTAAAACTCTACAATGCAAAGAGACCATATTTAGACATGATCCAGAAATGCTGCCATCTGGCCATCTGGCTCCAAGCTCATTTAAGATGGACTGAGGAAAAGTGGAAAACTGTCCTGTGGTTGGATCAATCAGAATTTTGAAACAGCCCTTAGTTATCTAGTTGAAATAGCACCTCGCTATCAACTGTAGGTGTTTCGCAACAAGTGCGTAAGTCAAATCCATTCAGCAACACCTGTGGTGTCACTCCAGCATTGGTGTAGTCCTGCATCCTCCCCCTTCACTGGTTCACCATGATGCTCCACTGGTTTATCTGGTGACTTGGAGCGAAACAGAATCTCCTTTTCCATTTGCCGGTGACCTTCCAAACAAACCCCATGCCACGGGTCTATTTTGTTGACCTCCCTGGTGGATTAAATGGTAGAAATAGCTCCGACTCCGCGGGTTGTCCCTCCCAGCTGACCTTGTGATGTTTGAGATGACTGCAGCCTCCGAGATACTCCAGGGGGAGCGACGAAAGCCTGCTAATTTAGAACCAGCCATCCATCACAAATTGATTCCTATATATGTTGTAGGTTTCACTTTGGTGGTGGCAAAGCAGGCTGCTCGAACAATCACAAGCAGTGAACTCACTGAAGTGAGCAGAGGACATCAGCGACAGAGAAGAAAAGGGAGGGAGAGGAGGGGGAGGGGTGTTGGGTGTTATTTTTAACCATAAAAGTTGGGGAGGAAATTGCTGTTGAAAATTCCATCAGACCCATGACTGGCATGAGAGGGAACATGCTGTATTAGGGGGGGAAAAGCCTGTCAGAACACCAACACAAAGAATCCCAACAAGCTGTTCACACTTCCACCAAGTGTTCTCTGTCTTTTTCCCCCTCCTCTCGTCTCCATATGCCGGGGGGTATTAAAATGTGTGCTTTTTGAAGTTCTGAGAGGGAAAAAAAAGCCAAAAGTTCAGGTGAATAAGCGAAAGAATCTCCTTCTCTTTGCAATTTGTCTCAGTTAGCGGTTAGCGGGTACAGTGTGCAGCCTCAGCAGTGCGTTAGTGGATCCAATTAGCACCTACTGACTCATATCCGTCTAGTTAAAAACGATATCAGCTATCGGGGCCTCTTATAAAGCACACTTTAGGACACTGCACACATAACCCTGATCTATCTTCTTCCTTTCTGTTGGATTTGTACATTTTCAGACGAATGCTGTAAATATGGGGATTGTGCTTGAGTGTGATATGAATGGACCGACAATGTGGTCAGTCAGGTTTGTGTGTGTGTGTGTGTGTGTGTGTGTGTGTCTGTGTGTGTGGTGTGTGTATGTGTATGTGTATGTGTATGTGTGTGTGTGTGTGTGTGTGTGTGTGCGTGCGCGTGCGTGTGCGTGTACGTGTGCGTGTGCGTACGTGTGCGTGTGCGTGTGCGTGTGTGTGTGTGTGTGTGTCTGTGTGTCTGTGTGTGTTTGTGTCAGTGGGTGGTTATGAAGTTAGGAAAGAGAAACCATATGGAGTAAAGGCTCCACCATGCCTGGGAGCTACAATTAAATTGGATACACAGAGCAGTATGAACCACAGTACCCACTATCTGGATAAGGGAATTAGTTATATGTACAGTCAAGTACAGCAGTGTGATATTATATCGATTCCCTGAGCACTGCCGGTAATGTCTTAATATGTATAGGTTTCATTTTATTTTATTTCATGGCATTCATATCATTTCCTTTCTCCTCGCTAAAAATAAATATCACAAAAATACCCATTCAACACATTTATATAGCCTTATGTAAGTTAGAAAAAGGAACACAAATACAAATAGGTCATACCATAGCAAAAATGATTAGGACGACAGCTTTAGGATGAGTTAAATAGAGTCATACAGTATATCCCTGATTCCAACATAGCCTGAGAATAGCGTTGGTGGGGAATGACCAAATCTCTTGATGAATGTTTTTCCAGGTCTGTTCAATGCGTAGGGAATACGGGACGAGCCAATCAGAGTCCGCTGTGTGCAGGCTGTTTGTTATGACATCCATGCCTGTTCTCCTTCCACATGACACAGCAGAAGTCATTATCTCAGCTGATCTGCCACCTCCTCCAGCTCTCTCTCTTTTCATTCTTCTCTCTTGTACCTCCTCCTTCTCTCTCCCTCTCTCTCTGCTCACACCCTCTCTCTTTCTTTCTTTCTCTCTCTTTCTCTCTCTCTCTCCATCTCTGACTGATTCCACTAAGGTGACAGGAGATCAAAATGGGCATCGCGGTAGGTTGTTACTGACAACACACAGACACACAATGACTCATCAGGCGCCCAACACAAAGAGCACCCCCCCCCTCCCCCCCCCCACACACACACACACACACACACACACACATACACACACACACACACAGACAGACACACCTTCTGTTGCTGAGAACACAGCCTTTGTGCTCCCACAAGAGAGAGGGGATGAGCAGGAGGGAAGGGGAGGGAAACGGCATTAGCTGTAATTCTATCCGTTGGGATTACCTTTCAACCTGGCTACAGGTGGTTCAAAGCAACAGGTCCCCCAAATACACACACACACACACACACACACACACAATGACCAGTGGAAAAGACTCACACAATTACCAGTTTATTTTTGTATTTGGTTTTTTCTGGCTTTCTTGTTCTTTCTGCTCTAATGAGAGGTTCTTGTGGAGAGTCCATTAAAAGCCAGCTACTACCGAGACTACTGATCAACAGAAGCTCTTCTCAATCCCCCCCCCCCCTGTTATGGGCATGAGGACTAAGGTTGGGCCCAATTATCGGGTAGGACCCCAAGTAGACTGTGACGCAGGATAATATATATGGTCTTGTTCTGCCATACACAGTATGTGCTCAATTATTATCTGGAGTGTGTGTGTGTGTGTGTGTGTGTGTGTGTGTGTATGTGTGCTTCACCTGTTGCCCAACCTGGAGCTGTGTGTGAACAGTGTTGGGAGGGTTACTTTCAAAACGTATTCCGTTACAGAATACAGAATACATGGCCAAAAATGTAATCTGTAATGTATTCCGTTACGTTACTCAATCTGAGTAACGTATTCTGAATACTTAGATTACTTTCGCATTGAATTGCATTTTATAAGTGTAGGAATGCGGCCATCAAATCCTGCTAAGGTCTACCAAACAGGCCTATTCTGGTGTGTTCTTCTGTTCCAAATGGCTGAAGTGTTAGGCCCACATAGGAGAATGTAAAGGCAACTAAGCTACCTGATACAACTTTAAAATGGCAAGGTGACCACTAAAACTATAGCAGGCGACTAGGCTAATTAAAACAAACAAAATAAATAGGGCGTAGCCAGAAATTATAATTAAGGTGTGCCTGTGAGATTTTTCGGTGGCATCAACCCAGTACAAGTGAGGGGCGCATATGACAGGTGGAACACAAATGACTTGTAAATGTAAACACTATGGGCTAGGCTACTGTATATCAGTGCTCTCAAAATGAACGTGATCGCGTAATGACAATCAAAAAACGCACATTAAAATATGCTAGGCCTACTCGCAAGAATAATTATTCAGAGGCTGCACCATATAATTCATTTTAAAACGTAAATGTAGATCTAATTAGAACAAATAATAATCCATAAAGCTATTTTAAGTTAGAATAAAAAACTTAGAATGCAGTGCCTATTTTAGAGATTGGTTTTATTGTAGGTCTAAATCAACACGTGAACTAGGCTTTGCTTGTTTAGCAAACTGTGTAACCGATTGGCCGAAGTAGCCTGAGCTATTAATACTTGGGAAAATATCCTTTGAACAGACATCAGGAACCACGATCAGTGAGGAACAGGAGTTACCTCCACTTACTTACTCCTAATTTGCTGTGCAAACAGTCATTTCAGGGTCTCCGATGACGCGTCCATAATGCGCACTGGCTGCGTTTTGAGGCTAGTGCAAGACGGCGGGGCTTGGATTTAAACATGTAAACAATTTCATCATAGATTGCTTTCAGGAGCTTCTGGGAAATGGAGTTGCCTTAATTTATTTAGAGAGTGAACAAACGTATGAAACTGAGAAGTATCGTCATGTAATCCATTGATTTCAACAATGTAACTGTATTCTAAATACCAACTATTTAACTTGTAACTGTATCGGAATACAGTTACTCATAATTTGTATTCTGAATACGTAACGCCGGTACATGTATTCCGTTACTCCCCAACACTGATGACCAATAGATAACCAATAACCGATGAGACCAAGCTGAAGATGCAATGCATTTCATACATCTATGTCATATTTTGATCTATAACTATGTTGTACTTCATTTGCATTCTGTAAAATACAGACTATACAGACTCATCACATATTTGGCCAACTGTAACTAAGTCAGTAACATTCATGCTTATATAAACCTCACAAAGTGAGTTTCATGTGTTTCTATTGAGTCTGTTTAGCTCTCAGGGTTAAGGTTGATTGTGGCTATCAGTAAATGGCAAATGGAATGGATGGGCTTCTGGTTCATGTCTTATTGTTGTTGCTCAAAATATCAGAGCATTAACGTGTTTGGGTTTGGGAATCATTTGGGCTTGTGGAAAACCAAATTACAGTGTTATTGTGAAAGATGAAGGTTAGATACACGTCCATTCGCCCGGTCTGAATTCACTCAGCTTTCTGCTGGTCTAGACACAAACATATCCAATAAAATCAGTGTATACTAAAAAAAACAAGCTGACCTAATACTGGTCTCATGCCAGGGTTACTGCTGTAGTCAGGTTGCATTGACCTTAGGTCATCTTATGTGAACAGCTCCGGAGAAAATATCTCAGAAAGTGGCCTTGATTTCCATTAGCTAATGCATTATTACCATGGAGACCTTCATAAACCTCAGGGTCAGTGCAAAGCAAGCAATTTAGTATGAAACCTAGACATTTATGCCCAGAATCTCTAAATTCACACTATTCATTGAGCTACAGTTGCCATGAATGCTCCAACTTTAGCATTAATTATCATTCAGTGGTTTTAACTTCCTTAATATCAACACATTTTTACTGATGTTAGTTAAGAGAATACTTACTCTTAACTTACTTTTAAATCTTAACTAACAAGTTTATTACCTAGTCAAGTAATTAACCTAGTTTCTCTGAAAGGTTGAAAAGAAATAAGTGGACTCCATGCACCTGTTGAGACTCTTCAATGTGGGTTTGAACTTGGGCTGACCCCCCAGGCGAGAGAACTGTCGGCCAATTAAAAGTCAGATCCCCCTAATCGTCTCGGGAACATTGTCTCCACTTTTCTGCAAGGGCTGTGGGTAATTGAAACTTCCCCCAGGGTCTCTTCTTATTGATGTTCCGTTCAGACAGGTTGGTGTCCTTGGTCATAAATAAGTTTCTTTACTTACTAGAGAAATCCTGAGGGATTGTGAGTGTGTGTGCGTATACGTGTGTGTTTATGTGTGTGTGTGTGTGTGTGTGTGTATGTGTGTGTGACAGAGAGAGAGATAGAAAGAGAGAGATAGAGTTCATATCCTACCCTCAGCTGGCTAAAATTGCCGTAGACTAATGTCCCGTTGGCGCGGCCGATCCTTGAATTTAGGCTGAAATTGTAAATGGGATATTTAAAGTGCCATTGGGCATGAATATATCAAGTCTCTGGCAGCACTCCCCTACCCACCACTTTCCTCACGCCACCAAGCCCCCCACCCCTCGCCACTCCACCCCACCCACCCCTGGCTCTCCCCCCATTTAATTATAAGTCATTTCTTTGTGGACCACTGGCTTTTCAATCTTCATAGTTCTTGTAAATCGCACTTCTGAAAATCCCAGTTTGCATAGAAAGCGGGCTGCAGACAGGAGGACAAGTGAAGAAGTATTACTTTTTAACGGCAGCTACACGCGCAGGATAGGTCTGGCGCGTGTCTGGCATAAATACTGGGCCCTCAATTGAAAGGGCACTGCGTGTGACGCACTGATTGGGTGCAAATGGCACAGCATCAAAGGGAGGAGTCAAAAGGCATTGTCATTTTCATACATGTAGGATTCTTGAGCAGTGATTAGATACACCCAAATACACCCAAAAGATCCTTCCTCATTTGCTATGATATTCCCAAATGAATGTATTTCGTTAATCAAAATAGTTTTTACACAATTAATTTTTTGCTGACTGAACCTACGATGACCTATTGATCTATTAAATTAGAGCCCTCCATGTCATTAATCCACTGACTGCTCATTATTTACATAGAACGTTATGTTTATGTCATGTTTATGTCAAAACTGATATGTAATCACAACCATAACCATATCCATGACTTTCTCAGTATCATTTCATTTTAAGTGAGATGCTGTAGGTAGGCACTTAGGTAGTGATGTTTTATTTTATTTTAGATTTTATTTTATTTGTTTGTTTGTTTGTATTATTATTATTATTATTTTTTCTCCATTATTGTGTTAAATGCTCCAAAAGTAAAACACTTTGATCTGCATTATGTGTATGAAAGGTGCTATACAAATAAAGCTTGTTATTATTATTATTATTATTATTATTATTATTATTATTATTATTATTGTGTATCCTGATTCCATATTTGCTTCTTCTCATTATGTTTGAAGTGGCCTATTTGTGCTCTTATAGGGACCAAAACTCGACTCGAAGTTGACACTGGAAATTAATTATCAATGCACCATATCACTCACTAAATATTTGCTAGTCACTGCTTTGCCAACAGACAGGGCACATTGTGGAGTTATTAGATTTTTTAAGATGGAGCGCTTTCCTTAAAGTCTGATGAATCGAAACAACACTGGATGTAGGCAGGGAGACACCAGTAATTAATTTTTTGCCAACCCCATTACATATTGTGATCACAGAAATTGCTCTTACAGGCCATTTATATAAAGCCAGGCCTAGGCAAGCAAAGAGCTCTTTACTTATGTGTGCTAGGCAGAGAGCTGTTGAATGTGCTCTCTCTGTCTGTCCGTTAATTTCCGTCTGTCTGTCGGTCCCAATCACTGCCTTTCTGTGTCTGTCTCTCTCTCTCTCTCTCTCTCTCTCTGTCTGTTTGTCTGTCTGTCTGTATGTTTTTATCTAGCCTATATCTAGAATCTCAACTATCTTTATCTATTGATATCTTTCTCTTTTTCTCAATATCTCCCTCTATACATCCATCCATCCATCCATCTATCTATCTAGTCTGCAATTGATTACAATCTGTTATTCCAGCTGACTCCACATAACTACCACATATTCTCTGATCTGAAGTTTTAGTTTTCTTTGTTTCTAGTCCACACATACACACACAAACACATGCACCCACCCACACACACACACACTCAGTCACGCATGCACACGCACGCACACACAGACACACACGTACACACATGCACACACACGCTTGCACGCATGCACACGCGCACACACACACACACACACACACACAGACACACACACACACACACACACACACACACACACACACACACACACACACACACACACACACACAGACACACACACACACGCACACAATCCATCTTGTCACCAAACAATCCTGTCTGGCTGCCAGATTTCATTTCTCTCCCTCCAGTGGTTGTCACCTCAGCAGATAGTAGCTACCGGAGGAGGTTAAATCGAGAGGATCCATGGAAGAACCTCACCAGCACACATACAGTATGATGTCTCAGCTACTCCACACCAAGCCAAGGACAAAATAAAATAACATCTACCGCTTGAAGCAGCTCGTCTGTCATGATGGTGCTCTATGGCTGTGTCTCAAACCACACACTTGCATCAGTAAACTGCTAGTGTGCGCTGAGTGCTTACTTGCATTGTGCCCACTTTTCGATGGTTAATATTGTATCATTATCTGCACTATATACTTAAGCAAAATATTTGTGTGCAAGTAGGTGGTTTCAGACACAGCCTATGTCTGTGTGAGCAGTATACCACCTTATGAGACATCTGTAGTACGCCTGATGGTGTAGCCTGGCTCCGTCTGTCTACGTACGCTCCATTTTCCCTACAGTACTCCGAAGTCAGAGAGTCTGGTATCCAGGCTACTGATGGTGTAGTCTGCTATAGAAAGTTCTTTGTTGTATCTTGAAGGTTCCATTCGCACATTAAATTGTGTTTTGTTTTATCAGGGGTAATCTGTTGTTTAAAGCAACACAATGGAGGAATTGATATCTATGCCCCTTGGCGTTCAATGTCATTTGGTTCTACTGTAAGACTGTAGCCAGTCAGTCAAAAACTGACTAAAAGGGTCATGATCTTACTCTAAATAATGTTACAGTAAATAGTGCAATATCAAGCATTCCAGGCACACATTGTCAATGCCAGAGACCTCACTCTTTATATCATAAGTTAGTGTAGCATCGGAATGAGGTTGAACTTGTTATTTTACAGTTTTTTACAATTGTTTACACACGTCTATTTTTCAAAACTCCACACACAAAACCCACAACTGCTCACACAAAATGCAAAATGCCCCAAATCTCCAGCAAAATGACACACAACATGTCATTTGACACTCAAAATGTCAAAAACACATGTTTAAAGCAAACATTCGCCTCACATTACAAACACTTTTGTCATAATATGACATTTTGGATACATCATGTACACACTGTTACTCAAAACCTAAAGCTCTTCTGTCTTAGGCTTTCTATATGTATTTCCATACAAGAGTGAAAGTTACGGTATCAACAAAGAGAAGTTGAAATACACAGTAAAAATGCAAGCAATATTAAAACCAAAAATAGTGATTTTTCCCAAATAATTTGCTGTTGTGAATACAGTATTTTAGAGCAAACAAGAAAAAAAGCAAAGAAGAATACAGTGACCACCAGTTGTACATGGATTTTGAAAACACTGATTTAGTTTTTTTCTAAAGACAAGTGTGTGTGTGTGTGGGGGGGGGGGGGGTCGTGTACAGTATGCATTCATAGGCCTATAGACCCTTTCAACTGCAGAAACAAACAATTCTACAGTAAGCGTTCCTAAGGCATTTCTGGAGGCACAGAAAAATGTATTGAGCTAATGGTACTGTAACATGGGGACAAACAAAAATAGAGTAAAAAGACAAATTTTACATAAAGTCAACTTTTTGTAGAACATTACTGTAAGCTAAAGTCCGATTACTGTAATTTTCAAAGTATCTGAATATTTGTATTCAAAGTATCTGAATTCTGAATATTTCAACCGGAAATCCTCTAGGAGCAGATTGAAAGGGTCTATACCTATATAGAGAGTATATCTATTCATAGACCTATACTAAGGCAATGATTGGATGGTGTTCAGTAAAGTAAAGAGTGAAGCACTGGTGATTTAGTGTGGCATTTTGATGGGTCGTTTTTGAAAAAGGAAATCAAGTTACTTCCTGTTAGATTTTTGTGTGTTAGGTAGAACATTGTGTGTGGTGTTTTGCAAAATGTGTTTTAGTCAATTGAAAACTGAGTCAAACACTGAGAATTAGTGTATGGTTTTGCAGATTTGGTGTCGGGTTATGATGTTTGGAGGACATGTTTAGAAAATTGTGTGACAAACAAAGATTTAGTGTGTAAGCAGTTGAAAAAAACTGTAAGCTAAAAGAACTGCATTGTGTTGCTTTCAGTCAAGTCAGACAATCTGCACCCAAAATCTTTCCTTGATGGCTCTAGTAGAGCTGAGCACCATCCGATAAGGGTGACATGTGCAGAGAGACGTAGCGGAGCATTCCCCATAAAACCCGTACCTCTCTGTTGTAGTTATTGATTGGCGTGAATCTCATTGATCGGTCCATGACACCGCAACGGCTGTGTAAGCACTACAGAGATGCTCATTAGTTCTGAAGGAGACTGCTACTGCTGTGTGTGTGTGTGTGTGTGTGTGTGTGTGTGTGTGTGTGTGTGTGTGTGTGTGTGTTTGTGTGTGTGCGTATGTGTGTGTGTGTGTGTATGTGTGACTGAGTGACACTGTCCCCTCTACAGCCGCACAGCGACATGTCTCACCCACACTTGATTACATCTCATCTTACGCTGCTAGTTGGATTCAGACTTGTATGATAACGTCTGATAAGAGCAATAGCAAGCCCAAGGTCACGAGATCTCTCTTCTTTACGGTATGGAAATAATGTGGGCTGTACGTCACTTTGAGTGCTATATGCTGCATATGATAATCATACATTTGCATTCAGGAAATATCCTCTTTGATTGGATTTTTCAATTATTTTGGGAGTGATTCAACAACCAACTGAATACAGAGTGCAAAATGGCTGGCCTGAAGTGTTGAAAAGATTACCACCCCAAGTGGAAGTGGGCTTTCAAAATTATCTTGTTTTCTTCTCAAAGGCTGATGTAATACTATTACTTGTAAGCAAATGCATCCTGAAACACAAATATATTCCAGAGAGAAGTGTCTCTTCCCATTTTGAGTTGACCAATTAGGTAATTTCAATTTTAACAGCACTGAACATGGAGGAGCTTAATGTTTAAAATAGCAGGGAAGGGAGAATTGATTTTGAACGAACTATTGAGGCATGACGGTAAGTGTACCAGCTATTTACACCCTGAGCATCTTAGCTAAGCTCAAAAGGCATCCCCCATTTACTAATGTCCCTCCAGCACTGAATGGGTGGTAAAAGGCTTCATCCTATATGTCCAACCTTAATATAGAGATAGATGTGGGGATATGGCACAGAGAGACAAAGAGAGAGAAATAGGAGTGACAAAGAGAGAGAAAAGGATAGAGAGAGAAAATGAGTAAAGAGAGGAGAGAGTGAGTATGAGTAATGAAACGAGAGTACTCTTCTTCAGTCCAAGCCATCATCCCAGCTCTTCAGTAGCTTTTTTTTTGAGGGGGGGGGTGGGGGTGGTATTGCTTTCATTGCTCTCTCAGCATTGACTGTGGTATCAGTGAAGCTGGCAAAGAGGTAAGGTACTTTATCTCAGTCATACCGTTGAAAAAGAAATAAACAAATTGAGATATCACCAGGCTGGAAGAATGATGCTGAAGCTTTAGTTGTGACTGCAAAGGAGTGAGAAGAAAGCTTGCCATATCATGAACTATATGTATTAAAAATAAAATAAATAAAAAAATAAAATAAACAGATTGAGATATCACCAGGCTGTAGGAATGATGCTGAAGCTTTAGTTATGACTGCAATGGAGTGAGAAGAAAGCTTTCCATATCATGAACTACAGTATATGTATTGAAAAATAAATAAATAAACAAACAGATATATTGTCAAGGCAGAATCGTAAATTTACATTCATTCATTTGGCAGACACAATCATTCTCCTTGAATCATCAAATAATTAAAAAAATTATGAGTGTGTGTGCAGTTGGCAGAAAGTATCTTTTTCACTGAGGCATTACATCAGAGCAGTGCCATACTTCTGCTTAGTTTTTAGATGGAGATATTGAGAGAAGATACAATATTGAGTTCCTGTGGTAGCGACATACATAGGAATAAACATCGGAGCTTTTGAGAGTTGTTTTTCTTTTTAAATACTTTTTCAAATTGTGTTGTCCCTATCTGGACATAGATATGTGTTAAAAACAGTGTTGGGAGGGTTACTTTCAAAACGTATTCCGTTACAGAATACAGAATACATGCCCAAAAATGTAATCTGTAACGTATTCCGTTACGTTACTCAATCTGAGTAACGTATTCTGAATACTTAGATTACTTCTGCATTGAATTGCATTTTATAAGTGTAGGAATGCAGCCATCAAATCCTGCTTAGGCCTACTAAACAGGCCTATTCTGGTGTGTTCTTCTGTTCCAAATGGCTGAAGTGTTAGGCCCACATAGGAGAATGTAAAGTCAACTAAGCTACCTGATACAACTTTAAAATAGCAAGGTGACCACTAAAACTACAGCAGGCAACTAGGCTAATTAAAACAAACAAAATAAATAGGCTACTTTAAGGAATTATAATTATAATTAAGGTGTGCCTGTGAGATTTTTCGGTGGCATCAACCCAGTACAAGTGAGGGGCGCATATGACAGGTGGAACGCAAATGACCTGTAAATGTAAACATGGGCTACTGTATATCAGTGCTCTCAAAATGAACGTGATCGCGTAATAATGATAATCAAAAACCGCACGTTAAAATATGCTAGGCCTACTCGCAAGAATAATTCTTCAGAGGCTGCACCATATAATTCATTTTAAAATGTAAATGTAGATCTAATTAGAAAAAATTATAATCCATAAAGCTATTTTAAGTTAGAATAAAAAACATAGAATGCGTGCCTATTTTAGAGATTGGTTTTATTGTAGGTCTGAACTAGGCTTTGCTTAGGCCTATTACTTAGCAAACTGTGTAACCGATTGGCCGAAGTAGCCTGAGCTATTAATACTTGGGAAAATATCCTTTGAACAGACATCAGGAACAACGATCAGTGAGGAACAGAAGTTACCTCCACTTACTTTACTCCTAATTTGCTGTGCAAACAGTCATTTCAGGGTCTCCGATGACGCGTCCATAATTGAGGCTAGTGCAAGGCGGCGGGGCTTGGATTTAAACATGTAAACAATTTCATTGCTTTCAGGAGCTTCTGGGAAATGGAGTTGCTTTAATTTATTTAGAGAGTGAACAAACTTATGAAACAGAGAAGTATCGTCATGTAATCCATTAATTTCAACAATGTAACTGTATTCTAAATACCAACTATTTAACTTGTAACTGTATCGGAATACAGTTACTCATAATTTGTATTCTGAATACGTAACGCCGGTACATGTATTCCGTTACTCCCCAACACTGGTTAAAAACAACACAAACTGTCTTGTCTTAATACATTCATTTTAAGAGTGTATATATGGCACTGCTCTGATGTAATGCCTCAGTGAAAAAGATACTTTCTGCCAACTGCACACTCATACATTTTTTAATTATTAAATGAATGAGTCTCGGCATGTGTGTGTCCTTCGTGGTGCGCTTGTGTGGTTTGCATGTGTGGCCAACCACTTAGTATATTCCTGAAGAGTACACCGGAAATACAGAGGAAATCGAATAGTAGAATAAGACAGTAGTGCAACAAATCACACGTCGTAAAATGAGTCAGTAAGCGTATATTTAGGAATGAGAAAAGGTGCTATCCTAGCAATGCTTGACCTTACATGTAATGTTATGACTAAAGGATAACTTCAATGTAAATCTCTCTACTGAAAAAAAAATCCCTTTCAGTCTGGGACAAGGGAAAGTCTGGGAAAGCTGCTATTCCACAATACTTGACCTTAATGTTATGTTAAACCTGACAGGGCAATTTATAGTCCTTTATGGATTAAAAGGTAAATTTTCTATATAGTAGTGCGAGACTAAAAGAGAACTTCAATGAAAATCTCCACTGCAAAAAAAAAAAACACTTTCAGTCAGGGATGAGGTTTACGGGCATGTATGGCAGATGGACTCATACACTGCAACCTACTGTACTATCTTTCTGTCATACCTGTAGAACTACAGGATTTTACAGGAGAATGGGCAGCCGTGGCCTACTGGTTAGCGCTTCGGACTTGTAACTGGAGGGTTGCCAGTTCGAACCCCGACCAGTAAGCACGGCTGAAGTGCCCTTGAGCAAGGTACCTAACCCCTCACTGTGTGCTGAGTGTGTTTCATTAATTCACGGATTGAAATAAATGCAGACCAAATTTCCCTCACGGAATCAAAAGAGTATATGTACTTATACTTTTCAGTGCCGACAAGCATGCACAAAGTATCAGTGTCAATTTGTTACAAGGTAATAAGCATCAATGCATTAGTAACAATGCATTTACACGAAGCAAGCCTACTGAGGCCTCATTAATGGGCATTTCTAACACACTCCTTCACACTTAAACATATTCTGTGGTGTGCACCTTTGCTCAGCAAAAATTAAAACTTGTTTACCCATTTGTTTTTTCATCTGGCTAGAAAATGTTAAAATTCAATGTCCGCGGCTGGAGTCATTGAAGCTGCTCTCCGGTTATGAATAAAAGAAAGACCATTTTCCAAATTAATGAGAACAGGACAAGGTAACCTTTTCTGGAGAACATTTAATGCAATAAAAAATGAACAAGAAAGATAAAATGTGGAGGGTTCCATTTCCATATTGTAGTTACTTATTCATCGCGGCGCTGGAAAAGATAAGATGTGCAAGGGCCTGAGAAAATCGTTGGTTCTGCTTAACTCAGCACAGAAATTGTGAGTGTAAAATGGTGTTTGCAAAGCACATAAAATGCGCCCGAGCAGAAAAGGTTCTATTGCGGCAAATGAAAATCCATAAAACAGGTCTAAACCCCTTACTGGTGTTAGATGTTGTGGATTTGACAAAAGGTGGAGAAAACCGCTTTCACGGTGAGTACAATTGTTTTGAAGTATCTGTGTTGTTTTCAATCTGTGAAGAAAGCCACCATGACTTCCACTGACAGTGCTTTTTGTGTACTATGTTTGTCTCTATGAAGACATCTCATCTCCCTGGTTTCAGTTAATGTGGTCTTTTATGTAACATTTCACCTGAAACTTTCTCTGTCACAGTAAGCTGTCTGAAATATCATGACATCCATTAATGCATGACTAGGGGAATAACCTATAGCTGATAACTTTTTCTGAATCATATGGCTGCTTTTAGCATCTTGAGAAAGCTGCTCTAGGCTACTGCTGTGTATTCCAAAGCAACCATATTCAATCCGTGGGTGTATCAACATGATTCTAAATTCATGTAGATGGCTGGATTACTATTATTGTGAGCTATACTACCAGTTTCCACTCCACTCCTACAAATAATCCCTCAATTAGAAAAAGACTCATGTTTAACCACTTCACATAGTGAAATGAAATGTAGGCTAAATTAGAGTCAGTGAATCATAAAATGAAGGAACACATTTTTTTGTCATTAAACATGGCAGTGTTGTGGCATTTTCATGCTGAACGGAGCGTGCTTCTTATAGCAGTGCCTTGCAGTAAATGGATGGGACATTCATGCACCCAAAGATAAGGGTTTACTTCGTCCTGAGCTGTCACAGAGGAACATTAACTTCTTGTCATTAGGCCCTTGGCCCTTACAGATAGCGGTATTAGCTTTAGCCTTCTGCATTCTCTGGCCATTTATTTGCAGCAGTGGAGCGGGATTCAGGCTTCTTTGTGGCTTTTGTGTAAAGATGAGCAAGAGGGTCAACTCCTCCTGACTGTGCTTACATTGCACAGGTGAACGTAGAGTTCTACAGTACGTGCTGGCAACAACCCAGCCGGTAGAAACTGGACCAGGTCTCCGTCTTTCTTGTCCATTCTGAAGTGGCCGCCCCGCTAAGCCACTTTGCCCATCTACAGAAGCCACTAGCGCAGGCAGCGAGGCATCAGGAGCTGCCAGGCAAACAAACACAAGCCCAACTCCGGATGGTGAAGCAGAGCCACAGTAGTAGAAGGCTTTGAGCTCTGGATCCGGGCCCACAACCACCACCCAAGTCTGGCCCCCGAGAGAGGGGGTTGTCACACAGACACACACACACTCACACACACATACATACACACACACACACACTCACACATACATACACACATACACACACACACACATCAGGTAGGGATAGCTAACACACGGGCAAACACACACACACACACACACACACACACACACACACACACACACACACACACTCACGCACACTCACGCACACACACACACACACACACACACACACACACACACATACGCACACACACACGCACACACACACACACACACACACATACATACATACAGTACACACACACACACACACTCACACATACATACACACACACACACACACACACATCAGGTAGGGATAGCTAACGCGCACACACACACACACACGCACAGACACGTCAGGTAGGGATAGCTAACACACACACACACACACACACACACTTGAAATTCAGAGGTATTGAAGTTGAATCCTTAAGGATCTTAGGTTTGGTCTCGCTGGAGCTGCTGGAGACTGATGTCCAGGCCCATCCACAGCTGGATGCAGCTATGCTTCATCACTTGGCTGTCTTCACCTCAGTCTTTGCCAGCCTGTCTGGTCCCAGCTGGCAGTGATGGTTTTGGGTTAGTGAACTCTGACAAAATGGCAAAACGGCAGTGTGTCTTTCTGATGGCTGCTCCAGAGCACACTGTGTCTTGGCTGATGGGTGGCAATGTGAAGCCCTTCTGATAGACCGGATCAGTTTCGCAAAGGTGAACTTCTGATGACAAATTTGAGGGAAAGTTAACAACAGTGTTGCCAGATTGGGTTGAGTGATTTCCGCCCAATCACGTTCAAAAACCCGCCCTCTTCAGCAAAAAAACACCCCAACAACGGTTCTGTCATAGAGAACCATTCAATTTTATTTGCCCGCCTAAAGCTTATTTTCCCCCGCCCGACGAAGTCAAAAGAAGCCCAATTGAGTGGGCACACACTGGTTAACAAATCAGTAATATTAATATTACATAATCTTGGGGTATTGATTCTGAATATCTTGTTTACCAAACAGAATTTAAAGTTTTAAGCCTGCAGTCAGGGCGGCGGTCATAATAACATAGGCCTCTATAGTCAAGGCACTAATGGTGAATAACATATTTAACTAATAGACATCACCATGAAACTTCCCCAGTTGATTACTTACGTTTTCTGAAATGATGTGCTTAAATATGCAAATGTGGCATAATCTAGTTAAATATGTGCTAATTTGCATACATTTCAAGTACAAAAGTACAAGTACAAAAGTACAAAATCGTGTAAGAACACTACCACATAGCTCCATTCTACTCATTTACTAGCTGTGGACATATGTGTATCTTATTATGACCGCCGCGCAGCGAAGCGGCGGTCATATAGGTTTAGTCAGATTTTTTTTTTTTTCTTTTTTTTTTTTTTTCTTTTTCGCATGCCCAAATTTCTGTCAATGAGTCCCGGGACACTGAAAGACCGGGGTAGACGAAACTTGGTGGGCATGTAACCCCATATGGATAGCATGGAACCATCGTTTTTCGTTTTGATCTGTAGCCCCCCCGCTGGACTGCACCCCCCGAAAGGAGGGTAGGGCAGATACAGTTTTCTGTGAATATCTCGAGAAGGTTTAGGAGGACCATTTTTTTTTGGTAAGTTGATCTCAAGTGGCCATGTCAACCCATTCCATAACCACTCATTTCATGTACAGCGCCACCTAGTTAAACCCAAAAAAGTAAAAATTAGGTGTTGTAATCGCAGGTATCTGTGACCTAACATAGTCAAAACTGCACGAAATTGGAAGTGTATGATCACTATGACACCCTCTGTATGCACGCCAAGTTTTGTGGAATTCCGTTCATGGGGAGCCACACAATAAATTAATTTATGTTACTATACACCAACTGGCCTGTAGGTGGCCGGAGACAGTTTTCTGTGAATATCTCAAGAACCGTAGGGCCTAGGAGGTCCATCTTTTTTATGTATGTTGGTCTTAAGGGGGCATGTCAACCCATCCCATTACCACTTATTTCATGTATAGCGCCACCTAGTTAAAAATTAAAAAGCAAAAAAGTAGGTGTTTTCATCACAATATCTCTGGCTGACAAGGTCAAAACTACACGAAATTAAAAGTGTAGGATCATTATGACACCCTCCGAATGCATGCCAAGTTTTGTGTACTTTTGTTCATGGGGGGCCTTACAATAAAATAATTTATGTGTACATTTAGTGACAAACACCAACAAGGATTCCCGGGACACTGAAAGACTGGGGTACACGAAACTTGGTGGGCATGTACCCCCACATGGATAGCATGGAACCGTCATTTTTCGTTTTGATCTGTAGCCCCCCCGCTGGACTGGACCCCCCGAAAGGAGGGTAGGGCAGACACAGTTCTCTGTGAATATCTTGAGAACTGTAGGGCCTAGGATGACCATTTTTTTCCGTATGTTTGCCTCCAGGGGTCATGTTAACCCATTTCATGTGCACACATGTGCACAGATACACACACACACACATACATTCACAGTAATCATACGTATGACACATACTCACACAGTAGACATATGTACGCTTGCATGCACAGGCACATACGCAGGCACAAACACAAGCACGCACGCACACCCACACACACACTCACACACACTCACACACACACACACACACACACACACACATAACATAAACATAACACAAACAATCAAGAATTTCTCAGAATTATAAACAGGCAAGATGGAGGTGGGGTTGTATAAAATGAATTTTACATGTGAAATCTATGAACTAATCATGTTTTGGTACTTGTTGTCTAGCAGATACCATTGAGAATTGAGTGTGGATAATGCAATTTAGTGAGACAGTTAGAATCATAGAGGCCTTTCAGCGTGATTTCTTTTTGTGGAAAAAATGTGCTGGACTGGGCGGCGGTCATATTTTGTACCGCTCTGCGGTACATCTAGTTTATTGTGTGTGCCATCTTTTAAAAGCTGAATGCTTCCTTCTTTTTAACTTCCTTAACTCCTTCTTTCATCTCCCTTTTTTTTTTTTTTACTTTTTTTAAAATCAAGTGCTGCATTGAAAAGTCAAATTCCTGAGTAGTCTGTACATTTAGCCAATAAAACGATCCTGTATCCTGTATGCAGGTGGATGAAAGCAGTGCAAGTGCCTTGTCTCTCTCTCTTGCTTTAACTGAGGCTGGCCAGCTTGCCACTGGCAGTCAACAGACACTTTGGCCTAAGCAGTATTGAAGTGCACGCTTGATTGCCAGCCAGCTTGTCTGCACTGCTGGCTGCTGCAGGTCCACTAGTAGCTGAAGCATTGTGCCCTCCGATGTGAGTATGACCTGGACCTGGTCGTCTCTTCAACTGGCCAGCCATTGAAGCTGGCTGCCAGCTGGACTTGTAGGTGGTGGACCTTGAGTAGCCTTTGTCCACCGTATCGGGGTACATTTGTGATGCTCCAGTGAGGTGCCTCTGCTCTGTTGTCATGGTGTTGGTTTTTGGGCAGTCAAGACCAGTGTTGGGGGTAACGCGTTACAAGTAACGCGTTATAGTACTCTTATTAGTTTTTTTCAGTAACTAGTAATCTAACGCGTTAGTTTTGCGAATTCAGTAACTCCGTTATTTTCCAAAATAAGCACTCGTTACTCCGTTACTTTAAGAATTTGCCTCGATAAGGAAAGTAAAGTCCCTTTCTGCATTTAGTCAGATGTGGCTGCTTGCGTCTGTGCCCTGCTCCTTGCCTCTCTCTCTGTGTGTGTGTGTGTGCAGGCGCGCCTGCAGGTGTACGTCCATACACACTGTGGTACCATCAAGCTACTCAACAACAGAAAATGTCCCTTGTGTGTGTGTGTATTCACACCAAATTGGCCTACCATACCTTCCCAACTATGCACAGTATCCCTTTAGCTGCATGCCATTAGGCTATTTACCATTTTCTATTACGTAAAGTTAGTGAACACGTTATCAAAATTAAGTGCTCGCATTTTGTTTGAGCAGGAGAGAGAATACGCATGCAGACACGCAATAGGCTACTTGTTGTTTTCTTTTACTCGGCTATCTATATATGGTTATCAGCACACAATGTTGAGCTAATTCACTAACTCAAAACTCATCAATGGATATCACAAGTTTAAACAACGAAAACAAAGGATGGAGGCAGCAAAGCTAGGAGTTATTCCAGATGGGCAAGAACAAGGTAGGCAATTGGTGTGCTTGTCAGAACGTTAGACTGCACTAAAGCCAGACGTCACGTTACGCTAGAACAAAATAGAACAAAACTAAAGGTAACTTTAGCCTGTATAGGGCTGTATCAAGTTGTCCAAATGAGTAGGTCATTGTAGACATTGTCGTTGTATTATTGCATGTGGATGTTGTTATGCTATGTAGGCTATACTTTTTTGCTGACCAATGCACGGACCTAAAACGGACAAATATTGTTCATGAGTGATTTTTTTTTTGCGGGGGGGTGATAAGTGTGCATACCATAGCATTAATTCCTGCAGGCGCCCCTGTGTGTGTGTGTGTGTGTGTGCGCGCGCACCTGTGTGTGTAAGCTACGTGTGTTTGATTCTTGGAGGCATTATTTTGAAGGTTAAGCACTTTGGGCCTGCACTTGTAAAGTTGATTTAGGCTATTAATAGTGTGATGCACTGTTCTTTTGTGCGCAGCCTAATACGGTAAGCTACAGTCTTATGTTAAAATGAAAAAAGAGGAAACGACATCGGACAAGGATGTTTACTGTTTTTTTTGTTTTTGTTTTTATTAGGCTATTACTCTGCCTATTACGTATATGCTATTCATGGAAGCAGTTCTAATTATCAAAGGATGAATGCCTGTTAAATAAAACGTGCAATATGCTGACTGTCTTTCCTGTCATTATCCTACAGTTAGGTTCATGATTGATTCATAAACAGTCAGCACTGTCGGTGCATCTAAAGGAGGATGTGTGTTGCTACTGCAGGCGGAGACGCACCCCAAACCCGTTTTAATTATTGGTAACGCACGTGTAGGCCTACTCTAACGCGTTACTTTTATTTATAGGTAACGTAGTAAGGTAATGGATTACTTTTAATTGATAGTAACGTAGTAATGTAACTAACTACTTTCAAAAGTAATGACACCCAACACTGGTCAAGACAGACGTGGTTGTGGTTCACAAAGCCACATGCATGGTGCCTCCATCCACTGTAGGCTTAATTAAACATTAATTACTCACACACACACACACACACACATACACACAGCTGGGTGAATGACACATCAGCAAGCTCCAACATTTACTACTTGATCCTTGTGAGCAATCATGGTGCTATACTATCAAATAGTTGGCTAACATCTCACAAACGAAAGAAAACTACAAAAACATTTGACATGTGTGTGCATGGTACAATTATATTTGAATGAATACATTAAAAATAGGCTTTCATATGCCTTGTAGATATATTGCCACAGAAGCCAAACAAACTGAAACCTATGTTCGGGTCAATGAACAGCCTTGAGAAGCCAAACAGTGAATAACCTATTCGTTCCAAAAAATTCAGTGTCAAAGCCTATTAGGTTTAGAACAAAGTATAAGCGAGGTATGCCTGGGCAGATTCGACTTCGCTACGTGTAGTTTTTGGATGCAATTTAGCTCATGTATATTCGGTAGGACAACTTCCGCCAGGGTGGCGCTGGAGCACAAGAAACATCTCAGCTCAGATATAACCGATTCCCCTCCCACTGCCTGCGGATCCGCACCACGCTCAAGTTCGTGCCCGTGCGTACCGCAGTCCGCCGAGGTGCCATAGAACTGAAGCACTTGCTAAACATCTTATCCAACTGTTGTGAGTGATGTCCTTGCGATGAATGGGTCACATTGTGGTGTTCCCTGCAACTTGATTCGTCGACAGTCATTTACAGCATCTCCTTTCAGAGGAAAACTTTACAAGTGGTTGGTGATACACTCGGTGAGATATTGACAATGAGTGTGTAACGTGATAATTGTGGAGGTAGAATTTTAGTGCTACCAAAGCTCCGTTCAAGTGTGATAAGGCATTTTCGCGCTTCATGTCATAACAGTAAAATAGCCTACACGAGGAATAATCGATCTGCCAAGTCCATGCATTTTCTTTGAACTGTAGCCTTCAGCTGATGAACACATGTGGAAAACACGGGAATAGGTAAGTTATTTTAAATTGTGAATATTAATCTTATAAGTAACATGCCTGCAATTGTAGAAATGCACTACCAGCATCACCATCGCTATGAGTTCTACTATCAGACAAAAAACTACTTGGATCACAGGGAATGCTCAAGCACATGAACGATGTTTGCCTTCCGCCTCTTTACAATAAACGATTTCTATGATCGTTGAATATCATAGGAGTCTCTCCAGAAGAGCTGGTCTGTTTCGACAACGGCATCATAATAGACTCCTTGTGACTAATGTTAGCTGTGTCGTAAGGTATAATTTCTCATGTAAAAATAAGATCCTGTGACAGTAGCCCATGTTGAAATGCATCATGCACATTATACATTTCACTTCTGTGCACTCTGTAAGCAAAATAGGCTACAATATCAAGAAGTCGACTGTTGATAACTTTGTCATCATCCAGCTGTTTATGTCAACAGTGTGCACTGCAATATCATGTAAGGCTATACTACATTTCGAACTCCTACTACACATCAGTATAGCCTATTCAACTGGCAGTCACTTCAGTGGTAGTATCGGACCACCCTGAATCCCTAGTGAAGACAGAACTTATTTGAGTCTATTTTACAGTAATAAGTAAGTAATAATATAAGGTATAATAATTAGTAGGTGCATTACTGTACATTAAGATTTATTCAGTTGGCAGTTGCTTTTTATTAAAAGTGACTTACAGCAAAATAATAATATATATGATACTGTGTAGAGGAGATCTTAGCTAGGAATTACCACTGCATCTGTCAGTACTAGAGGATAGGAGTGTCTACATCACAAGTACTACTAGTCAAAGTGTGGTGGGAGGAGAAAGTGGTAGAAGGAGGTAGAGGAGGGAAGAGAGAGAGGAGCAGGATGGAAGAGAGGGAGGAGGAGAGGAGGGAAGAGAGAGAGGTAGAGGAGGGAAGAGAGGGAGGAGGAGAGAAGAGAGAGGTAGAGAAGGAGGTGGAGAGGGAGGATGAAAGAGAGGGAGGAGGAGAGGAGGGAAAAGAGGGAGGTGGACAGGAGGGAAGAGAGGGAGGAGAAGAGAAGAGAGAGGTAGAGAAGGAGGTGGAGAGGGAGGAGGGAAGAGAGGGAGGAGGAGAGGAGGGAAAAGAGGGAGGTGGACAGGAGGGAAGAGAGGGAGGAGGAGAGAAGAGAGAGGTAGAGAAGGAGGTGGAGAGGGAGGATGAAAGAGAGGGAGGAGGAGAGGAGGGAAAAGAGGGAGGTGGACAGGAGGGAAGAGAGGGAGGAGGAGAGAAGAGAGAGGTAGAGAAGGAGGTGGAGAGGGAGGAGGGAAGAGAGGGAGGAGGAGAGGAGGGAAAAGAGGGAGGTGGACAGGAGGGAAGAGAGGGAGGAGGAGAGAAGAGAGAGGTAGAGAAGGAGGTGGAGAGGGAGGAGGGAAAAGAGGGAGGAGGAGAGGAGGGAAAAGAGGAAGTTAGAGAGAGGTGGAGAGCAGAGAGGTAGAGAGGGAGGTAAAGGAGGGAAGTGAGGGAGTCATAGTATATAGTGCAGACTGCTGGTACACCAGAGAAACAACAAAGTTGGGAGTGGGAAAGAATTAGATGAAAACATACCATTTGTAAATAATTTGAAATGCCATTGAAACCCTGTTTACAACTGATCAGCTGATATTTGCAAGGCCATGCAAATATTTCTGTTACTCAGTGTTTCTCACACAGTAGCTGTTCTTGAATTGCTAATGCAGAATCAAGAGTCTGTTCTTAACAGCTCGTTATTGATCAGAAACTGTATCTAGGGAAAAACATGGTGAGTTGAATTCATTGCAACCCGGGCGTGAAGCAGCTAGACTCGTGGTCAACAAACTCTTTGGCTGTAATTTGTTTGTGTCTCTCTCTCTCTCTCTCTTTCTCTCAATATCTATGCCCCCCCTTCTCTCCGTCTCTCTCGCTCCCTCTCTCTCTATATGTGCGTGTGTGTGTGTGTGTCTCTCATTGTTTTCCTTATGTTGAATAGCTTGAGAGGCTACGCTTTTGGCCTTGGCCCCAAATTGGAAATTGCATTGATTTGGCTGTGTTTCTGGACAAAATGCCATACTGGGTTTTGGTGGATTTTACGGCTTCTGGAGCAGGCATAACCATCTGCTCAGGAAGACAAAGCTCAATGTATTCTGAAGGCTGAATACTGGGGGAGCTGAAGTGTTCTAGTCTTCACGAGTCAAGGCCTACGGCACAGAACATGCTGTAGGTGGACTCACACCGACGTGTCGTTCAGTGTGTTTAGAACCTGTTGAGGAGTGAATTATTTTCCTGCTTCCTTCTAGAATTCTACACAAACGATCTTTAGTGTTAGTGTTCTTTATACAGTCTATGGGGAAAATCTTGCATCATAGCATCATGGGTAAATGTCTCATCCTAGTGCGGAACTCTCGGCTCACGAACATTCTAATCACATATTTGTGACCGTACTTAGGAAGCTGTTCTGGGCTTTCCACGTGTTTTCTCTGAAAGATACAGGATGCATTCTGTAAATTTACTAAAAGTATAGAAAAGACACACACTGGCATTCCGAGTCCATAATGGTCTAGAAAGACTACATTGGATTCTTAATGGCCTTGGGACAAATCCAATGAACGTGCTTCATCTATCATATCGTATCATGAACTCTGGAATAGTAGGAGTATTATCTGTATAAAGTATGAAAATGAGGACAAAAAAGCACTGCATGCTTAATTAGCAAGGCTACTGCACATGCCACTCACAGCCTGAGACAAAGCCCTTTGTCACACAGTGTGCATAGCAAACTCACTAAATCCAGTCGGTAGGTGAGCTTTAATACTGTTTCCCTCAAGATAGGTCTGAACAGAGATGAACATAGCGATTTAATGAAGAATCTTTGGCATGCTCATCCACTTTCCTAAAGACCTCTTGCTGCAGAAACAGCAAGCAGCTCTTGCTGCAAAATAGTCTGTGATATTCATGCTGTAAAACATTAAGCCCTGTTAGTGTGTGTATCGTAGACCAATTTCTTATTGTGTGAAGAGTCTTCTGGGGTGCATAATTTGTGTAATCGCACATGTCTGATGTTAAGTCCTTTCTATCAAGAGACCAACTGAAAACCTTCCTCAGCTAATATTTACTTTTTGATACATGCTGTGTGGATCAAAGAGGCAACGTTTGGGGGAAATGCACGACATTTATTAATGTATTCTCAAACGGAGTTTTCTTTATGTAAGTATGCAGATCGTAGCGTGAACGTGAGTGATCTCCAGCTCGGCAAGAGGTATGGCGTGATGGGACTGGTTTTGATCTTGCTGTGAAGCTCGGTAGCAGATCTCAAGTGCTGTTGAACGATGTTCCCATCTGTGTCAAAAAGAAGCAAGTGCTATATTCCTTGTTATACATGGACAACTTGGTCTTGTTGAAGTGTAACGGGAAGTGTACCCTCTGCTTTTGGCATAGCAGAATCCCCTCCATCCTGGCTCGTAATATGCATAAGCAAAATCAGATGTTATTTTGATACAGTCTTGAAATTAAATATTGATATTTGATCCAATTACGCATTCAGAAAAACATGAGTTCTGTCGAGTTAAATCAGCCAGCCATCCTTGACCTCCGCTGACCGCTCCACCCTAAGGGAGTTATGAAATCCTGTTTCCCCACCAGTGTCAGATCTTGACTCAGCGTAATATAACATTGATATTTTGCGTAATTAATTTCAACAATTGCACTTGGGCCCTTGAAAAATCACTCTTTCAGAGAGGCAATGGGGGCAAGAAATCCATTCAAATAAATCTGAGAGGATGTCTCAATTAATTTCTGGTCACTGTTCAGTGCTGGAAATTGATAGAGGAGAATAGAAAATTGTAGACTGTTTGGGAATTCTTGTGAGTAAATGGGTTGTGGATAGGCCTTGAAGTGATGGTTTGTCAAGGTGAAGTGACCTCATAGCTTTGGGCTTGGAATGAAATTGAATTAACACTCACTTTAACTTCTTTTGCAGTTATACTGTATTTGAAACTGAATATGATGTTCTTGCCAGGTATTTTACAAACCGCATTTCCTATTTCCAATACCCAATCCTCAACTTTAATTAGTCACAGCTTAGTTTTCCAGAACTTTCTATTAGCAGTGCATAGTTAACAGAGATCCCTGAGTAAACAGGGATTGCTAGGGTGATGTAGGGGGAAGTCTGCTGGACTGGGTCAGCTGACCTCATATGGCATTATGCAGTAAACAGAGTGGGAGCTGATGACAGGTTCCCTCAGGAAATCCTTTCGAAATCCCACAGCCGACCATAGCCAATTGGCCTGACCCAACAACAGTAGCAGCTCCTCCAGGATTACAGAAGATAGTCCTCACATCGGACATGCATACCATTTTACTTTTAAGCCTTTTTGTTTCTGTTTCTGTTATGACAACATATATGATATCTAATGTTGTCCATTTATGTATTGAACTGGAGAGTTTAACACACTACACCAAAGCCAGATTCAACCGGTTTTGGTTGTGTTCCAAATAAAAGATCTCTATATTGATTTCCTCTACTTTCTGAAATACTAAGAATCACCACTCTCATAACACCCCTTTCTGTTTGAGACCCCCCCCCCCCACACACACACACACACACAGACACACACACATACACACCCTGCACATTGTCACAGAGAACCTCTGCTCATGATTCAAATTTGAAGGTGTTTTTTAGTAGGAAGGTTAGGGTGGAGAGGGTGATAGACTGATGTGTTCCATTTTGTTAAATCTCTATTTATGTTTTACTCAAATTTGCATTACTGCGCACAGCACGGGTGGGTTCGCTTGCTGTGAGGAGCAAACTCCATCCCGGCCTCCTCCCCATAAACTGAGAATGAGTCTTGTTGTGTGCTCTGAATCCAAACGACAGCACCACAGAGTGTAAAATAGTACACGGTAATCAGACATGCCTTGCCATTAGTTCCCACTGTTTGTGAGTGACTTGAATGGTCAATGACTTATTCAATGGCTTTGTGATATTCTGTGGGGTGCGGTAGAGAACAGGGCGTGAAGAGAACAGCTGACAATTTCAATTTTTTTCTTCTTATGAGTTTCGCTTGATGTGCTGTTTAGAGCACATGAGAATTGTGTTTTATTTCTTGGTTGGGGTACTTCTGAACAAGCTGATTAGATTGTCATTGTGGGTCTACTGCAGCTTGATGTTCGATGGTGTAGAATTGAATGTGATGTTTGTGCATCTATGAAATTGGGTTGTTTGTCTGCTTAAAGATGTTTTAGAAGCTCATTTTCTCATCTGAAAGGGTTCATAAATGCTCTGGATAGTAAGTAATTTAGAGGGTGGTTGGTCCATGATAGTCGACAGGCGACGTAATGTTTTGTCAACTGGTCAATTAAAGCACTGGCAACGTTTAAATTGCAGTGCCAATTTGAATGAAAGTATATGCTACGTGATAGTTTTGGGCACTTCAGTTTTATCTTCGTTGCATTGGGATGCACTTTTGTTATTGCAGAGAAATAATGGCCCTCTTAGATTAGTTTTTTGTTTACTTTGTTTTGTGATGTCTATCACAACATCTTTTTTCAAAACTGAATGAGAAGATGAAGCAAACCGTAATTAAACAGTAATACACAAGAACAATAGCAATGTTGTGACAGACTGCTACTGATATGCCTCAGAGAGAGGCATAAGGCCTGTGGTCATGAAAAGCTTTGAGTGCATTATTGTGAAAGGGCCTCAGTTATGAACAACAGTTCAGCCAATTAGATATTAGATATATAGAGACTGAAAGCTAAAGTTCTCCAACTTATTTGCAGCAGAGATTCTGAGTTATGAGTAAAGCCTGTCATATTACACTAAAACATATTTGTTGTCTCAGCTTACCTCTATCAAGTCACATAGTCGATGTGAAGTGTCAAGTTTATTGCACACGTTACGACACTGAAAACGATACTTCTACAAACAGACACTTCTATGGCGGTTCAGTATTCTAGTGTGGACGCACAACTTTGATATTAAAATGATAATGTGAACCGGGATCGTCTTCACCTCAAATATGCATATTTCTACTGTATTTACCCGGCTTAGACATAGGCTCAGTCAGTTGAATGGCCACAGGGCAAGATACTGAGAGGTAATTACAGTTATTCTGTCAGAGTGGTGATATTAAGTAACAGCATTCCTCAACTTCTGCCTCTCAAAATACATAGCCAGAACTGAGGCATAAGCTGACTTCAGCGTTCTTTCAATTGCTACACAGCTACCTGTGTGTGTCTTGATTATTCCCACTTAGCACCCTATAGGTCAGTGTGATGGAGTGCCGTCACTACGGTTGAGTATGCGCCCTGACTGCCATACCAATGAGCCATGGCTCCTGGAGAGTAACTGCCCTGTAGACCTGAGTTTGAGGCCGATTGGGGTGATCGCTCTTTCCCTTTGCTACAATTGGTGTCAGAAGGCTGCGAGGTCATTGGAAGATGGCCCAGTATGCCTGGTATCGCTTTATGAAGAAACCCCAGGATAGGTGGGCCCCCTTTGCAAGGGTCTGGTATTGATGTTCATTGATACATGGTCACATACTGTATGTTAGAAGGCACACAACACCCCCCATGTGCCGCATTGATGACACAATTCTCGTCATGCGCACAATTCTTGTCATTCGGAAACAGACGCAGGACTATATTCAGGGCCTCAAGGCTGCCTGCAGAGCTGTAGACTCGTCATATTAGCTGAGTTACAGCCATGGGTTGGGAGGCAGGAGGCATGTTGCTGATGCCAATTATCAGGGTTCTGGAGATAAAAAGGCCTTAAATTATGGTTCGGCTTTCGAGGGGATCTGGGAGGTCATTATTATGGTCTGCCTTACGGCAAGGGATGAGATTCTGTTAAGGAGAAGAAAATACATGCTGCTATCTTGACCAAAGAGGATGTTTTGTCCTCTGTAATTGCACAGAAAGCTGCCATTATATAAGGAGTGCATTGATTAAGAGAAGTTACTGAGAGTTTCAACAAGAATAAAGTTCATCAACATCAAATCAAATCATAGGAACTATATCAGTTTCAGTATCAAAAGATTAGTCTTCAAACTTACCATGTGAAAAAACACTCCAAAACAATGATCTGACTTCTTTTAATTCCCAAAGCGCTCGGCAAACTTTGAGATGGTGCTTCAAATTTATTGTATTTTCACACGCTGTTTTTCAAACATTGCGCATTGATTGAGCGTCGAAGGAAGAAAATAAATATTAAATGCCAAGTCATGTCAATTAACACAACTGCTCGTTAGCTCGTGCCTCGCTTGTTTCTCCAGTCACCCAAGGATTTAATTAAAATACTGGATATGCAAACAAAGCTCAATTGTCTCTCTAATAAGGCTTGAAGCCATCTCAATACTCTTTGTTCCCCTGTTTTGTTCAGTGTTATCCCCCCCCCAAAAAAAAACCCCCACACACACACACACACGCACGCACGCACGCACACACACACACACACAGACACACACACACACACACACACACACACACACACACACACACACACACACACACACACACACACACACACAGACGGGTGTGAAGGCAAGCCATTTGGTGATGGGAATTTTCCCAAGCCATATCAGCACTAAATTTCTGATAGCAGCCAGGGTTTTAGGCAGTTCAATAAAGCAAATAATTATCTGACAGACGCGCTTAAAGAAAATGACACAAAATGTATTCTTTTTTCTTTTCCTTTTTTGGACTTTACTGTTGGATGTTTTTTTCCACATTGACTGGCAATGTTGTTCACAAGAATGTACACAGGTTCAAGATTAGAAGAAAATAGTTGTATGGCCCAGAATGAACAGAGCCGTGTACAGTTCTAGTACCAAAGCTTTAGCCCTGAGTGACGGGAATGTTGGAAAATGAACGTTCTGGGTTCATTGAATTCAACATAGAAATTTACAACCTTGAATTGTTGCGGAACAGAATCTTATGTTCAAAAACCCAAACCTTTAAGGGTTAATAATTGTGGATATTTGTGTTTGTGTACTGAATTTTGACTGCAGAAGTGCAACGTGTTGAATGACATATACTATAAACTTCAGTGAAATGCTGATTATTTGAGAAAACTGCACAGGCAAGCACAAAATATAGCTGTGTCATAGTCCTGGAGTCAAGATAAAGAAAGGTCAATAATAATAATTTTTTTGTCATTTCCTTGTCATAAAAAGACAGACTGTCTGTTTATTTATTTGCTTTTATGTGGATGAAAGTGGTCTAGTCGTCAATGTGGTCCATTTCCTGAAGTTAATATAGTTTTTGCAAAGTTAATAAACAGTATGAAAAGCAGTGTGTGTGAGAGTGTGTGTGTGTGCGTGTGTGTGTGTGTGTGTGTGTGTTTGTGCGTGTGTTTGTATTTTCTTGAAGATACAAGATTAAAAGCATATTTCATGGCAGTGGCTATTCAAACAGAGATGATGAACTTGAGGTAATGGCCTAGGAGGAAGTCGCATGTGTGAGTGCTTAAATCTTAAGGTGGCAGCAGCAAAGTGGTCGTCTGATTTATATAAACGTCCAAGGCGAATGACAACGTGCGAATATTCCAGGGATCATCCTTCAAAGTGTGGTCACGTTATTTAAACAAGAGTGGCGAAGCTTGACTGTGACCCCCCCCCCCCCCCCTCCAACCCCCAGCCCCCGCCAGCTACGAAAAGCCGATTCAGCCTCTCAATTACGGGGCAAGAGATTCCCCTTCCCTGCATTTATCCATCATAAGGCCAGCTAAAGGCAGTCCTTTCTACTGAGACTTGACAAGAACGTGGGAATTTAACAAGACACACTGGTCCCAGGGCCCTAGTTCCACCAGCTGATGGGGTAGAGGGCAGTAAAGCCTTTCTTACAGGATCATGCTCGCCCATATGTTATCCCTTAAGGGTGTGCTAATGACTCTACCTGCTGGAAGGAAATTAGTATGTGTCAGTATTCATCAAAATGTCACTTATTATGTAGGACATTATGGTGATCATGCTTTAAATTAAGGCATCATCCATAATTTAATGGATACTAATTACTTTGTTGGCTATTTACCTGTAATTGAACAAGTTATATCATTATAACATGCACACATAGGTCACAGCACACATAGGTGGCAATGTCAAATATTTTTCTCATAAATCTCATAAATGACTCCACAGTACCTTACCCATACCCATTTGTATAGGCCTACTGTTACAATGTGCTGCCTGTGACTTGCACTCAGACAGTACACTTTCACAAACACACCTCATCCACAAGGGGGCACAAGTGTGCTTCTTTCACCTGGTAGCTACAGAGTAGCTATTTAAAGCCATGAAGGAGCTTTAATGGAGGACTGGAGCTGTTTCCCAAAGTCGAGCATGCTTCCTTGATAGAATGATTCCTTGCGAGTCGGATTCTACAAAGATGAGGTTAGAGGCCTCCCTAGCGTTCTCGGACTCTGTACTGTACTTTGGAACAGACTAGCTAGTGTGAACGTGCACATCATCGTGGTCCGTCTGAGCGCTTCCGCTTTTAACTGCACACTTCTGTTTTAGTAGGGGCGCTGCTCCGATGCATGTCAACACAGAGGATTATGGGCCCGTCCCATTTCTCCCCCCTTAAAACTTCCACTTGGTTTTGATTGCCCTCAACATTAAAGCCCCCTCGACAAGGGAAGTGGAGGAGAAGATCTTTCCCTATAAATTGGAACACCACTAAATGCAAATTTGCGTAGCGAACATGCTCACCTACGTCACGCGCAGCGCCGACGTGTCTACCGGTAGTAGCCTGCTACTATTTTCATTCAGGAACATGCCCATTCCAGCGGTCGTTGTTGTGTGGGCTGTGCTGGTTTATCTACGTCTAGTTAATCAACAAAGATATTCGTGTTCATGTGAACGCCAGAACACCCACCTTAAATATTGACGAAACTACCCAGATCAGATATATAACGTTATTTGATGGGCAGACTCTCTCAAAGCACTCAGCAGATATCATGAACATCGTCAGATAGCTTCGTGAGATATTTTCTAACATTAGTGTTCAAAACTCAACAGTCCATCAGATGTGCATCCAGCTAACATATTCCAACATATTCCGAAATTTTAATATGCTTATTTGCGAAAATATATGAAAAATTTGGCCGGCTCGCTGAGCTCGCACGGTATCCAGGGTAATTTCATCTCCCACTTCGTTTTAAGCCTGCATCGGTCCTGGCTATGTTTTGAGGGTTGATTTTAAGGGCAAAATAGCACTTCCCCTTGCTCCCTATAGTAATGGGACACCCTAGCCCTACACGTGCACGCGCAAAAACGAGGGTTAGGGCAAAAATCTAGGGGTAGGGGAGGTATTGGGACGGGCCCTAAGTCTCAATGTCTCCCCTTACACACTCACACACTTTGATGCGCGTTCCCGGCAACTTCGAGAGGGCTTAGGGCTGTCCCACTGCAAAATTGTGAAGTGCTTGAGGGCTCGTTTTTTGTGTTGTCAATTTAAAGGTGCTCTAGGGGATGTCATACGTTTTTTTAGGCTAAAACATTTTTTGTCATTTACAGCAAACATCACCTCACCATCCGCTAGCTGCCTGTGTCCTGAATACACTGTAAAAAAACGCGATCTCTGTGGACAACCCAGGCTCCAAAAACAGCCACAAAACAACTTGGGCAAATCTTGCCCATAAAAACATAACAAACTGTTTCGGCAAATCACCGACGAGATGCGCGTTTAGGAGAGTTTCAATTGCACGGGAGGGAGGGGGAGGAAGTAGCGAGCTAGCTTTTTGTTTTGTTTGAACTTCAACAGAAGTGACGTTACCCAGCATCGCTTAGAGCGCCTTTCATGATCACAGGTCACAGCTGCTGTCCCATTCCTGTTAGCGTTTTGAACCCTTACACGCTCGCAAACTTGACCACATACTACGGGTGTCAGTTAAGTATTTGAGGGTTCAGGGCTTAGACCTTAGGGGGGACATTGAGATTCAGCCAATTAGTGCTTTTCTGTTTCAGCCCTGCACCCTTTTGTTGGATTTGACCTCTCCCTATTTGGGTTTACGTTTACCATTCTCATGGTTCTTGTCTTTGTTTTTGGGTTTTCTCCACATTTCGTGAATGTTGGCGGTATGAGAGACCTCGAGGGGACAATGTGTGGGCTGGTCCAGGACATGGACGTAAGCTGGTGTCCTCTTGCATTTCATTCACTATTAGATCGTACACACATTATCGCAGCACCTAAGTTCCCTAGACTTGTTTCAAGCTTGTTGCCAAGCTATGACTTCCTAACACCTACACTGACCACAACATTTTAATCAGGTGGAATTAGTTATGTCTGTATTCGATAGAGAGATTTTTCTTTTATTGCCCGTATTTTGAAATCAAATCAAACAATGTTTTCTTTCTCATGCTGCTGGGTGAGGGCTCCAACCCTGTTTATTAGCAAATGCATTTTCTTCATCTTGAGGCAGCCTGACAGCCATCTTGTTTTTGTTGTTTAAACTTTGTCCTACACTGATAAAAAAATAACTGTGGCTAATGGGGAGCCTAGATCCGCGCAGAGCGGTGCTTGCTCAACATTACACAAAGCCTAAAAGTGCGCTTTTAAAGCAGTGATGTATATGCCCATTAGTTCCTGTGCTGGCTGTGATGAAGGAAGTGGTAGAATGCAAGAAAGTTAGCAAACAAGCAAATAACCCAAAGGGGGATGCATGTCAGCAAGTCTGCTGAAAAAGAAAAACTCTTTAAAAGCTGATATACCTGTGAAGTTTTGCATTTGACAGGTTGAACGTTTGAAAAGAATAAAAAAAAAAACGACATTAGAGAGGAAATTTGGCACCATTTGTCATGTATAGCCATTAGGGCAAGTGAGTTGTTTGTCCAAAGTGAAATTACTATCCCCTCCATTCAAATGTCAAAATCTCCAATGAGTTTAGTCGCAGGTGCAAAAGAACTCTGTCAGTCACCATTTGTAGTCTGTCAAGTAAAAGACAGAATTGATAAAAGCAGCCAGCGAACTTGAATGTCCCACAGCATTCAAGCAGTACTTGAATGCTCCCACAACATTCAAACAGGTTGATTTTTTTCCACAGGTGTGACTTGTCCATACTGCTTGACATTTGAGGGAAAATGTTAGGTGTCACTTGAAGTGAAAAAAATGACATTTCCTTACACATGTTGCTTAGGTGTGTAGGTTTAATGATGATTTCAAAGGTGTCATTTCAGGAAGCATTCTTTAATTTGTTCAGACGTTATGATTTTACAGCAGCTGCATGGAACTTATTTGTATTGGTTAACACTTAGTGCCCGAATATACTGTAGTCCTGCGTCTGTGTCCCGACCTTGTGCCGAGAATTGTGTCATCAACACGGCATGCGGGGGGTGTCATGTGCCTCCCAACTTATGTGTTCGCGCGTCAGTGACGCACGGAGGACTATGCCACTTCCTTTACAAGAGGATGACCTTGACATGAAGAAGTATATGGCCTTGTCACAGTGGAATGGGAGCTGAAACTACAATTACAAGTTTAGGGCAATATGTTCTAGTCAATAAATTAATAATGTTCTCAATAAATGGAAAACATGTGTCATGCATTGGACAGTATCAAAACCATCTTTCTCTGACTGCCTCAGACAACAATCGAATTAGGCTACTATGCATGCCAAAGCTACCGTATCTAACTTTGCTTACTATCTCTACACTCTTAAAACGGATGTGTTGGAAACAACACAAACTGTGTTGTCCCTATCTGGACACAGAGATGTAATAAAAACAATACAAGTTGTGTTGGTTTCAACACATTTGTTTTAAGAATGTAACTAACTATCAACCATAGCAGAAAAAAGCTGAGATTTGAATAGTATAGAATAGAAGAATAGAATAGAATAGAAAAGAATAGTCATTGGGGCAGAATTAATTTGAAATGTAACTAATGACTATATCATTTGACCTATGGAGAGGTCTTAAGTACATGCAGTAAAGAGCTTCAGGGAGTGTTGGGTGGGGCTAAAGAGAGATAACCATAGAGACTAAGGGGGGATAAGAAACCAATTCAACCCAAAGAGCACTTTTTTCCCAGTTGGAGGTTTCTAAAGAGCACTTTTTTCCCAGTTGGAGGTGTCTACAGTACATCCTGATTTGTGTCGGGGAGGCTGCAGAAGGCTCTAAGCTGCCAAAATGACTCAGTGATGTGGCTGCCTTTATTTAGGCCATTTGGAGATAAACAGCATGCAGCTTGCAGCAAAGGAAGGGACCATTCTCTGCCCCTGGCCAACGCTAAAGTCGTGCTTGTGAGAATGTTGTAAGGGGCAGACAACCACGGTTGACAAACTGAGCTGGCATTCTTTTACGTTTGGGGCAGACCAATGTTCCTAAACGTTGTGAAGATGTAGTGTGCCAACTCCATCTTAGTTTCTTTCTCCTCCCATCTCATAATTGTCCTTCATTCCTTAGTTTTATACCAGTTCCTTCAGCTTGAGGGGGTGTGTTTTGTTCAAAATGAGCACCCCAGCACTCAGGTGAATGGCAAAAGAAGAATCCATTTCCCCCCACTGTCATGCTGTGCACACACAGACACATTGCTTTAACCTCGTAACATTTCGAACTTCATAGCTTATTTTTTAATATTTTATTCTTCTAAAATTTTTATTTTATTTGCCTCAGGCATCGCTTGAGCAGCTACGGCTGTAATCTCGCTGTAATTTCGAGCTTCTACTCTCGGCTTTGGACGAATGAGGTGGCGACATGTCGTTCCATTGTGACGTACCTAGCAGATATGATAACCTGGCAGATATGATACCCACACTCATGCACACAGAAGATGGGTGCCTCCTGGAGAGGACATTGGAATTAGCATCCCTGCTAATCCAGATGGATAATAGGGTGCACCGATACTCCTGTCCACTCACCTTCACCACAGACCTCCTCCAACCCATCCATCCTGCCGCCTCCATCCATCCATCTGCTACTGCTGACCCCATCTTAGGACAAACACACGATGCCGATGTGCACGGGCCCATCAGCTCTTTGTGGGAGGGAGATTGGGAGCAATATGTGCACTGTGTTGTGCAACTGCGTTAAGGTTTGCTGGGGAGCAATCGAGACCAATGAAACTCTCTCTTGCACTTTCTCTTTTTATTTAGATCAGTCAGCATGGCTTGTGCTCTCTGGTGTGAACTGGTGAAGGAAATCAAAAGGAGGTTTGAAAAGATTTGCAGGCAGGGGATAGTCATGCAAGCTGGCGTGTATTCCGTAATGAGGTTTTTTTTGGGAAGTCCAGACGCTTGTTGTTAAAGGGGCTCTGGTGACAGAATGCCCCTTGTTATATTTCAAAACCCCAAACAATATTATAATTGCTAATAGGGTATTTCACTCTGTTTATGCAAATGGCCCCAATCTCAGCTCCATCAGCTGTTGCTAGTCTTTTGCAGGATATTTCTTCAGAAAAGATGCATCTATTTATCTGTATATCTGACAGTCACAGGAGGCTAAAGCCTCTGTAGACTTCAGCTCACCTCTGTCCATATGATTACATTTCAAAGTGTGGTATGCAATTCACTCGTTCTGATATTACTTTCCTAGTGGTGATTTAAGTTAATGAGAAAACGGTAAACTGCGATAGGGTAAATTCTCTCTGTGCTTGTACGTAACCTGTGCCTGCATTTTTTTGTGATTCATTATTTAAAGCCCAATTATGCATTCAGAATGTGCAGGGAAATATGTATAAAGTTGAAGAGGGGATTTTGGTTTGTAATCATTTTTGCAATTATTTTGACAATTGCCGGTTTGCTCTGAGAATAACCCATGAGAACACGACAGAATTGTCAGGTACTTTTTGGTGACGTCTACTTTAGCAATGGCTGCCTGCTACTGTATAAATGGGAGTGTGTGTGTGCTTCTATTCTTTGAATAATTTATTAACAATATATTAGGAAAGAACCATACAAATCTGAAATAGGTTTTATTCAACTAGATCCTGGCTATTTTATATAGATGTGAGTTGATCAAAAAAAGTGAGTGCTTGAGAAAGGGACCAAGGGTGTTAGAGTTTCTAACTTTGATGGTCTCATCAGTTTGCAGCATGGCTAACTTATGAAGGGGGGACATGAAAAGCTTTTCATTTAAGCTTTGAAGCCAGCGGATGAGAAGCAATTAAATGCTGTGCCCTGAAAATGGCTTCTTTTGACTTGTTGCATGATGTACCCTTTTTGCTCTCAAATGGCCACTGTTTGCTTTAATATGGTGTGGGGTTTTAATGAAAACTCTTCTCCCTCTAGAATGTTGTTCATGCCTGGATCATCGGTTTTGGTCTAAGCTACTTAACCACCTATAAGGCAAACCATTGCACCACAAGACACCACCAACTGTCCCAGGCACTGATGAAGGCTCGCTAACATGCTACCTGGTGTATTTGGCATTATAGCAAATATATAAGTTGCGCTGTGAATGCTTTTCTCTTATTTTGGTGCGTTGTTTCGATTTTGGGTTGGGAATAGGGTTAGGAGGTCAAATGTGGACATAGTACATTATCCTAGATGACAATCAAAATGTATTTGAAGATGATACCAAAACTAGAGTGCATTTTCGAGAAAATGCCATATGTGGCGGAAGCCAAGTGGGACAAGTGGATAATTCTGGAGTCAGTCAATAAAATCAGATGTCTGTCAAAGTTCAAAATCCCTGTGCACAGCCCTTCTTTTTTCTAGGTGCTGATGATGTGCAGTAGAACTATTGAAACTTCTAAATAGAGTATACATCGCACACTGGAGGATATCTTTTCGCGTTTCGCAGTGAACCTGAAGAAGCAAATTGCGAAACGCGTTGTTCACGCAAATAAAATCAGCAAAAAAATCAGATGTCTGTTAGAGGTGTGTATAAAGCCCAAGGAAGGTTGTAGGGTACAGTGATTTTAGAATAGCTAAGGGACAAAGCAAAGTCACTAAAATCTCACTTAGTTGTTGTGGACCAATTGTCACCAAGGTGCTGACGGGGCCTTTTGTTCCTCTAAACTGTCTAACTGTTAACTGGAAGGCGTCTCCAATTTTCTTCACTTTACCCATTCAGAACAGCAAGCGGGGTTTCCACCCAACTTTCTAACGCACATCTTAACTATCTGAATAAGAAATTGCGTCTAGAAACACCTGAAATGCGCATTTAATCTTCTAATGCACATAGAAATTCAATTTGCTCGAGGGGGATTGATTAACTCTCAATTCGCATAAGGTATAACCTGGTTAAAGCTGATCGAAACAATGTATTCGTATATATTCACATTTCTACCTGCGTGATTCAGTAAACGTTGCCCTGGTGACCTTGCAGTTTCATTCCACAGCTGATCAGAATTATAGATCTAGATGTACAGAACAGGTCAATCTTGTGCACAGACACACAGTACAGTGTAGCTGGCATATTTTGCATTAAGCTTGAGGCTCAACAGGTAGTCCAACGTGTTAACAACAACGTGGGTTTAGAACCTAGGGAGCCCATATTATAATGAGCTTATTTCTGGAATAAGTCACTTTAGATAGAAAACATCTACGTAAATGTAAGCCATAAATGGGGTACCTCGGACACTCTTGAAAATGCACACACACACACACACACACACACACACACACACACACACACACACACACACACACACACACACACTGCTTTGTTAGTTATTAATCTGCATTATCACTTTGTCAACTGAGACCCAAAGGCTATCGCTTGTACTGATTGTGCTCAACAACTAATTATGAAAAGTTTCTCTTCAGAGGCGTCAGTGGCCTTTTGTTCTCGGCGTGTCACTTTTCATCTGCCTCTCTTCTCTGTGTTCACAACTTCTTATCTTGTCTCTCCTTTGCTCTTATCAAGAGCAACCCCCCCCGCCCCTCTTTCCCTTCCCCTCCTCGAAAAACCCTCACTACCTGTGCAAGGATTTCAGACCAACTCTCCATAAATAACAGCTTGAGGCGGCAAAAGGTGTTTTAAATAATTCTGTGTGAACTGTAACGTGGCAGCAGAAGGAAGGGGGAGGAGGGAGGAAACTGCGTTTGGCTGTATGCAACTCATCCAGACCTCCGTGTGTTATGGTGGCAGGTGTGCTCGAGAGAGAGTCGAGTGAGGACTGGGAAGAGATGCCTGCCTGCCTGCCTGCTTCGCTGGCTGGTCTCTTGGTTATTGGGGTGTGGATGGGGATGGGGATGGGGGTGTGGATGGGGATGGGGATGGGGATGGGGGTGTGGATGGGGATGGGGGTGGGTAGAGGCCTTTGGGGCATTGGGGACAGGAGGATGGGAGAATCGCAAAGTTCAAAAAGGCCGGTGAATCTTTAAAGAAGCTGGCTCTTTGGCAGCATCTCTACAGTGCTGGGGCTATTAAGATGTGGGAATTACAGTCCTCATCTGAGTTGGGGGGGAGGTTAGGAAGAAGGCTGATGTAAGTGGCTGTGTCTCTACTTTGAAGACGGCATTCTTTTTGGGCTCTTCCACATCACAGAGCATGCAGCTTTTCTTTTTTTTCTTTTGCGTGCTTCAAGCATTTTAATGGGAGGTTGAGGATCACATCGTATCACGTCGGTGGATACAGTGTGTATGAGAAATGACAAACAGTTGAAAAGTTTGTTGCCAAAGCTCTGTGCCTTCCCAGAATGCACTTTGCTCTCTTGGTGACAGGCATTGTACCCTCTGTTGTACGACTATCAGTGTGTCAGTATGTCACAAATAATGAACAAACCCTCCCCAAGATGTTCTTGCACCCTGGGATTTTCCTTTCAAATCCTGTGTTCAGTTTGAAGTGGCAGGCTCTCAGGCTTTTAGTCATGTCTTTTTTTTTCTAACAGCATCCTAGTAGGGTCTCTGGCACTCGGCAGAAGCCATATGTACTACTAGCATACTTGGTGGGAAAGGTCGGAGAGTGATTTATAGGTGCAGGATGAGAGACTACATGCCTGTTTGAGCTCTGTGGATGACTGATGAAGTAGCACGTTGCGCACACGCACACACACACACACACACACACACACACACACACACACACACACACACACACTGTTGCTATGCTGACAAAGGAACTCCCCCACAAGTCAAGAGAGTATAATATTTGTCACTGGAAGGTGATGGGTCGTCTAGTCTGGTGTCCCACTGCTCATGTTTTAATCTCACAAATGTTTCATTTTTACGTCTCTTTCTAAGAGCTTGGAATGTGAAGGAAGATGACTCTGAGGCCTGACAGTGGCTAGGGAGAAAACAGCTCACAGTATCAGACTAGATAAAAGCCTGTTTCATTTTATTGTGTCAAGACTTACAATGCGTTTTGGGTGTCTTCATATTTGTATCGTGCTGTCCAGATGTGGATTTGGGAGAGCGCTGTTCTATCACTCCCCCCACCCACATTTTTCCCAGCAGTCAGGGAATGAACCGGCCACCCTTCGGTCATGAGTCCAATTCCCTGACCAGTAGGCCACGGATGCCCATTGCACTTTGTCGTTGATAATATCATTCTAAGATTATGTGAGCAAAGTTCATTTGAAATGACACACATTTATTAAATTAAAGGCACACTATGCAATATTTTCACCTTTATGAAACCAATTTGATGGTAAACGAACTTGTAATAGGCGAATCGTTCAGCATAGCTATACAGCATAGACGTGAGTCCCTACCGAGAAAACCAGCCATGCAACTTCCCAGAGTGGCGCCCCGCCAAAACTCGCGAGAATCTGAAGCATTACCTTGTCAGTAGATATAGTATTTTGGAGATAGTTTTTGCCTGTTGTTAATCCTTCACCCCTACAACAAAAGCATTTGCATTGTGTACAGGGGGGATAAGTCACGAGAACTTTGCTATTTACAATAGCAGAGTAACATATAAATACATCGCGAGAGGGAGCTCTAAACTCGCCAAAATACCTAAACCTGCATAGTATACCTTTAAAGGACAAAATGGCATGTTAAAATGCTATTCTTTCTTGGCTGTTGTGCCAAGGCATGTGCAGTCTACTACAGCCTACTATTGCCATGGTGAAGGTATAATGGTGCGTTCAAGACCATGTTTAAACCTCCGGTCCAAAATATTAGTCATGATTTCCAGCTGCTCTCAGAGCTGTGTTTTGTTGACTGCAGTCCAAAGTCGACACTTTCGCCTCTCTGTGCTTATTTATTTACACTTTATTTTTCAAAGCGAAAACATCTGAAAACACACATCAGCATGCTGAGAAAATTCACATCGAGTCATGTCTGCAGGCTGACTTTTCGCTCTGAGAAAGCCTTGTGGGGCGACGTCTCTTTCATGATGTCTTACCCCCCACCCCCCCTCCAAAAAAACATGGACATTTTTTTCCCCCACTTGCTGGCTTCAAGCCCTTCATCATGGCAGCCATTGTGGTGGTTGAGTCCTCCCTCTCTATCTCTGAGGAGGTTGATGTGCTGGATGCTGTGGTAAAATATGCCAGATTTTCGGATTGTCAGTCGTGCTTTCAGCTCAGAGAGGGGCTTATTGCTTTCAGGGCACAGAGGCGATATTAGCTGTTCTGTCTCCTTTAGTGTTTGGAGTGATGACTGTTCAGGAGTAAACCTCCGCAGTCTGAGTCTCTCTCCTTTGTGTCCTTCGGAGAGGCAAGCTGTAAAGGTCTTTGGGGGAAACCAAAAAAAGATGTTTGTTTCTTTTTGTCAAAACAACAATTCCTGGGGTAGTCTCTGAAAATAAATGCGTTACACATATTTTCAGATCAGCATGTAAAAAAACACCATTTTATGCAGACGCGTTATTTGAATTCACATTACCTAGTGAGCTGAAGACATGAGACTGACTAGACGGACATTGTGTAATACCACTGGCTTAATAATATTAAACTTAAAAGTTTTGAAAATTAAACTTAAAACTTAAATTTATATGAATTTACATTAATATTTAATTTATTTTAGTTATGTTTTATCTAGGCTGCTCTTACCAAAAATTCACTTTGTGTAATCCCAACAAAACCTGAACTGGCAGCAACAGGCTAGTTTTTATCCAAGGTGACTTACACTCATTTTCATCCCAGGTGGTCTTGACAATATATGATATGTATAATCTAAAAATGTTAGATTGTTGTTCGTATCGCGGTTTGCGAAGTTCGATTAAAGATTCCTCTTTGCTCCAAGCTTGCCTCGTCTCAACTTGCCCTGCATTTGAGTCCAGCTCTCCCCTGCAACCGTTACAGTGCGCACTTTGGGAATCTGTGGTCGTGGCTGTTTTAGTTGAGCCAGAGACGTTGTTCAAAGAGCTGAGGGCAACCCCTGCAAAACAGTTCTGCCTAAATGATGTAACACCCTGTAAAGGACGGCATGAAATTATTTATGATCTTGACATTCACATAGTCGAGAGTCACAGAAAAAAACGAGTTGTCACAGAATGGATAGAGTCATGTCTCTGTGGTACACTTCAGGCTTCGCTGCTGTTAGGATCACAGGAAGAGTGGAATGTTTACTAACACAAAGACTGTGAAGGAAAAAACAAACACTGCATTCCTAAACAAATGTACAGTAATTGCAATTGCTTTACAATGCAGATCCTAGCCGCAGCCGCTAAGTAATACAAAGCATGAAAATGTATGTGCAACAGTGAAAGACAACAAAGGAAGGCATGCACAGTGGCCCAGAGGAGCTCAGTAAATCCTCTTCAATGCTGTCTTGATATTTTCTTGTCTTCCATCTTCAGAGCCCTGTGTGATATTGAGGAAAAACACAGAGTTGTTTTGTTGTAAAATTTGGACTCGGATGTCTCCGGGGTCATTATTATCCAGCCATCTCATGTCTCTTTTTTCGCAATGCACTTAAAAGCTGCAAATTTGAATTCGAGAGAGGCCAAACTGTTTCTCTTGCTTGAAGACACAGAGTAGCTTGCTTGATGAAAATTCTGACCTCTTGGCTCTGAGATGCTCACTCTGGCACTTATTCCCTCTGAGTGGAGCTTTGTAAATACACTAGTATGTCTTCAGTGTGCACCTAATTAGCATTTGGCTGCCATCCCAAAAAATACATTTATTCACTGTTCCTTTATTTGGAGTCTTTGCAAGGTGTGGTAGAGTAACAGCAATGTTTGGTTGCAATCCCAAAGACTCCTTTGTGTTGAACCTTGGACTTGGACTACTTAGAAAGTCACTGCAAGCTGTATGAATTCAAATCAATCTATTTCAGATATACACAGGAGAGGTGTTAAATTCCTTGTGCTGTAGGTAGGGGGATTTCCCACATTGACCAATTAACAAGCAAACCCTTTTTAACATTACACAACATGGCGCAGAATACAATTACAACGCACAGTTGGCTGGCAGCAGCTGCAAACGTGCCGCATGTTGTACCCAGGATACGTTACAGCCCTCCTTCACGGTACCACATGCCCTGGAAGTAGCAAGAATGTCCAACCAAAGAACCAAAGTAACAAAAACAAAATCACCAACAAAGCAACCTTCGTGGGCAAAAAACGGCATCAGCAATACGCTTAGCAATGTGGAGTTGCCATCCCAAAGACACATATGTCATACTCCTTATTGGATTTTTTTGATCTCTATTTTAACGTTCATCTATGGAAGAAAAGACTGTTCAGAAAGCCATTCCAATCTGTATGATGCCATTAAAGCCTTTATCGCTCTGGAGGGTGTGTGTGCAGGACATTTCTGGAAATATCCGACGGCAATTGCGGCTTTTAATTAAACCATCTTTAGCTACTCACCTGCTAGTCTGCACTCTGGTACTTAGTGATTATTACGGAGTCGCTGGCGTAATTGATGACAGACGTAAAACGTGATTGCTAAGCCTGCACTTTTCCCACTTTGATATCAAGGCTTTGGGTGGAACCTCTTGATCTTTGAAGGAAGTGCTCAAAAATGAAATGAAATTGAAATGCAGATTTTGCTAAGGGTATTGTGGTACGTCACGGACTAGTGCAATTCCTCATTTATAACCAGAGTGAAGTGAGCACATGTACAGTAGCTGAAGTTTTTGCTTATAATGTGGTTTGAGATCAGTGTTTGTCGGCCTAGGCATGGCATGCAATCAATTGAAGCTTAGCTTGTCACTACGACTACTGACTTAGCCCTCTCTGGTAGTCTTGCTACCCCTCACCTTAACCAGGTTAGTGACAGCTTGTGTACAGTATGTCTTGTTTATGGGGTTTAAAAGGTGCCGTGATCTGATTTAAGCCCTCCTACAGAGGTTAAAAAAAGTAAAATAAAATAAAAGAAACCCTCTTTTCTTGGATGCCCCTTCTGATCCAAAGCAGGTGCTTGTCAGTCATGCTGCTGGGAATGAGGAAGGCTCTGTACAAGTTTGTTATGCAAACACCATGTAATTGGGTTTTTATTAATCAAATATATCAGAGGACAAGTGCACATGGCGCCATGAAGGCTTTCTTATTTACCGAGAAAGAACCTCCAGCGTCTTCCGGCTTTGATCTCTGAATGGCTGGCAACGGTTGATTTGTTCTGAATGCAAGCCAGGCCCGCAATGCTGCCTCTCTTCTGCAGCGAGACATGCATACAGACAGACACACACACACATACACACACAGAGAGACAAACACGCACAAACACACATTGGTATAAGCTCGCCATACATACATACAGTCTCTCACATGCACACACATACAAACGTATTCACACATGCATACACACACACACACACACACACACACACACACACACACACACACACACACACACACACACAGGAGCAAGTTGCACTGGGGTGATAGACATGTTGCCCAGGCCAGTGAAAGCAAGTCATGTGCCTCATACACACACATACATACATACATATATACACACACACAGACACACACACACACACACACACACACACACACACACACACACACACACACAAATATAATGACTTCTTTTTGCTCTTTTTCTCCCTCCGAAAAAAAATGTTTATCATGTTAGCACTGGTAGTTATTTTCAGACCACAAGCGGAAATTTAGTTGAGAGAGAGAGTGAACATGCAATGACACAGAGAGAGAGAGAGAGAGAGAGAGAGAGAGAGAGAGAGAGAGAGAGAGAGAGAGAGAGAGAGAGAGAAAGAGGGAGAGAGTGAGAGAGAGGGAGAGAGAAAACAAGGCTGTGGTGTTTCAAGAGTCTCTCAGTGTTGGATATTCAGCTTTAAAACTCAAAGTCGAAAAAATAAATGGGCGCATTGTTCCTTTCAGCTATTCAGAGGCTCCTTCAGACAAAAGCCCTGTGGATTTTTCCTTTTGTAGAACTGATCCGCTGCAACGCTGATGAAAGTAAGTCTTTTCTCAGTGCTTTTAGCATGTGGCCCTTCTGTCCACTTTGTTCGGGGTAATGGATAATTCACTCCTTTTACAGACTGACTGTCATTTTTTGATGATGAAGATGATTAGGAGCAATGACCCAGGCGACATCTATGATCCATGTGAGAGGCCCTTGGAGTCAAATTGAGTCATTATAGCAGCTATAAGACACGCAAACCAGTGTTTTTGTTCTCCGTCTCCCCAGAAAGCTCATCTTAAAATAAAAATAAAAACTTAATAATGGGTTGCATCTACCAAATAAGTCTCTGTTCGATCCACGGGTGTCCTTCAAAAATCACGTTGTGCCTTTGCCAATACCTTTCAATGAACAACATTTTTTTTCAGCCTTATCGCTCAAATAAGTTGTTTCAGTCATCAGTGTGCCCGCAGTTGGAGTGGTAGCATCAACTACAGAAAGAAAACAAAACCGTTTGTCTTCGACTTGAAAAAAAAAAAAAATGAAGCTGAGTGACATGTGATAAAGTTTTGCGCAGGATAGGCCAGTTCTCCCCAGCTGAGCCACACACACAGGAGAGATGGGTGAGGTAGGGAAGGGGGGAATGCAAGGAACCCAGGGGGAAAAGATGAGACGAATGGCATCAGATCCCTGGAGAGGGACGGGGATTGCTTATGTCTGTTTGAGGAATGAGAGAGAGAAGGGAGTTAGAGAGTGATAGAAAGAGAGAGAACGAGAGACAGAGTGAGAGAAAAGGGAAGGGGTAGAGGGAGCGGGAGAGTGATAGAAGGAGAGGGGGATAGAGAGAGGGCGAGGTAAAGAGTGATGGGGGAAAGAGAGAAGGAGGGATGGAGAAGGAGATGGATAGTACTCACCTCAGCTGTGTTGATATTGACCAGGACAAGAAAGTTGAAGATGCCCAGCTCTCTTCTGACACTGCCACGGTCCAAAATAAAAGACAGAAAAAAGATTCTTTGAACTGAAGGATCGATCCACTGGAAGAAAAAGAACATATTAGAAATTCAAGGATGTTATCTGTTGTCGACTAGTGAAGTTTTCTTAACATTTTACATTGTGGCTTGGAGAATCAAGTTGATGCAGTTTTATTGATACAAGAGGACAATAGGTAACCTCCAGAGATAAGCACGAGTATGATATGTTACATATTTCTACTCCTTATTTTCCATCTCGTTCTATTCTAACGTATGTTTTTGTTTCCATGTTTCCGATTAACAAGAATAATTTCACTGACACAAAAGGCATAATCAATAAATGGGTTGAGTAATGAGTGAATGTGACTGAAACGTAGTCATTCCTCATCATACAGTGACAGTGGCTCTACCATACTGTAGTAATGGCAAGGATTTCAGACACAATTTCGAGGTTGGAGACACTTTTTGTAAATCGCAGACAAAAGTCCCAGATCAGGTGTAATCGGCTCTTCATCTGTGATAACGAGTCTTGATGTTTAAATTATTCAAGACACAATCAAAGGCTGGTTGCTGCCGTGTCACAGAGTGGGATTAGATGTCGAGCATGCTAGATATCTGTTTACGACTGGCAAGGAGTTACAGCCAATGACAATGCAAGATATAGAGACAGGGGGAGAGCAATGCTCAAAACCAAAATTCAAAATTTCTATACAAGAACATGCCATGGAAAGCTGCTGTATAGTCAGTTTAAATACACATACATAAAACTGGAACTTGAAATAGTCTACATAAACAGTCAAACACTAATTCTACTGATTCTATAATGTTATTTACCTCAGTATAAACAGACACAGTCTATCAGTAGGGATCCTCTATAAAGTTAATCAAGATTGCAATTAAAGTCAATGTTGTGACTGAGAAGCAGGAAGTCATGAGGACTGCATCCACCTCACTGCCTCTCCTCTATTACCAAGAAGAAGAAGAAGCCTATCTTCTATCTTCCAGAGGTGACTGCTCCAAGACTACAAGGGAAGATCCGCCTCCTCCAACATATTACAGACATATTTAGCACTTTGAGTCCCTTTTCTGGTTTGTTTTGGATGAACTAGAGTGGTGGACACTGTCTCAACCTTTCTGACTCGTTTTGAATCGCCTTTGACTACTCAAAGTGGCTGCCAACTGGCATACTGTAGGCTACTCAAACATGTCCTGAAACAACCCTTAACGTTCGTTTTCAAAACTGTGCAACTCACAGAGGTGAAATGGAGGTTCTTGTGCAGGATGTTTGTCCAACATGAAATTCTTTCATTTTTTTCTCTCAACATTTTTCCTTCTGGTTGGGGATCGAACCGGCAAGCCCAAAGCCCTAACCAGTAGGCCACGGCTGCCCCAATTTGATTTTCAATGGCAATAAATATAACATTGTAACTAGAAAGTCAAATGATTTATAGGACTGTATCAAGAACGGCTCAGTCTCCTCCCTGCACAAGGGTCATCTGTACTTTACTGGACGTCCAACAGGGGGTCTGCTCCTTAAGCTAATTTTAGCGCATAGGTTTAGCATGGATTTAACCACAGGCTGCAGACAGGAGGAGTTTATCATTGGGACATGTGGGGTCCAATAGTTCCCTTTAAGCCTATGGGACCCTGTGTAAACGCTAACAGATCGATGGGATTATCTTAGCTGCAAGAAAGCAAAGAGGGCTTAACCTTTCAATTGATCACCGAGTCCTCTCCCTTTATCAGCATTGTGATTGGGACGTTAATGTCTCTTTCATTTTTTTAAGCACCCAGGCTAATGTCAGCAAATGTCAGGGATGACATAGCCGTCAATGGAACGGCGACGTGATGCTGAGGCGGTCAATAATATTGTTTCTGGCTGGTGATTGTGGCTGGAGATTGATGGAAATGCTAAATTCTATGGGCAATGACCATCTATAAAAAGGCGCCTCACACTCGCCAGTGTTCGTCAAACAAGTTTAATGAATGAGGCTGAAAATGGAACCTTAGCGCAGAGAGTTATTAGCATTCTTAAGTGCCATGAGGTGCAGGCGCAGCTTTTACTAAAAATTTCATCAAAATATATGGCACTGACTAAAATGACCGTATGGTGGACAAGTGTGAGCAGAGAAGGGCATCTCTTTGGACAGAGGATTCTGCTTGGTTTGATTTGAATATTAAACCATAGCACAGATTTATCAGTCTTCTTCAGTGCTGCCAAAGACGAGAGTCGCTTTTGCTAAAAATGTCGCCAAAATGGATGCCACGGACTAAAATGACAACATGGTGGACAAGAAGGGCATCATTCAGGACAGAGCATTCTGATTTGTGTCTGAATTGGCAGACCCAATTAGTGGCTCGGCTTCAGACACCATGGTGTGAGATTAGAAGGATTACTGCGGGATTGGTCCACTCGGTCTCTGGGAAATCTCTCGGTTTAGACATTGCTGCATTGTTGTCCAACTCAAACTTAACAGTAGCGATAGTTGTTTCATAAACTGGATGGAAATCACAATTACATACATGCTGCACTTTGCATCTGTTGGAGAAACCCACTTTAAATATAAGTGAAATTATTTTGCCAACATTTTTGACAAATCATTTGAAGACCAAACTTTTCTTATGTATGCCTACACTCTCTGTATATGGTACTGCTGAGGTTATCCTTGTGTAAATACACATGAATGTATTTATGTTTGAGATGGCATGCTTCAGCAATAAGCCCAAGAAACCTTGGTTTACAGTGTTAGTAGATAAGTTAGTAGTGAAGGGACATTGGTTAGACATTATGTGAAGTCACTCAGCCAGTCCTAATGAAGGACCAGAACTATCTGTTTTATAAAGCATATTCTTTATCTTTATAATTATATTCACCTCACATCCATGTCTTTATCCTGATATGGTCTGATGCCAGAATGACAGTACAAATTGCAATTCATTGAACATCATATTTGCCATATGGCATTTACAATCTACAAATATATCACCATATTATACTGCATCTAAAAAGACAAGACTGCTTCAGACTTAAATAACACTGACATTTTCTAACTGGCAAAGCATTCACCCACACTCTCACTCTCCACACCAAACAGCTTCATATGATCTTAGCAGTCAGAGCCCTGAGGGTCGAGTCATTCCTCCCACCGTTCACACTAGAGGTCTTGGCAGATGATTTGATCCGTAACTGTTTTGAATGAACCAGGTTTTTGACATTCCATAGACGAGTAGGTCAAATTGTTTTTGAGTTGTAAACACACAAAATGGCGGATGTCAGATTTGAATCCTTGTTTTAGGGGTTGCCAGGGAAGTTCTGACTTGTGTCTGTAGCGACACATGTGCTCCCCTGCACTCTCCTCCTATCACTGATCTACCTCTCTCTCTCTCTCTCTCTCTTTTTTCTCTCTGTACTGTCTTCAGATCCTACTGTATCTGATTCTTCTCTCAAAGCATCACCGAAATAGAGGGAGTAGCTTTCACAGCTGAGTAAAGTTGACAATTAACTACGACCACTATCACCACCATAATTTACTGCCATTACTGCTAATATTTCAGTATCAACAATCTCTAAAGGTAAAGGTGACCAATGTTTAGCAGACACTTTTATCCAAATGGTTATAGACTAGCAACGGCGGGTTAAATAACTAGTATTACTAGCTTTACTACTATTATTGTCACTACAACTGTTATTACAGTATTTCAGCACAAACAACAACATCTACTACTAAACCGCCTCAAGTACATCATTATGAGGACCTTGTGGCATTGTTAGTGCTATGCTCAACCAGCTGAGCTAAACAGAAGGAGTGGTGGGCCCTCTCATCTCTCCAGGAATAAAAAGCTCTCTATTAATTACGCTCCTTTATTGGAAGTCTGCATGCTCGTAATGACCACAAACCCTCCCCCTTCGCTCTTTCTGCTTACGCCCATGTGATGCAGCCTCCCCTCTGTGGACTCACAGTGCTTTCCCCAGGCCTAGTTTAATCTGAATATGTAATATAAAATAATTATTAAAAAGAAAAAACAGGAAAAATATGTCTTGTCATGAATATCTACGTGACCCAGCCAAATTGTTTGCTGGTTTAAACGCTCGGAAGATCAATGACATTTGTTATGGAAATGCGGGCTGCCAGGATCTGACAGGTAATTAAAAGCAAGGCAAACAGGAAGATGCAGGTTCATATATCTCCGAGTGCTTCATTATCTGCCCCTTGCCAGGCCTTAACTCAGCAGGGTGGGGTAGATTTGTAGGCAATGGTCTCTGTGGGGGCTTTTAGAAATCATATTAAAGGACATTAAAACTCACACGCTTCATTAATAATAGACTAATAATATTACCTTTGAGTTTTTGCAGGAACATTAACTTTTTGCAGGAACATAAAAATATGAAATATATTAAAAAAACAGAACAGAACAGAACAAATACAAATGAACAAATAAACAAATGAAAAAAAAATGTTTAAAAGAGTTTGTTCCAGTAATACCAAATATATTGCTTAAACAGCACAGCGACAAAAACAAAACAAATTGTTTCCCACATTTAACTGCACTATTATTCAAATACCTTGCTAATACTTTCTTGATTTAAGGCAAGAGCTGAACATCATCTGCTAAAATCCCCCACTTTGTGAATTAGAACCGGAGAGCATCAAAACAAGTTGGGCTTGGCATTGCCTTTCAGCATGGAGATGCTCCATGTCGGGCCCCGGTGCCAGGAAATCTCCAGGAGAATGATTGGCCGAGGCATCCTGGGTGGCAGAGCTGGCACTCTGGCTTTGCTTCCTGCCATCCTGCAGCAGCCACTTCTGTCAGCTGCAGGGTGTCTAGGAGGGTATGAGTGGAAGTCTCTGATTAATGGCAAGGTGTTCACATCTGCAGCAGCAGACTTCTGAGAGAGAGAGAGAGAGAGAGAGAGAAAGAGAGAGAGACAGAGAGAGAGGGAGAGAAAGAGAGAGAGGGAGAGATAGCAAGAGAGAGAGGAATAGCACTAGCTCTTGCAAACTTTGTCTTTGAGTGGTTAGGCTTGCAACCAATGGCCTTTAGTTCAGATTGAGTCCATAAGTACCAGAGAGAGTGGTTGGAATGTACAATTTAGATTTGTTATGACACCTTTGTTTTGACTGATATGTTTTAAGCTTAGTTATTCACTTAACAATGTAAACAGCCTAAGCAAAAAGTGTAGTAGTTAGCAAAAAGTGACATTAGGAAATGTTTAAGATAGCTCAACTGGTAGACCACTAACCACACTAAGATCATAAGTTTGATTCCCAGGCGCACAAGTACTGATTAAAATGTATTCCATACATCTGCTTTAGGTCACTTTGAATAAGAGTCTACACAAACTAATGCAATGTAATATCCACCATTTCCTTTTCATCAACCATTAGTGGCCTACGACACCACCGTCCCATTGAAATATGAAGACTGATCTTTAGCATTGGCCCTATTAGCGAGCACATAAATCCAATCAGGCGTGAGTTAGCCTGGCTTAATGAAGGAAGTGGGCCATACTCCCCAACCAGAGGCGATACATCATAAAATAACTAGGGTGCAAATTTTAATTCATGCACTCCTATGCAACCCACACACACACACACACACACATCGCTCTCTCCAAGGTTACGGTGTGATTATTAGCACCCCAGCTAGTCAGCAGAACGGTGTGCACGCGGGCAGCAGTGGCGATTCAATTTCATTCAGCGGTTTAATGTGTCAATTTGATTCATGCTGAATATTGTAATGTAATTGTTAGCGCGGCTTACCACTGTCTTATCATTGGTTCCCACAGGTTCGCGCAACAGGGAGGCGGGCGGCGGAGATATGATTTTTAATCACAAAGGACTTGATTAGGGTGAGTGCTCGAAATTCACAGTGTCTCATCCAGGCAATTCTGAGTTTTATGGAGTGAACAATGAGAATCAATGTGTATTGTGGAGATTAAGGGTTGTGTTTTATTTCTGCGTTAGACAACTGTCAATGACGGGGGACATGTTTCTATCCAACCAAATAGAGACAGAATATTTTTTGCACTTTTCTTGGTTTTTCTTGTTATAAGGCACAGATCACATTCAATCGTTATCCTACACTGAGCCATACATAAACATTCTTCAATCCCTATTTCAGCTGTTGCATGTAGATTTAAAGTTAACTTCCTCTCTCTCACACACACACACTCTCTCTCTCTCTCTCACATACACACACACACACACACACACACACACGCTCTCTCTCTCACTCTCTTTCTCTCTCACACACATACTCTCTCTCTCTTTCATCCACACACACACACACACACACACACACATTACTGTACATGCACACAATCACACGGCTAAAATTACATGTAACTTGTGAGAGCTCATCTTTTTCACCAACTCTCAACCTAGGTACATATCACTTTATAGATAGTGCTTATATTGGTTTGCACAGGCACTGTGGCAACCTTATAGGTTACCTACCTTCTACCGAAATTGTATTCATTTATCTTGTACAGCAATGACATAGTCCTAAAATGGGTATGGAATAGTAGAGAGATATTGTTAAAGACTCAGTCAAAGCCATTTTAGGCTTTCTTGGATGCACCATGCGGTTCACATTTGCTTGCTGCAATGATCCATGGCATTTCACCAGTTGACCAATGACCTTACCTGTTTATGCATGGACCCTGAGCTTGCTTTAGACTGCAATGGCCAGTCAGAACAGACTGTGCCCATACTTTGGGGAAGAAAATGTCACTGGTGGTGTGTGTGTGTGTGCGTGTGTGTGTGTGTGTGTTTGAGCGAGAGTTATGGGAATCTGTGTACAAGCCTTCCTGAAAAGACATACTGGAGGGTAATTTTCTCTCATAATTTTGAAGAGCACAATTTGACATATAGCCTGTGTGTGTGTGTGTGTGTGTGTGTGTGTGCCTGCATATGTCTGTATGTACCTGCGTGTGTGTGCCGCCTGCGTAATTGCATGTGTCTGTAAGTGTGTGTGTATGCCTGCATGTGTGTGTGTGTGTGTGTGTGTGTTTGTGTGTGTGTGTGTGTGTGTGTGTGTGTGTGTGTGTGTGTGTGTGTGCGTGTGTGTGTGTGCCAGATGTGTGCCACTGCACCTGTGTGTGGTCTTGTGCTGCTCATACATGTGTCTCCAACAGGATGTCTCACCCTCCGTTGGCTTCTCTCCCACCCTCACTGCGAATGTCTCATCCTGTAATTGAATGATCAGCTGTCACTGGACCAACCGCCTGGGCCTGGCGCCCGTCGTCCCGCCCGCACTCCATCCATGCACTCCGCTTCTCACGACTCATCGATATCCGCAAATGGGAAATTGCTGCGTGTGTAATATCGCACTCTAATACATCAGACATACAATCCAATTTGGGGTAATGGGCAGCCTATCCTGTCACTGTGTGTTTGTGGACAGTGAGCGTTTATTCTGGCGTGAAGCCACTGGTGACAGAGAGACGCACCATGGATATGAGACGGTTGGTGGTGGTGGCTCTGCATTAAATGTAATCAAACGTGGTGAACATGCGTAAAATAGCAAATGTATATGACATGGAATTATTCACAGCATGCGCTAATCCAAGGCTCCCCAAATACCACTAGGTTCTGGCCAAGGACCCCTTGATGTGTTATTAAACCTATCGACAATACTACGGCAAATGTAATGTAATACATTAAGCTAATTCTAATAATTATTTTAGCCACAAGCACTTCGCGATGGAGCATACAGTGTGTAAAAATTGCATTTGGGGATTTCTGCTATATGAGAGCTATGGCCCCCACTTTGAAAACCACTGCGCTAATCTACAGCTTTTGATTGTTTTTGTTAGTGTTGTTTGTTTGTTTGTTTTGTTTTTGAACAAACAACAAAATGGCTATATGAAGTGGCTTTAGTGCACTCAGCTGCACAGTATATAGAGAGAAAAAGTAATGGAGATTGTGATACCAATAGTTCTTGTTTCCTTTTCAAAGGAAATTGCTCCAAGTAAGTCTTGAGAGAAATGATGAATGGTCCACTACACCTTTTTCTCTGTATGTTTGTGCTGCTGCTTTGATTACTACACCACTTACTCGAAGAAGATGTTTTTCTCGCTATCCCTGAAATAAGCTGCATCCTGGGAATTCTTCTCGTAATCTTGCATCCGTGTCCAATTATGTAGAGTCCATGTATGTTTAAATACAGTAATCACTTATTGTATCTGTGAACAATATATGCCAACATTCTCAGAGGAATTGGATTCCACATTCAGAGGCTTTAATATACTACTCTATATCTGGCCAGTATAGTGTCGGCTTCATTTTCCATCGCTGAGCTATTACAGTCCTCGAGGTGCTGCTGAACTGTTTTCCCACGTAGGTCAGGCCATAGTGGGGCATGTGTTGAGTGGGACCAGCACTCACTTCCTGGTAATTATCCTGGTACACCTGACAGAGAGGCATTGTGCCGCTGACAGAGCGCTTCCTCGCTCGCCTCTCCTGTCCTCCTCGAACACTCCCAGGGGCTAACATCTGCATTAACATTTTATTTCCACGTCTCAATTAGACTCACTCAGGCGGGGCTGCCCGCTGCCGCTTGGCTTCCGACAAGAGGACGAGGCCGTAAAATAGAACAGGGGCCCCCATATACACCACCTACTGCCACCTCCACCTTTACCACCAATCTCATCCCCACTGCCCCTCCACCCGCCAATCTCTCTGTCCTCTCCTTCTCTCTCTCTGTCTGTCTGCCTGTCTGTCTGTCTCTCCTCCCTCTCTCTCTCTCTCTCTCTGTCTCTCCTACCCTCTCCCTCTCCCTCTCTGTCTCCTCCCTCTCTCTCTCTCTCTCTCTCTGTCTCCTCCCTCTCTCTCTGTCTCTCCTCCCTCTCCCTCTCTCTCTCTGTCTCTCCTCCCTCTCTCTCTCTCTCTGTCTCTCCTCCCTCTCCCTCTCCCTCTCTGTCTCCTCCCTCTCTCTCTCTCTCTCTCTCTCTCTGTCTTCTCCCTCTCTCTCTGTCTCTCCTCCCTCTCCCTCTCTCTCTCTGTCTCTCCTCCCTCTCTCTCTCTCTCTCTGACTCTCCTCCCTCTCCCTCTCCCTCTCTGTCTCCTCCCTCTCTCTCTCTCTCTCTCTCTCTGTCTTCTCCCTCTCTCTCTGTCTCTCCTCCCTCTCCCTCTCTCTCTCTGTCTCTCCTCCCTCTCTCTCTCTCTCTGTCTCTCCTCCCTCTCCCTCTCTCTCTCTCTGTCTCTCCTCCCTCTCCCTCTCTCTCTCTGTCTCCTCCCTCTCTCTCTCTCTCTTTCTGAGTGTCTGTCAGAGCTGTCGCCTCCGTGGCATGCTCGGGCTCACAATGGAGGACCTTGGCGGTGTCCTTCCAGTTCACTTGTAATGAGCTTCATTAGTGCAAGTTCACCGGAGTGGGCTCCCTCACCGTCTCACAGGCACTACGGTGGGAACACACTGGCAGGTGGAAGTAATCTGTGGTAATCGCCCTCAACTCCCAGCTTCTTGGCCTATCTGTGTAATAACTTTGAAGTTACTTTCCTTTTTTTTTGGTTTCATCTTGTCTGGTTTTAGTCTTATACAGCTTTATATATATATATATATATATATATATAGTATATTTTGCCTGTAATGAGAGTAGCAGACAGTCGTGCCTCGGCTGGGGCAGTCTTGTACAGCTTTTGTTATTAATTGTAGACACATTATTTCTTGCATTTGGTGTTGTGAGTGTGCATGCGTGAGCTGAGTTTCTCTACTGAAGAGAGGCAATAAGACTTTGATGAGACTTTTAGGGCTTTGTTCACAAAGTTTGTGGAAATGAAGTATTATACAGTTATTGTAGATGCTTGGATTGTATTCTAACTCACCTGTTCTTTGCTTTCAATAAAGCATTGATTCTTGCACCTCCATTCTGCCATCAGCTCTGTGCTGTTGTATCATCTGCATTTCTGTAATATCTGTTTTTTCCCCCACTATTACTTTATGTGGCATCGGTATCCAGGGAGGGTATTTATTCCTGAAGTTACAGATTTCACTTTATCCCTGTCCCCTTTGGAGACGTTGAAGCGTCAACGGACATCAACGCTGGATGGCAGCTCCCAGATGAAAGATTGAAACCTAAAGCAAATTTGCCCTGCAGTGCTTAACTGTGTTGTGAGTGACTACCAAGGCAATAACTCACAGACTTCACACATAATCGCCCGACACTTTGACATTTTAAAGCAGATCGTGTGTGCACACGAAAGACAGTCATCACCCCAGGGGGAAGCCGCATCTGTGAATAGAGAGGGAATAATTAGCAGTGGCCTGGCAGACCTGCAGAGCTGCCTCACAGTGATCTCACAGGCATCTGTGAAGAGTCGGCGGTATCTCCCGCCTTTCAGTATGAAACAGAAGTCCTGTGTTTTCTGGGGGGAATTGTTTAAGGGATGATTACAAAGATATGTACATAGTTTCAGGAGAGATCAAGGGGTCCACAACCTCATACTAACGTATTAATGGGAAATTAAGTGAGTCTTTGAATTATCACGAGTTTTTAATGAGCATAGCGTATTGTTCGCACATGGGAAAAAATTAAGATGAATATATATTTTGAGGAAAAACGTTGTATTTCCTAGTGTTGTAAAGTACAGATGATAAGGATGGCAGGATATAATCTTACAAAGATGTGATAGTGGAATAACGTGCATCTGCAACTGTGCATGAGGCGGTTGAAAATGGGGTACAAGGGACATGTTCAGAATTGGCACACATGGCAAGGAATGGGGCGAGGCTGAATGATTTTAGGGTTTTTCCCTTTTTTTCCAGAGAGTGCAAGAGTACGCTAAAGGGATGAAGGGTCAAACGTCCCTCGCTCCACTGAAATCAGAATCTGAGTCGACCATTTGACCTGCAATTATTGTTCAAGCCATCAGCCTCTGCAAAGTCCTGCTTTCAGATGGACACTCCTCTCAGGATTGACTGTAATTTTCAAATGGAGCTGGTCAAACGATGGACCCCCCCCCACCCTCACCCCCCCGTAGTGCTGAGGTTTAATCTCTTGAGAGGAAGTGGGGGCATGGGAGTCACATTATATTGATGGGAGAAGTTTTGTGTGAAGTTTGTTTAGTTTAGCAAGTTTAAAGACATGCTTTTTAGGCTGTGTGATCATGTTTGTGGTGTGTGGCTGGTTAAAGCTTACTTGCCTCTGCTTTTTTTCCCCCTTGATCCTTTGCTTGGAAGCTGCTATAAGCAATGTTTTCGACATGGTTTTTAGACAGCTATACATTCTAACAGGCTAATAGCCATCAGGGAAATTGATGCCCTAAGGAGATTAAAAAACTGATCTGCCCAAGGCTCTGTATACAGAATGTTTTCTTAGATGATTTTCAGAAAATATCAAAAGGACGAGTATCCTTGCCTGGTCATTATATTGTGTGTCCACTGCACATTGAAGTTGTACTACTATTGTGGTTAAGTCCAGCATTATGTAGCCAGAAATGCTAATATTTCCCCAAATCTTCAGTTACAGGGGTCGTTGTTTTCCACATACTGAAGTAAAATGTGAACTGTAGTGTGAATTGTGAATAAACTGTATTGTGTGTAAATTTATGAATGAATGCACAATTTGTGAATGACAGTTATTACTTTGTTATTACTGAAGTTATTACTTTGTTGTTCTAAAAATTTTTAAGCATATTTTTTGGGCTTTTTTGCCTTTATTTGGACAGAGTGACAGGAAGTAAGTCTGAGAGAGAGATGGGGTGGAAATCGGAAACCTGGGATCCATGGGCACTCAGACCCGTACATGGTACGGGTGCTGCAGCCTGCTGCGCCTCAGCACCCCCTGTTGTTCTAAAATTAACTGCCTGTGGCTTAGTGGTTTTCCTTGTAACCTTGTGACACAAGCCTCCTGCATCCCGGGGCTGTGGCCTGAGGTGCGTTCAAATTGGGCCAACAGTGGCGAACGTTCGTGGCAAATATGTTTTCTCTGAACAGTTAAATTTGAACGATTTGGTGTAAACATTCCGTTGTAACAGTAACACTTCGTCCAGCTCACGTTCAGCTCCACTGTATGTTCGTAGAGAACGACCTCCTCAAACTGTTTGCGAGTGTTCGCAAACGTCCGCCCGAGAACTCAAGGCGCAAACATTAGCAAATTTTCGCCTATGTTTTGTGAATTTGAACGGTCCTCTGGCACGGCAATATAGGTGCTGTAGAGTGTCCTGTAGCCACAGACAATGGACCTCTAGCTTTATGATCACAGGGATCTGACATTTCTGCGAGTCAGGGGGATTATAATTGATGTCCCTGCACATGGCATGTTCAGTACCCCATGAAACACATAACTTATTCATAGTGCCCATGCATGATGCACGCTAGTAAAAAAGTACATTTTGTTGTACTAATGGTACCATTACATTCACCTACAGCTAATAAAATGATCGCAGGGTTACTGCTGCCTGGGGTGACATATTACTGTGTTTACTGTTGCTCTTGTGATTTCATTTGTCTTGTATAATGTTCAGATATAGGCGACTCTTGCTTCAGCACCTTGGACAGTTCCCATTGGAATCTCATTCCCCATCAGTATTGAGTGCTCAGCACACCACTCTCACCTCCATCTCCACCTCCTCCTCCTCAGTTCTACTGTGATTGAGTGACGGCCCTTTGATTTGTTTCAATCTTTCATCTCGTCTGCATTTGTTTCCTCACCGCATGAAGAATAGCACACCAGGACCACGGACAGCTCCTGGGCTATTATGAAGAGTAGAGCTGCTCTCAGAGGGGGAGAGGTAGTGGTAGTGTCGACTCGAGGGGGGCAAATACACCACATATGACTGATTGCCGTTATATACAGATAAGTGGAATACTATTGAAAAAATAGAGCTTCATTTATGAGAAAGGGGGGAAAAAAGTATGAATATAATTTTACATCCACACCTTTCAGCCTCTGAATATTGCATGTGGAACTCTTGGTAATTCTGTCACCATCATGAAACAGATGGTTCTGTTGCAGATGTTCTGAATCTGAACTCTATCCTCTGAATAACACATGGGGTTTCCAAGGCGACGGTCCAAAAGTTAGGGATATGCTTTGTCACGGTGTGCTATTTCGTCCACTGTTTTGTTGATGATTTGTTACAGGTAGACTTGATTCATTTCTCCTGTTTTATCCGAATTGTATTCATTCTCATGAGGGTGAGAGATGACTATCTTTGCAACCTGATTTTACTGTAGTAATTGGACCCATTTTGAAACACTATCATAAAACGCTGGTTTGTGGGAATATGGCAACACTTGGTCTGAGTAGTTTAGCATTTATATTTAAGAGGGTCATTTGTGGTTGCAGAAAATAAAGTAATTATCCATAATTGAATTCCATCTGCCCTTAGCTTTTACAAATTAGAAGACTAAAGCAAGCTTGCACTTTGTCACTTCTGCTGGCAGAACAAAATCATTTTATGCATTCAGAGTGAACAAGAAATATATATTTTGTTTGGTTTTCTGCATAACAAGCACCTACAAAATTACTTGTAATTAAGGTTTATGGATATTTCATCTAGTTTTTAATGGAAAATCATCATTTATATTGGCCAAAAAATATAAAGTTGTTATATTTGTTTTTTGTTTTCCCTTTTGACTTTTTTGGATGCTTGGATTTTTGAGTGCTTGGATTTCCACTGACAATTTCGAGCCTTGGTAATAACATTGTGTTAATTAATACAAGAAGAGTCGTGATCAGTGACCGGATGGAGCAGGGCTTTATAAGGAGTGCTGCAGATGTGTATCTTATTACACCCATAGTCTCCTGTGGTTGTAGTCTCCCATAACATGCTGTGTTACTGAACGTGTAGCCCCAGACATCACACACTTGAGATGGCTTTACCATTGAAATAAGAAAATATCTTCACCTGTAACATGTCCTTCTCTCTAGTGATGTAGAGAGATATGTGTGAAGTATATAGCATATTATGCTATAATTAGCAGCACTTTGGCCTGTTGAACTACGACACTAAACTACACTCTACATGTTCATGGTCATAGGCTTTGTCCTGAGATGGCAATTACATTAGAATTTTGATTTTACTTCTGTGTCTTCACATCACTTCAAGGGACTATATGATGTGTAATGTGATCAACACAACAATTTGCCATTAGTTTGAATGCAATTTGCTGCTAACCCCATTACAAACAGGTATCAGGATGTGGAATCGGATTGGAATCTATTGGATTGTGTTTGAAGCGGAAAGAGCAGCATTGTGACGTTTCGTATGGCAAAACTTCATGCTACAGAGATGTGATAGGGAAAACGCAACATTACTAACATAAGAGAGACTTGATCTTTGTAAATTCACTTCACGTATCTCCATTGCCATGTTCAAAGACGCAATGTGTAGGTCAGCGAGTCATAAAATAGTGTATTAATTCACAAAAGCAGATGAGAATTGTAAATCATGACTCAGGAGTAATTAAAAGTATTATTCCCCGTCCATGCATAAAAAGTGAACATCTGTTCAGCACAATGCATTGTTTTGGATGTTGTTCTGGGACAAAATTGCTTAAAAATGTAATTGAAAACCTGATGTGTTGAATAATCTCAGTTGATCTCTTTCCCTGTGGAAAAAACCCAGCCACTCTTGTTTTTCTTGCCTTGAAGAGTTTTATACTGATTTAAATGATCAGTTGAACATCAGAAGCAGCCTTTCATTTTCATAAACCACTTTACGGCATGACATCTGTCACTGAGGGAGATGATTGGTTCCTTTCTCAGATATTCTGTATTCTAGATTAGGTACACCTGACATCTTTAGATTTTGCAGGCAGTGGCTGTATTTAAGACAGTATATTAAGTTACAGTTTAATTAGTAGGACCACTCTACTAAATTATTCTTGTATTTACAACAAGGGGCTTAGACAATTTGATGGCTACATGCAGTTGGTTTCCTGTATACACCGGCTCAAATGGATTTAATGTAATCCCACTCCCTGAACAGATGGACTGGTAGCATTCCCTTCCTTAATACAGACCCAAGGGCTGTATCAGTACCCCCCCCCCCCCCCATATTAGCATTTATGTTTTAGCCTACTATTAATGTGTAATTGGATGTCTTTCCTGAGATTCAGTATATCCTGAGATTCAGTATAACGTTCAGCATAAAGCTCTAGTCAAAAATGTAGTCTTGTTGTGTTCTTGGTGGTGTTATTTTATTTTCTCTCTCGGATCTCCAAACCATCTGAGCTGTTCTTTCGACTTTTATGACCTTGCCAAGAAATCGCTTGCCGGTGAACAACTGATCATATTTCCTCCACGCTCGTGCGTCTTTGGCGCCACAACGCCACTGATCCTCCGTCAGCGTAGACAGACCTTGCGTTTTTCTGTCCACCCGTTGTAATGAGATTACCCCCTTTCACGTTAGGTGTACATGCGCGGAATTAAGCGTCCTTTGCTTTCTGAACATCGACTTCTGTCCTGGGGATTGTATGGACCCTGGAACGTGGCGTACGTTTCATTTGGTAAATACTACGAGAAATTCAGAACGACTGAAGTTGCAGCAAGCGGTTAGTTATAAGCTTTCCTTGCACGCCCGAGAGCGCGAACATTCTCTGGTAGAGGGCGGCAGAGCTCTCCATAGTCTTGGTCGGATTCCTGGGACTGCGCCTTGTATGAACAGTTTTTACTGTCTATCTGGAAACGGATTTGCATGGCTTTGGAAATAACATGGTAAGATGTCTCTTTTGCATAAATTTTACAGAACAGTAGCATGTTGGACAAAGTTGGGCTGAATTCAGCCCTCTGCGCTCCGAAGAGAGTGAAGGGGTACTGGCTGAATTGGATCATTGTACACTGGGAGGTTGTCACTATTCTTGTTTAGTGTATGACAGTCTAATGGCACGACTTTCCTTTGCTGTTTTCGTTTAATTCTATTCACATGTGGATATTCCGTATCCCATTTTAACACATACAGAGTGATTTCACGATTGTGAGAAAAGTGGATTGATTGGACGTATCGGCTATGTCCGAATACCTCGCAGTGCTTTTTCGTTCTTTTTTAGAATTCGTTGATAATATCCGTTGTAAAAGGAATGAAGTAGCCTAGATAAAACGACATTTTCTATCACGTTTGAAAACATATGCCTAATGATGCCAAAGCAAACAATTTGATGAACGAAGGATTATGCACTGGCTCATCCAATTACTGTGGACAATCTGTTGCCTCATGGATTGATCATCCCTTAAATGAAAGTAGTGAAACCGCTAATTCCAGTTTTCAAGCTGTTGAATTTTTTTTGTATTATTCGTCCCGAAGAGTTTTCTTTCAGCATCTATATGAACATTCAGTACAATGCAATGTAATGCCATTGGATACGCTCCAGTATTGTAGCAAAACTGGTCAGTCGCAGTTGCGCTATGTTCATCTCCTGAAAATATTGGCCGGTGTAGCTGCTATGGTCAGAGTGAGTTCCACATGTAATACATCACCAGTGTGGTTTAGCTATGGGAAAGACAGTTATATTGTTAGCTCAGATGCTGATTGTGCATCCTGTTATAGACTTAACTAGTTTGCTTCCCACGTTCTACTTATGTTAAGTTATCATCAGTGTGGTATTTAATTCATTGGTAGTGGCTAATTGGTCATCTCAGACTCAGTCGCGGTCAGCCATCAGTATCAAGCTACATTGTGTCGAATCCTACCATATGTCCTCCTACATAGTGTATTTTTCTATTCACCCTGTTAGAGTGGCCATTTAGTGGCATATAAAAACAAGTGCTGAGTAGGTAGGCAACACGTGAGACGTCTGAGTTCCCGTCATGGTTCTGCAGGTCTTTAATTCCCAGCGTTCAAGCCTCTCTAATTCCCTCGGCAACTGTCTCCGCTAGAGGAATGAGGTCACCAGTGGCACTGCGGCCTCTGGTCTTTTGGCGAAGATACCCCGTGTTTACCCTTCCAAATGTTTACACAGATTACCCTGTGTGCCCCGGAGGTCACGATGAGTCAGGACCCCCGTGCCCCCAGGCAGGTCTAACACACAACGCGCTTTTGTTTGTTTGGCTGTGAAGTTCTTTACATCTTAGACTTCTTTTTGCTCAACCTCTCAGCCAAAGCCCGCTCACAGACGAAAAACCTATTGATACACACCTGCCAGTTCCCTCTCTGCTAGTGCTGCCGCGATTAGTCGACTTAGTCGACCTAATCGACCATGAAAATTAGTGAAAGATTAGTCTTTAGAAAATTAGTCGTTTAGTGGCAGTTCCCTCCCTGCCTCGAACCCTTGTGGCGGGTGGGTGTGAAACAGCAAGTGAACAGGAAACATATTCAGGTTACTTAAGGAGCTTATACCTTAAGAAAACTTAATCATATGAGTGTGTGTGTGTGTATGTGTGTGTGCCTGTGTGTGTGTGTGTGTGTGTGTGTGGTGTGTTTTTAGTATGTGTGGTTGATTTGCCTCTCCAGATAAGGAGATGAGAGAAGATGCAGTGTGGTTCGTTAACACTCCCCAAACTGCTGAAATGAGCATTTCATTATGTCATGCCACATCCAATATAACAGTGCATGGCTGGATAGATTTCATAGACTGCGGCATGCACCTGTCAGCAATGATGGAACATTTGCCATATTGCCAGCATATCATTTGGCTGTTTGCTGGTCATCATCACTGGCTGTAGATAGCTTCTCGTCAGTCTTTGTCTCTAAATGAGAAATGGCCTGTGTGATGAGACTCCACCTGTTTTTATTGTGATATTGCTTGTAAATGTACCCCTTAGCTAACACACCTGCTGATTGGTAATGGTTTGATAGTATCATCTTTACAAAGAGTGTCTCCTCCAAAAGCTACCTTTTGTCACTAACACAGTTCTGAGCTGAAATGGTCTGGTGTTGCTCAGAGACAAAATGATGCAAAAAAGAAATGTAGACAGTAATGAAATACTGCGTGGATGAAACAGATAAAGAAAAGAACAAGTTAATAGATGCCAGGAGGGGAAAAAAACAGAAAAGGACAAGACAAAAGACAAAAGAGGGGGGATCCAATAATCCTGTCGTTTGAAATGAGTGACATTTTCATGGCTGACCTGTCAAGCTGGGGCCACAGCAATCTTGCGCGGGCCGGTTCTGACTGAGGGGCCTGACCTGTCTGACTGGACCTGGCCCTTACAAGAGAGAGGACCCGTGGTTGGTGATGCAGCTTTGTGCTTCTGGCCAGGTCACTGTCACTGCTGTGCAGGATGTGTAGCGCCTTGGGCCTTGGGCTTTTGAGAATCCATCACAGACTCGACCTTCGTTATATTTATGTAACAGTTATTCGTTTTGAAGACTCTTTTGTCCAAGGGAACTTGCCGTGCAAATGCAGCTAGATATTTAATCAGTTCTGAAGCACACAAAGCCTTGAAAGTTCTCTGAGGAACGACATACGTACACTCACTGAACCATTCCATGGCTTGACTTAAGTGTTTACCTGGTCATGGTGTCACATACAAAATGCCACGAATGAATGTTACAGTGTGTTCCCTGCAACATGTTTGGCTGAGACGTATTGAATCAAGCGTGTATACTTATAATAATCACAGTTGGGGCTTATGCTAGTGTAAACAGTTCCACACCAAAGGGAAAAAAAGAGTTCCTGCTGAGCAGAGTTCTCTGCCTTGCCCTCAGCCTGACAACACACGGCTGTTCCTGTGTCCATGGAGATAATATGGCTGGATATTAGCCAACTAAATCTGTATTAGCTGGCTGCCTTGTGCGTTAATGCTCTGTTTGTACTCAAAGAGTTCGAAAGGGGGCTAGGCTTAATGTAAGAGGCATAGTAGTGGCTTAGAATAGGGCAAAGTTAAGGTTCAAGCTTATTTTGACGTAACAGTTGCAATATTACCTTGTCTCAAGGTCGGAGGAAGCCGTGGGGTGAGGGAGAGTGTTGTCAAGGATATTTTGAGTGATCCGGTGAGGGTCGTGTTAAGCTTGTCAGCTCGGTCAGTTTCTCACATACAGTGTAAACTGGCCATAGCTCTCCTTATTGAGCCTTGAGTTGTGCTGTTGTCATGATTGAATAGAGTTGTAAGCAGTATTTTCTGTTTCAACTGTCACGTTCAACTGTAACGTTATCACTAGCCTGTAGGAATTTGTTATCAGTGGAATAGATGCTATAGTTTTGCTTTGTTTTGTTTTCACCAAAGAGTAAATATCCCCTTTTTCCTGCATGCAGTTTTAGTTTTAGTTTTTACTCAAGATATTTTGGGCCATTTGACTAAGCTCAATATCAGCAGGTATATGCATGACCTTTCTGAGGTAATGCAAAGCAGTCACACACTTATGTTTAAGATTATTCGGGCGCACTTAGATCAGCATATGAGTTATGAATCTTATTTACTCAGCCATTTGTGGCTTACATTAGTGAGGTTCTCATTTTCTAAAGAAAGCTCAGCCTACTTTCTCATCTATGGTGAAAGTGGAGGTTATAAGATTTACTTTCCTGGCTCCACCAGGGCACTTTCTTACCTGTAGGAAATGCAAGTACTGTCATCTCAGGTCTGAGAATCCTCTTTGGGACATGAAGGTCAAACTGCATTGGAAGTAACAGGCGTTTTCATAGTTCGGCCATTTTGTGACATTTTATAATGTGTGACACCACTTTCCCCGCTGCCCTCCCCCAGGTTCAACAAATTTGCTGTTTAAGAAAAATGCCTTGAGAACACCTAAGGTTAAATTTAAGTAAAGAGCAGCAAGTGGCTGGCTATGAATCATTGGAGTGTTATTTTTTTTTACTTTAAGAAGTTAACCCAGGGACGCTCGAACAGTTTTGTGAGCATCTCTGCTTCTTCGGTATGATACACAGTGAAGCACTTTCATGAGGACATTCATCTTGAGAAATCTGGATGATTGAATGGGTAATAGGGCTGCACGATATATCTAAAATCTATCGTTATCGCGATATCAACGCTTGCGATGGACATACCGCAAAGATTACTTAAAGGAACCGTATGTAAGAAAAATATTTCAATTAATCATAAAATGGCCCTGATATGTCACTAGACATTAAGAAATCATGTTCATTTCAAATACTTATATCACTGACAACAGTAGTCCAGCCAGGATATTGTCATTTAAAAAGTGAAGTTGCAGCCCTCAACTGTTGTTGATGTTGTGTTTTGTCATGTCATGTTGTGTTTTGGCCTGATGCGCCACCCTCCAGCTATCTACTAATCACGAAGTCAGTAGTGTTTCGCCATCTGCGTGCAACCTCGAGTCAGGGGGGAGGGGGAGGTGATACACCACTCCAGTATTTTGAAAGTGATTGCAGTACCAGTTTTGGCCACAATCTTACATATGGTTACTTTAATTTTCGATAAATTTTGATACATTTTCTGTGCCGTGCGCATTCCATGGCCTACAGTCTATGATGTATTCACATTCTGAATGTCAACATATTTTACCAAACCGATGCTGTCATGCAGCCCTAGAAGCCCGTCCCCTACCAGTTTAGGTGTGTGGTGTTTTAGGTGTTGAGGCAGGAGCTAAGTCGTGATGGCTGAAGATAGTGAGTCAAGCGAGGTAGGTTACACTTATGTGAAGAGGAATTGGTGACTAAAGGAAAAGCACGTCTGTTATATGGAAATATTTTGGTTTTATAAAGGACGACGTATTACAAACAGAGCGCCAAATGCGTCCTTCTCCACTGTGTTAAAATAAACAATTTATTTTGTTGTTGTTATAGGATCAGAAGATAGCCTATCTATCTTTCACTGTAAGGCTTGTATTTCATGATTTGCATTTAGCAAAAGCCCCAGACAGCAGCAGAGAGGTAATCAGGATTCGTTATTTGTAAAAGTTGTTTAGCCTACTTCGTTAGCCTGGACTGCGATCGCAGCCACTTACTTTCACTTTCCGCTGCCCTCGTAGTCGGCATGCCGGTAGCCTAATAACGTGGGATGCGCAGCGTATGAGGTTAGACTGGGCTACTTAAGATTTTAGATGAGTGACCGCCGCGATATAGCTTAAGTAGGCCTAGCTTTTTTTCTAGGCCCAGCGAAGGCTGGCAATGTGGAATATTCCGCTGGTTGCACAAGTATTCAGATTGGCTGCTATCCGTCTTTTACGAGGATTTTCTTGGAGCACATCTTCCACACAACTTCGATAGCTTAGTCAGTAGGTATCTTAGCTGTCCACTTTCATCAGGCCATATAAAGCCTAGGCTACATATTATACTGCTCAAAAAAATTAAAGGAACACTTACAGTTTTTCACAATTGTTAAAACCCATTTTTTGAAACCTTCCACCCTTCTCTCCATTCTCAAACTACATTCACAGAATGTCTGACAGTTCTTGCAAAATAAAACACTCGCCTTAAAAGTTTTTCTTATGCTCAGAACCAAACAGTGTCAGAGCACCAATCCAGTGTATGATTGAAGTGTCCCCTTAATTTTTTTGAGCAGTATATTTATATTGTTTATGTAGAAAATTATACATTTATTTCTGTAATTATACATTTACCCCCCCCCCCCCCAACCCTACAGTCTATGTTAGCAGCAAGTAGAACAGAGAAAAACATTAAATATTTAAATATCGCAAGTTATTCGTTATCGCAGTACTCAATAATGTTATCACATATCGCATGTTTTCCTAATATCGTGCAGCCCTAATGGGTAATTATTAATTCTCATCTTTTGTCACCCTCTTTGGTATGGTTTTTGAATTCTGCAGAATTTTTTATTTATTCATTCATTTATTTATTTATTTTTAGGATCCAGAGAGATTATTCCCATAGACTAATAGTATCTTTGAACCTTATTTGCTCATATGTTAGTTTAGTTTGTGTCATACTATTCAGAAATTTGCCTTGTGTCTGGTTTTCGCACACTTTATCTGTCTGGACTGTTTTTTTAAGAGGACACACTCCACATTGCCATATTTCAGATATACTGTACACATGAAAGGTGTTAAATTCCTTGTGCTGTAGGTAGGGGATTTCCCACAGTGGCCAATAAGCAACCCAGGCAGCCTAGCAGACTTAACATGACACATGATGCCGGATGCAATGACAATGCACATTTGGCTGGCGTCACAAACGCACCACGTGTTGTACCCAGGATATGTAATGGCCCTCCCACAAGCACTGCCAGTAGCCTGAATGCCCTAACCTGACTCTCGCCAGATGAATTTCGTTCCGCCTAGCTCCACTCATCCATCTGGGATCAATCCATTGAAGTGTTGCTTCAGAAGGCTGGGCCTAATGCTTGCATATGATTGGATAAGCCACTTGTCCGTCATCTATTGACGTGCTACTTCAACCACTCACATCGAAGCCAACCTGTGACGCTGATAACAGTCTCACAGTCGCTTCTACGCTATGTCACATCTATAAAACTCCCGCCCTGCGTCCTGATTGGCTCTACCATAAAATCTGGTGCAGAAATCACTCTCAACTGAAGAGGTCCCAGATGGATGTGAGTGAAGCTAGGCGGAGCTAAGCGGAACAAAATTCATCTGGCGAGAGTCAGGTTATGAATGCCCAGCTAAAGAACCAAACCAAAGCAACAATGCTCCTATTTCATGTTCACCATAGACGTGCCATATTCTCCCTATGTAACATGAATGTTGATTTGTATTGTGTTATCCAAAGCTATTTGAAATATGCAACTTTATTCTAAGTCTTCTATATAAAGCATATTCCTGTTATTTCTGTAGTCATGCAGATGACTCAATTGCTTATTCATACAGAGCATGTAAAGCTGAAGTTTCATACCCCTAAGCCAGGGGTGGGCAACTAATTTCCCCAAGGGGCCACATGACAAACTGGGACTGTTGAGGAGGGCCGGACTCAAAATACCGAACTCAAGTCTGAACTCAATTCTGTTCAATTCTATTCTGTTCTTGTATAACATTAAGTAAATCATATGGTTTTGTTTACTAGTCGTAAGAACAGATGAAAATGTGAGGGAGACAAAGGAAAAACAGCAATAGGCCTATTTAATCTATGTCCAGTATTTAATCCTCATTCCTCAAAATGATTTTTTGACATTGACTTTTTTTTCAGTTTTCAAAGACTGATATAAAAAAGTACTACAATATCTATATAATTAGGCTAGGTCATGAAAATGTGAAGGAGTCAGTACAACCGATAGGCCGTGCCACCATTTCATCAACACTCAGCAATATTTCATCATTAAATCATTACCATCATTAAATTAACTCTATGCAGAATTAGACTACGAAAATGTGGAGCAGACAAGAGTAGGCTGTCATTAGTTAATCAACATGCACAAAGAAAACTATTTTAAAAATGTAGGCTATGTTTTTGCTTTAACTTTATGCACATAACTGTGATTGGTGAACTCGCTCTGTGTGTTGAGCCGGCTGCTTCAAGCAGTAGTTGTTCGTTCTAACAACCTTTGCGGTGGTGAGCGACGCAGACATAAGAGACACAAAACTTTGAAAGGTTTACGCCGACGTAAAGGCAACTGCATTGTGTCGACGCAGAAGCATTTTTCTATTCACCAGCACATCAGTGAGGGTGTTTACGTCGCCGCATCCACGCACAAATGTATGGGCGTACAAATAGCAGTCGCTTTCAAAATAAAAACAACAATATTGATTTGCGTGCATTATCTCTATGCTAGGCTCTTGACTATTGTTCTTTAACGTACCTTACGCGGGCCGGTCAGGGAAAGCCCACGGGCCGGATGTGGCCCGCGGGCCGTATGTTGCCCATGTATGCCCTAAGCAGTTTATGACAACAGTGTGGAAATGCTCTGTGTCTCAGTAACGGTCCCATTAGTGTTTATTAACTTCACAGAGAATATAAACGCCATAGATGTTTTCCAGTCTTTCATCAACTCAGGTAGATGTTGCGTGTGTGGCAGTGTATACCAGTCAGGCATATACTATATGTGTGTCTCATTCAATAAGAAAGAATGTGTGAGTGACATATCCTTGCATATTGATGGATGGATTGATGGATACATGGGTTATGGATGTGCACTTTATACTTACTGTATGCCTAGCATGGACATCTGTAAATATAAAAAATTTTGTCTCTTAAATGGGAACAAACACATATTTAACACACATGATAAAATGCTTTGACAGCATTATTAAGTGCAACTGGAAATGTCATCAGATGACTCAGTTGCAAATAAACATCTGAACCAACATTGCCATTTCAAACTTTATATTAGTTTAGCTTTGCTAAGTATACTTTCCCAGACGTGATGCACTTTTAAAATAGGCACTTCAATTTCTATCCCTGTAGGAGAGCATAATATGTTGGCTTCAAATTACTGCTGCACAAAGGGTTGAGTGTGATTCAAAATGGAGTTGTACTAAATTAATATCTTTTAAAAAAAAAAAAGCAGAAACAGAAATGGTTCTTCCCAGATTCCTGCAGGGCTTGTCTGTGTTTTTAGTCAGAACAGGACTGCTGTTTTATGCTCTTTTAAGCTCTATATGCATACTTACCAGTTTGCAATGACTGTGAGTTAATAGCAACAGTTTGTTTCTAAATAGTAACAATACTATTAGCAGCAATAGTAGCATACTAGTGTAAAAGCAGTTTCATTCTCTAATGTGAGAAATGACCAAGAGGCCTTCAAGTTAAGCTAAAATGGAACCTCAAAACTTTACTGTGAAGTTTTTCAACGCTAGTCTTAAGGCCTTTGCAATAAAATTCCGTCATTTTGCATGCATTCTTTCCCCTGGTCCATCAAATACAGAATGCTGTCATGAGAACGTTCATTCACTGACACTATAAAATGTGAAAAATGCAGGAAATTAAACCAGTTCCGAAAAAAAAAACCCTTTGTGTTCAAACAGTACTGGCACAACACAAGGTCGTATTTTTGTTTTTCAGCCGTCAGACAATTTTTGCTCTGAATAACAGACTCCGTGTGTGTAAGGCCTATACTCTGCTGTTTGTTTCGCGTGTTGAAGTGTCTTGCATGAGGACACTGACATCTCCTCTTGACGTTTGTATGTAGTGTGAGTGATGACCTGGCACCATATGTTCCATTCTTCAGGTGCCCATCTGCTACTGCTGATGGCCAGAGGCCACCTCTCAGCCCTCTTTGGCCACGCTGTGTGCCTCATGGCTGAGAAAATAACAACCGAGTGCTTGTTAGCTTACCTCCAGGGAGGCATTTCAAGTGACAATTTAGTGACAGACCTGAGTAGGTTAACTCATAGTAACCGGTAAACCTCTTTACCCAGGTTTGTCTCCCATGTTCAACTACAGACTTGAAATTACACACATACTGTATATATGTATGCATTTAGCTGACTCTTTTATCCAAAGGGACTTACAGGGACCACTGTCCCTGGAGCACCTGGGGGGGGTTAAGTGCCTTGCTCAAGGCCATGATGGTGGCACCTGGGAAATACCACCCAGGACACTGACAGGGGAATTCTGAACAGGACTATTAGCCTACATGCTGCTCTCAAATAGAGTGCAGACTTATTAGCCTTGATTATCTTGGGTCTGGTCTAGTTAATCTGCTTCCAGTACGGCGTGGAAGTATAGGGGACATTGAATTAGATCTTTGATATTAGAAAGGTTTTATGGTGATGTGTTATCTTATTGCCGGGTGGGCTATATAGCCATTTGAATTGGTACCTCAAGTAGATGAGCTCAACATATTGGAAACATGAATGCGTCTATTGATAGAGACAGTTTTTTGTAGATAGCGATGCGGTTATTTACCACAGCATGTGTTAGCCTTGTACGGCCCTATACTATCTCATAAGAATATGCAAAACACTTTTTCAGTGTTTGTGTGGTGTAAAGACTCCAGCTGGCGCTTTTGGTATCACTCCTTTGCGGCCATAGAGACAGCCATATGGGCAATGCTCTCGCATCGCTTATGATATGTAGTAGACATCCAATCTAAATGAAAAAGCAACCGTGTCTGGGCCTGCTTCTGTGGTCCAGAATAAACATCATTCATATCCACTGCCATGAAGCATAGTGTATGGAACAAACATTGGATCTTTGTTGACAAAAATAAAACTCACAACAGAATGAAACAAAAACAAAAATATGAGCAAAAAACCCCCACTTTATTTGGCCTCTGTTGAATGTCACATGCTGGCCAGTGTGGTTAACAGCGAATGCACTTTGTCGTCTGTTTCAGCCAAGGATCGCAGCCGACAGATTAGTTATAAGATTTATTTTTTTCTTCACCGTCAGGTTCAGTTGATTACCATCAGGCGTAATCAATCTCTGCTAGCTCCTGTTTCAGTGCGTGGCATTTTGCGATGTGCTTCATTATTTCAGACTGGATTGTTTTACATTCTAATGGCACCCCCCCCCCACACACACACACACACTCCTTCTCTCGTTCCACGGCCGTCGAAATTGCCACTGACTAAAATGGATTAGGTGAGTTAGCAGGTTCATTGTGGCCCATTATCGAGCGGGTGTTTGTGTCACACTGTGCCCTCAGCTGGTCCTTACACACAGGATGATGGTGGCTCATTGTGTGTTTTGTGTTATTAAATTATTTAATTCATTTTCACCTTTTTATGTTTTCCTCTCTCTCTCCTGTCTTTGTCTTTGATAAGTACCCGCTGAAATCAATGTTGTTGAGCAAATGGTTTTAGGCGATGCAGGTGTGTGTAAGTGTGGTGCCTGAGGATTGACATCAGGCCAATAGGTTTATGTCTGTTGGTATGACATTATTTATCCCCGTGGATCAAGGTGGAATGGGTTCTCAACTATGTATGTTTGGTGCTTACTTGAACAAACATTTCGCCATACAGCTAGGCAAGAATGTTCTGGAAATATAGTGTTTTTGTGTCATAATGTCGTCTGGTTGAGCCAGAAGAGCTACTGCATCATTCTGCTCTATGAATTCTTTTCATGGGAAAACCATCCCATAACACAGTGTATTGGTTTCCCTGTAAAGATAGCTGCCATTATCTTCTGACACAGGGTGTATGAGTGTATGAAGCACAGTGGAGTGGAGTCCAACTGTGAATATCAGCGACTTTGCATTAGGGGTGTGCCTATTCGTCCATATGGTAAGAATTTGTCATTTTGTGTTATTAATTCATTAAATAGCTGCTCATATGTTTAGTGTTTACATACGTGCCGCAAGGGTGGCAGCTCACACGCACAATGAGAACAAGAATGGTAGAAGGTTCAAAGTTCAAACTACAGATGAGTAAGAATAGTTCAACACTGATGATGGCCAAGATTAAGATAGATTGTTTTGTGTTTGCACGGCACTCAATACATCAAGCTGAGGTAACTTGTGGCCAAGGAGGCAGTGGTAAAGGGGACATTATGTTTCATAATGTTACTTATAACGTTATGGCAAAAAAACGTATTGAGACAGTTTTAAGTTGCAGTGTTTCTCATACATTGACTTATTTGTGACTTATTTATGACTTAAATCTGGTTAGCATCATAACCACGCTGTACTAATTTGTTAAAAACTGTTCCATTCAAGTTAATTCTGCAAACCAACCACCACAAATGGAATTCAATTCTGTGGGAAACACTGAGTTGGTATCCCACTCTCCTTTGCATACTTCTGTGACTTCTTTGGTTATTGTGTATAATGTTTCTATGATTTCCCTCATCTTGTATGATTTTTTGAAGGAACTGATGTTCATCTGTCTCTTCCCTCTGATGTTGCACTGCAGGCTTTTCACACCTAGCCTTGCAACATGTATTGGCATTTTATCTGAGGATCAAAGCCAAAGCCATGTATCAGGTTAGCAGTTACAAGGCCTTTACACACAGACATACATGCACACACATACACGCACACACATACACGTGCAGGAACACACACACACAGACACACACACACACATACAAACACACATATACACACACTCACGCGCACGCGCGCGCACACACACACACACACACACACACACACACACACACACACACACACACACACACACACATAGAGGAAGAGAGAGCGGCTTCTTTGTAAAAGAATGGCTTTAGAAACCCTGAGGAGATCCCAGCATGCAACAGTTCTGTTCTTGTTCTGTTGTCTCCGCCTCGCCTACTTGTGAGAGTGAGGGTGAAGTGGGGAGCTCAGCCACAGAGCCATTAGTTTATTAAAGGAGCCTGTCGGAGACTCTGACTCTCGACTCCGCAGCCTAGTCCAGTTCGCATGTCATCATCCCACCCTGTCCCTCACTGTCAGCATGTGACAGGCTACTTGTGTGGAAAGGCTCCATGTGTGTGACTCTGTGTCCATAGACATTTTGCTGCCCGCATCAGTTTGTAGTGTAAAGTAGTGTAGTGTAAAGCTTTACCTTGATTTGAAAAGTGATTATAGTGGTCTGTTTGATCCCTCATGTCTGTCATAGGATTGACTTTATAATGTCACAGGCAGACATGCTGTGGCAGATACCTTGTCCAGTCAGTGTTCATCGTGACATTTTATGTCCTATGATAACATACTGTAATGTCCAGTTACTTGTACTGGTAATGTGACGTTGCATGTCATAACAGCTCATGAAGAATTGTAATAAGATGTCATAGCATCAGCGATTATGAACGCTCATAACAGTTAAAAATAGTGGTAACATGGCAGTATTATAAAACAAGAAATCATTTGTTGTGAAAAGGCCCATTCACACCAAGAACGATAACTATAACAATAACTGCAAAAAAGTATCTTTCTAGCTAATATGAATGATGTCCACACAAACTATAACAATAACGACGTGAAGAACTATCGTTGGGGAGCACTTTCAGAGCGATTTTGGGAACGATAAAAAGCTGACCGCCAGTCAGAATCCATCAAATTTTAGCCATCACATTCATTAACTCGAGGAGAGACTTTCATTATCATTGGTCAGTGAGGACGCTTTATTGTTATATTTATAGTTGTCTTTATAGTTAAAGGGTGTGGTATTCTCCATTATGTATTCTTGACATGTTGGCATGAGCTTTATGGCAGTGTATGACCCTGGGTTTGAGTGTTCATTTTTGATCCTCTGATTGGTCCAACATAAGGAGAAGTGGGCTTGGGGTGACTTTAAAAAATGATATGCACGCATCTGTAGTACAGAGAAGCACAAAATTGCATTTGTCTCTCCAACACATTCATGGTTTCTTGAAGAACAAAGACCGTTCATAATGATCACTGGGGTTGGCAAGTTGGAGCGCTCATCACTGGAGAGTGAGGGGCCTTTTGATGTAATGGCAGACTGTTGGCTTGAAAGCATATGTCACTATCTCTCTTCTTCTCTCCATGTGCCTGATTCCTTCCCCTTTTTTCTGCCCACTGTGGGGAAAAAAGAGAGAGAGAAGAGAAGAGAATAGAAAATGGCTTTCAACTGAAATCTCATCCGGTTGAAATTGCGCTTCTCTCTTGTGGTTGGGATGGCCCTCACAAATTGTTGTTGTTGTGTCAGATAACATGAGACTGTTCGAAAGCGCATCTGTCTTTGTTGCAGCTTTCAAATGAAGCATTTGTCCAGATAAGGAATGGCTGTGTAGAATGAACCAATAATTTCTTAGACACCTCTTTGCGCAAAGTTAGAACAGAACCATGCAGAACCATGTGATTAAAGGAAGACCATTTTGGCAATGCATTCCTCTTAAACGCAACATTTTATTCCTCGGCAGGCAGCCACCAATACATTAGAGCATTTGTGCCAGTGTCATGATAGTAATGTTAGTTTTAATATAGCTTATAATATCCTGTAAATGGCTTTGGGCTTTGGGGACGGGAAGGTGTATGCCACTATTTAGGTTCAGCAGCAATAGAGTTGAGTGGGTGAATATAGAAGATGGTTTGTTTCCCTTTATTGTTTAACAGTGGCGGCACAAGTACCTGAACTGTAGGCTACGGTATATTAAAACATAGATCTATTCTTGTGTAACCACAGAGCATGTGAAATGTGCTGTTGTGATATACTCTGTTATTATACGGCTCTTCACAATGCTAGTAGAACGCTCCATTGACTTGAATGGGATTTCCCAACGTTCTACGGTAAAATTAATTCATGTAATTACCGCTGCAAACATATAATTACCGCTGTCAATGGCAACTGGTTTTGTACTGCTGATCATATCACTCCGCAAGTATTCCGGTCACTTCTTGCATTGGAACTTCATTCAAAAGTGAAAGACGGTTGATCAGCTGAGTTCTAAAGAATGTTTGATTCAAGTTCAGCGTGTGTTGCGAATTATTTGTTTCTCAGCAAAAGCTACGACGAAACGGTAACAAATAAGTGTAAAGAGACATATCGTGGAGTTTATTTTTTCGTTTTGGCAGGTAGCCGTATAATAAGCGGGATAATGTATAGAACGCCGGTCATTATGGGAAAATAAGTCCCTTCAGGGCGAAACAAGACCCCTCGAGACCGCGCGTCGGGGTCCGGTTCGCCCTGTCGGGACTTATTTTCCCCATAATGACCGGCGTTCTATACATTATCCCTTACATATTAAATATCTGCAATAGCATGGTTCTACTAGTAGCAAACTTGATGGCGATGATGGTGGCTATAACATGAACCCCATTCGTCACCCCTAAATGACCCACTAAGAGGGCCAGATGGGGTATCACACTAGAGGTCTGTGCTGGGTGGATTTTTCAGTCCTGCCCATTCCTGCAACAACCTATCCTGCTCCTTAAAGGAAAATTCCGTTTTTTAGCACTTTAAGGCCTATTTGTGGTTTGATTTGGATGAACTAGAGTGGTGGACACCGAAATTTTCACGATTGGTCCTGTCTCGACTTTTCTGACTCGTTTTGAATCGCCTTTGACTGCTCAGGGTGTCTGCCAACAGGCATACTGTAGTAGGCTACTCAAACATGTCCTAAAACAACCCTTAACGTTCGTTTTCAAAACTGTGCAACTCACCGAGTGGTTCGTGGAGTTCGTTGACTATTAAAAGCAAATATATATCGGCGCAATGTATGATTTCCAGCCGTCTTATTTGCTAGGCCTATTGTGGAACTATTTATTCAGACACCTCACAACCGTGTATAAACTTCCGCTCAATATTTGAACCTGAAGCATAGACGGTGGCGCATTAATATCAACATGCAATGAGTTTTCCAACAGAAATCAATGGGATTTTACAAAATGGCAAATAAAACACGACAGAAACTGTATTTCGCTACGGTACTTGTTTTGGAACCACTAACCACTCGTGAGTTGCACAGTTTTGAAAACGAACGTTAAGGGTTGTTTTAGGACATGTTTGAGTAGCCTACAGTATGCCTGTTGGCAGCCACCCTGAGCAGTCAAAGGCGATTCAAAACGAGTCAGAAAGGTCGAGACAGGACCAATCATCAAAATTTCGGTGTCCACCACTCTAGTTCATCCAAAACAAACCAGAAAAGGGACTCAAAGTGCTAAATACCGGAATTTTCCTTTAATGTCCACTCCAAACTGCACATACCTGCCTCTTTCACGTTTTTTCCTGTAACTGCCTGGACTTATTTGTGCCTGTTTAGTTTGAAACATGGGCTATTTCTTGCTGCTCTCATGCATTCGCCGTATGAACAACATTCTACAGTTTTAAGAACAAAAATCAACCTTTAGTTTGTTTTACATTTTCTTCTTGTGGGAGTCAAATGAGTCATGTCTCTCTCCCGCTCCCTCTCATGCATCAGCGTCATCAGCGTCCTCCTGCAATGACACACGCAGTTCCGCCCGCATAATTAGCCCAGTGCCATTCTGTCTTTTTGCGTTGGTGCCATTGGGACGAACCCATGATGATCCTGCAGTAATGCAGACCTATATACAGTACACCTATACAGTACAGTATATAATGCATGGGAGGAAGTTGTGTGTGTGTGTGTGTGTGTGTGTGTGTGTGTGTGTGTGTGTGTGTATGAGATCAGTCCTCAGGTGCCTCCTGGCAGGTGCGGAGGAGCCAGGTGAAGAAGAGAGGACTAATTATTGGGTGGAGCCGCTAACATACACACACACACACACACACACACACACACACACTGACTGTACACACACACACAGAAATGAGTCAGAAATTAGTAGAGGTGGAGGCTCCTTTTAGGAGTCTCTCATTAGTGACCGGAGAACTTTCTAGCAATCATTAGCCCCAAGCAGCTGCATTAGATTTACATCGTCTCAGTGATGTGGCAGGCTTTGATCTGATCCTTAGCTAACATCACGTGTCTGGGGAGTGGTTAGCGCATCTAGTCTTCTCAGGGCCATTTATGTTACCGTATAGATGATTTAGGTCTACTTAGATGAAATTTTATTTTGTAGCCCTGAAAGCAGTTTTTGGCAGTGTACAGTTTGTTGCATTTTGAACTTGTGCAAAGAAAAGGTTTGTTGACCCCTAAGCCTCGTCCAAGACATCAAAGTTGAGACTTCGCCAACTGCAGCATGCCGTATCTTCTTCACGTGGAAAATGCTATCAGGCTCTCTGGGGACTTCAAAGGCAGAGGTTACGTCTGCAGAAACCCCATTTGCTTCAGCAGACTTGTGCAAGACCTTGGGATGCTGGAATATTCCGAGGTTGACAGGGGATTCAAGTTCAATTTATGATTTACGTGGTTGTTATAGGCAGGTACAACGACAGTAACAAACAGTAGACTGCTGAATTTCACTCCTTGTTTTCCAAACGGTAACTATGCAAGCCAGTGGCATGTTAGGACTCACCAAACAGTAACTGTTCAAAACTGTAACGATGTTAAGGCCACATACAGCGTAGTTCAACAGCTTTCAAATTGAATGTACAGTTTTGCAGTATAGCATACTGTCATCCTGTCTCCCTGTCATCAATTATCAATTGCAGGAAGGGGTTTAATTTAGGGCTGCACAATTAATCAAATTTTAATCACCATCACGATTTTGGCTTCCCACAAAGTTTGCGTGATCGAGCGATATAAGAAAAAAAGTGTTCCACCCACAGAACACTCCACTACTAAACAAATCAAGCGTCCTTAAACTTTTCTGACCATGTGCCTGCAAGTAGCCTAAGCTACCATGTGCCTGCACGGAGCCTAAGCTACCAATGACAGCTTCCCCTAAACTGCTCATCCTGAAGTTTCCTGGATGCACTGTGGACATTACGTTAAAAGACTATAGGCTACAAAAAAGAAATAAATGAATGAATAATCGTGATCGTGATCTCAATATTGATCAAAATAATTGTGATGATAATTTTGGCCATAATCGTGCAGCCCTAGTTTAATTGATTCTTATTGATATGTTTTTTGTGTTTTACCCAAATCAGTACTAGACAGTGACTTTACCAAAGATGACTTTTCAACCATTTACATATTCCTTTGCATTAGATTTAGCATAAAGCTACTTCCTGAACTGTAATTCAGACCTCTCAGGATTTCAGAATATCCAAGCTAACATGTCAGCTAGATATGACTTTGAGTGCCTTATATCTGAGCAGCCAGTGGTGTGCCAAGGAGAGCGCTTACCCAAGACTGAGCATCTCCTATGTGAGTTCATGCAGTTCATTACTGTCTCATGTCCCCTTGTCTTCCTTACACACACATACATACACACACACACACACACACACACACACACACACACACACACACACACACACACACACACACACACACACAAAAATGCAGACACACACACACTCACAGACTCGCACACAGACACACTCTCAGACAGACAGACAGACAGACAGGCGCACACACACACACACACACACACACACACACACACACACACACACAAACACACACATACGCACACACACACACACGCACACACACACACGCACACACACACACACACACGCGCGCAAGCACACACACACACACACACACACACACACACACACACACACACACACAAACACACGCGTGCGCGCACACGTCCAGTTCCAGACAGTGCCCGGCCATGTTCCATGAAGGAGCCATGTGACATTTGTCCATAATTATTTTTCCCAGAAAAAAAAAAAACGTTTCCAAGAACACGGACTACTGACAACGTTCACTGAATGTTCAGACACGCACGCACCATTGTGTGCGAAAACAATAATCGAGAAGACAGACATAGAAAGCAAAGAGATTAAGAAAGAAGAAATAAAAGGCTGATAGAAACACACACACACACACACACACACACACACACACATCACGTCTCTGTCTCTGTGTCTCTTCTCAGGTCGGCTCGCAGCAGTAACATCTGAGGAAAATGTGCCAGAGGAGTTGGCTCTTCAAATGGCTGGGAATCGGCATAGGCACTCTACTACTCTCCACATGGACTCGCTCTCAAGACACAGATGGTACGTATCACCCCAACAGCACATACATTGGCTTTGAGTTTTATTCTGAGCAATGGTTTTTAAAAATATACTGTGTGCATATATTTTTTTTTTCATGAAACAACTTTTGCATTACGTACAGTATATGAGAAATTGCCATTCTGTTATATTGCAGTATATTTCTAAACAGCTGAAATAGTTTGCGTTCTGGAATATACAGCAATATGTTTTTATTTTGTATGGGGTTCCCCTTTTCCAAATAAACTACATGAGATGGAATTACCAATGGAGATGAGGAGGAAATGATAAAGTTTAATTACAGGTCAGCTACTACTGATGGATCTTGTGTTTAGAAGCCCGTCTGGTGTGTGGGTGGTGGAGAAATGCTGGATTTATGGCTCATTTGAAGTAAAAAGTGTTATTTCCAAACTGTCTGGCTCTGATCTAGCTCTTAGTCATCCTGTGTCTTGTGTGTCACCGGTGCATACCTGTGGCTTGAGCAGAGATATGATGGTATGAGCAGGACAGGCTCCCCCGACTGGGGAGGTACAGTACAGTAGATTGATGAGAACCATGACTGGTCTCTGCTTAATGTGTGGTCCCTACATCCTTTGGATTTAAGGGGACGTAACGTGTTGAGGGCCGTCTGGGGGCAATAGGACCACCATCTCTGGGAAATGACAACACACCAACTCACTTTATGGAAGGTTTGTCGTGTTACCTCGGGTGTGGGAATTTTTTTTTACTGCAGGTGCAGCACATGTTGATTGAATTTTATACCTGCCTGCTGCAGACTGTTTAGGACCCTGTGGCTGTATCTCTGCAGTGGTCAGTTAGAGGTGGACGCAGTTGGACCCTTACTGGCTCCTCGCCGAATATAACACATGCAGACTCATAAACGTTGAAAAAAGAAGACGAATGTCCAGATCTCCTGCTTCAAAAAACTGGCCTTGGTGACCCCCATTTTGAGAAATCATCCAGCTATAAACGGAAGATCAGAAATTCAATTTGAGGCTTATTCTCTTCTGCCTCTGTCCCTGAAGCTGGTCCCCCCCACCCCCATATTCCTCCTTAAAAGGAATACATTGAATTTATATGGTCGACACTTCGCTCGACTCAGTGAGCCATAGGCTGCTATGAGTTAGTGAAGTCAAGGGTAGGACAGCCTTTGGATTTGACCGGGGCCGTAATGGAGTTAAATATTCCGCGGTGTTCCGGAATTAATGTATTGATGCCCTCCCCTCCAACTCGGAAACTTTTCTAAAAGAGTCATCGGAGAGATAAAAAAGGGGGGAAATGTCTACTGTGTGCTTATTCGGACATGATTTATTGGCTTTTGAAGTGCTAATGTGGGGCACCGTAATGAACTGTGGTCACCTTGCCCTGTGTTAATTCCTCCTTTGTTTAAAGGACACCCATCTACCCTAGGCGGACAAGCTTTTCTCTTTACTGTATACAGTAGTCATATACATTACATGTATATGTAAATGTGTATCTCACCTTAATGTATAGATGCTGGGCCATGCTTTTTGTCTGTTAACTCAGATAGCTGTCTTCGTCTTTGTTAATGTGAGGCAGCTTATGATGTTTTTTTTGCATCAGAGAAAGTCAATATGTAATTTCATCAAGTGAATAGTGAATAGAGGCCATCCTAATATTTTACTGAATTTAATGAAATATCGATCCGTGAGGAGTGTTTAATTGCCATCTCATTTATGTATGTCGATGAAATAAATTTCTGGGAAAGGTTAATCTGTTTGTTTTGATGATCTTGAATGCATTGTCATCGTACAGTAAGTCAGATTCATTCGCCCAAGTGGTACATTTGTACACTATGTCGATGAAACACGTTTCTGGGAAAGGCTCAGCTTGGCTGATTGTTTGTTTGATGAAACTTGAATACATTATCTATGTACCGTAAGTCAGCTTCTTTTTGTCAACTCACGCATTTGTACGCTGTTTTAGAATTGGTGCTATGCTGTATAGAAGTTTCACTCCCCAAATAAACATTTATTTGTTGTGGGCACCTCGATTCAACCAAAGAATTTACTGCTTTGTCATATCAGTTAAGAAATTCAGCAAGACCTTTGTAGAGTTAC